>NC_089237.1:17375836-17683096 GCF_963924675.1 Phocoena phocoena
TGTTCAGGAAACTTATGGATTATTTGGAGCAACAGACACGGTATACATCCAAACATTATCATACAGTAATTACGCAGGGTTTATAAGGTGAGTTTATATCCTGGGATTCTCTAGTAGTGATATTTTACAACATAATTATGGTTGGTATAGCCTGATGAATTTCCTCATTGAAGGTGAACTGCAGTGAAACGTTTTATTATTCGTTTACTGCTAACCACGTTGTTCACACACCTTATAAGTAACGTTCCTTTTGAACTGCACTGTTAGATTGACCTGTGTTGTGCCACTGAAGACCATCGTCCAACATGCTCTTTTCCTCGGACGCGCCTGAGCCACACGAGTGGAACATTACACAGAAGAACTTTTATATAATAAAAGTATTGAATGTCTCTGGGTCTTAATATACTAACCACCCACCCCTGATAAATGACAAAGACAGCAACGAATCGCCAGGCAGGATTCCAATGTCTCAGCCAATAAGAAGGTGGGGGTGGGGATACACTAAGCTCCCGATGACTTCCCCGCACCCCAGAGACCCAGGTTGTGGGGGACTGGATGGGAATTGGACTCCGAGGATCTTGTTACCCCCGGTTGTAGCTGTTGTCCTCCTCGTTCTCGCAATCGCTGCAATGCTCATGGCCGTTTCCGTTCCCTTCCATCATCTGCGGCAGCGGAGGTACCGGCGGCTTCACTGCTGTATCACTCTCGTCCGCCATCTTGAGTTGCGAGAGCCGGCCTCCGCGCCTCACTACATGGGGGGTTCCTATTGGACGAGGGGAACTCGCGCGACACTCTGGGTTTTGTAGTTTTTGTGGCGAAGGTATCCGGTAGCTAGGAGAAGGTCATTCCCAGGAAACCGGCACAAGATGGACTACAATACCCAGAAATCAAGAGGGGAGGCTGTCGTGGGTGGGAAGACAGCACTACCCGGAAGTTCTGGGAGTTCGGCCGCGCGGGAAGAAAGAGCGGCCCAAGGTTGGCGAGGCCCACGCTCCGCCACCCGGACGGCCGCGTGGCATGCTGGGAACTGTAGTTCGATGCAGGTCTAGGGTTTGGGGCGTGGGCTCCAAAATCCGAGGTTTGACCTCATCCCGCCCTTGCTAGTGTCTGGGCCGCAGGTGAGCCGTTATTGGCTGCCGTTAAGGACTGTTACCATTCCCGGGTAAGTAAGAGGCCTTGAAGCCCGCGGCAGTGCCCCACTGGGAGCCCAAATGCATAGGGCCTTCTTGAAGAGCCCTTACTGCAAGAAGCCAGGTTGGCTCCTGGCCGCGTTTCCTCGCTCGGGACTCTGGGCAGCCCCTGGTCGTTGGTAGCTCGAGGCCTCTTGAGAGGCGGTGAATTGTGATATGCGGAACAGTGATCCTCAGCAAGGATATCTGACTGCTCTGTCAGGCCTTGCTGCTTAATTGGCCGGAAGATACTGAAGCTCTTCCACACCCACAGTCCCTTTCATTTTCCGCAGCAACCCTTCACAACTAATCTTAATGAGCACTTACATGCCAGGCTCTGTGGTAAGGCTTTTAGTACATCTCATTTAATCCTGTCAACAAGCCTAGAATGTGGGCACTGTTCCCGTAATTCACAGACAAGAAATGTGGCCCAGATTGCACAATCACTTAGCTAATAAGTGGCAAAATCAGTGTACAAATATGGATCTGTCTTAGGCCCTCTGAATTTTTCACCACCACAAAAGTCCCATTGTCTGATATATCTACCCAAGGAAATCAGTTATTAGAAGGTAATTTTGACATCTTAAGCTATTTTTACCCTTGACTGAGTGGTCCACTCCCTTGGGTCTCACTCCTGTGACTGAATAATCGCACCTGATTCTTGAAGCAAAGCCCAAAGACAAGGGTCGCATTTCTAGAGATTTCCCATTCAGGTTGGTTTATGGTGGGTGGTGAGGGAAGGACAAATTCTTATCATCAGAGAGCTCCAATGGCCAAAAAGGGAAATAATCTTTGCCTTTGGGAAACTCTCAACGTGGGAAGAGGAATAGAGTAGGAAGAAATAGTTCCCATCTGACTCAGGGAAACAAAACAAATAAAACAGCTAAATATAGTTAACTTTTGGTTTTTATATCAGTGGCAAGAGCAGAAGTAAATGTGATCCACAGCAGCAGATAGCCCCCAATCATTTATATTTAACTTTGGGAGGCAAAGACACCCACTCAGGCTGAGAGCTGTTACCCACACTCATCTCTCCAGGGCCAAGACTGCTGCGATGACCTTATATGCAGTGAAGGCAAAGGGAGGAGGTCAGAGATAATAATAAAGCCTTACATGTGTCAGATGGATTTAAATTTTCTAAGTGTTTCACCTATTATAGCTCATGTGACTTTGTGAAGGAGACTTGAAGAAAATCGTGCTTGCAAAAAAAAAAAAAAATCACAGTGATACCTAGTTGCAGACCTTGGGTCAGAACCCACTTCTGTTATTCTAATTCCCAGCCCTATATTTTCTTTTCCCACAGATTCATAGAGGTTAAACAAAGGCTAATGAAACATGACTGATGAAGAGTGATTGTAGAGGATGATGGTGCTGGTGTCTGTGGCCCCTGCCATTCTTGCAATTCGAAGCTTAAGTAAGACACTCTGCATTGTATTTCACTGCAAACTGAGCAGTTTTTGCTCAGTGGAGAGCCTTTCTGGGAGGTAGGCAGGCAATGTGACTGTTGTGACCAAAAGGGCTCTAGAGTGCAGACTCAGTAGTTTCGGCACACGGGCTTAGGTGCTCCGCGGCATGTGGGATCTTCCTGGACCAGGTCTCGAACCCGTCCCCTGCATTGGCAGGTGGATTCTTAACCACTGCGCCACGAGGGAAGCCCCAGCAGGGCTGGTTTTATTCCTGTTTTACAGTCAGAAAACAAGAAGTGCAATGATTTGTCCAAAGTTTCACTGCTACTTAGGATGAGTTTGGACTTGAACCTGGTGTTTTAACATAAAGTCTGGTGTAGTAACTAAATTGCCTTCCTCCTTTGCCTTTCCCAGGGGGGGAACATATGGTGAGACATATGGTGAGACATATGTCTGGAGAGGTGATCAGGGGCCAGGTTACAGAAGGCCTTAAGTTTCAGGCTTATCTTCAGAGTTTGGACTTTATCTCCCAGCTGGGAAAGTTTTCTTAAGCTGTTCAATAAAGGATAAATATTAATGATATTTGTGAGGGATGGTATAAATTTAATTGCATATTAATATTTATTTAAAATAAACATATGGAAAGTAAGTTTAATTTTAAGAAGCGAGTCAAAGACCCAGGAGTCAAAGGAGTCATCTCTATTGGACTCAGAAGGTTGTTCACCAAACACAACTTGATGCAACTCTGTAGTCCAGCCACCACGCTAGATGCTAAGGACACAGGGGTGACTGAGATGCAGGTCATTGTCAGGATGAAGTGAGATTGTGTAAGCAGCCAGAGCCAGCTCAAAGTTTATTATTGCCATCCCGAATAACAGAGGATATGTGTTTGAGCCAAAAAAGCCCTTGATGGCAACACCTCAAAACTGCGAAGGTGGGGGCTTCCCTGGTGGCACAGTGGTTGAGAGTCCACCTGCCGATGCAGGGGGCGTGGGTTCGTGCCCCAGTCCGGGAAGATCCCACATGCCGCGGAGCAGCTAGGCCCATGAGCCATGGCTGCTGAGCCTGCGCGTCTGGAGCCTGTGCTCCGCAACGGGAGAGGCCACAACAGTGAGAGACCCGCATACCGCCAAAAACAAAACAAAATAAACAAAAAAAACTGCCAAGGTGGAGCTTCAGTTCAGAGGAGGTTCTTGGGTTGAAGCCCCTGCAGCAGCCCTTCAGCCTTTCTTCCCGGATCATCCCAGAGCAGAGAGGCATCTGCTGTTGGCCGATTGGACCACAAGGATGCCTGCTTAGAAAACAGAGCCCCCACTTGTACATCAGTAGCTCACAATACTGTAAGGCAGAATCCGGGAAAAGCAGGATCATCTTGCAGGGGTTTCCTAACAGTGTACCCCAGGAAGAGCTTTATACCTTGGGGGAGCGGCAGGCATCTTCCTATTCCTATCACTGCCGTGGCCAGCCATGGTTACTGATGGGAGTCTGAGTACCCCTCTGATGTGTCAGGAGTAGGGAAAAGGTGGAGAACCACAAATCGAGGTTATCTGAAAGTTGTTTGGTCCAGGAAGGGAACTGGGCCATTAGATCTGGCGCTATGGAATAGGAATTAGAAATGTTTTAGTATGACCCTATGGATTAGAATTAGGAGAGATATTACCTAAGGAAAAACTTTCTAACTGCCAGGACTGGACTTCAAAGATAGCATGAAGGTGTCTCGAAAGACAGTGAGTTTGCTGACTCTGGACATGTGCAAGTAGAGGTAGCAGAGATGATCTAGACAGGTGTTTGGACCAAATGGTCCCTTTGATCATGAGATGCAATCCTATATATTGGTGATGTCAGCCAGTGCTGTTGATATCAAGGAGAAAGGTTTCAGGGACTGGAGGGATCAGAGAAAGATGTTGGATTACTTCATCCTTCAGTGTATTGGATCCCTACTATGATGGGCACTGTTCTAGGCACTGAGGATACTAGTGGTGAAGATAGACAAGATTCCTACCTTAAAGGAAGCGGAAAGCAGAAGTACAGTTAAGGGAGAGGGAAAGGAGGTAGAGTAGGAGTTAATTAAGGACCACCTACTATATGTGACGCACCATTAGATGCTTTTATGTATTTCCAGTTCTTTCAACAAGCAGCACAGTAGCGATTATTTGTACTTTGATTGAGGAGAGAGAGTGAGAGGTAAAGTGACTTACTAGGCTTGTATGGACATAATGAGCTCTGCGGCCAACGTACATTTTAAGAGAGGGCAAACGGATTAACCTTTAAATGTCAGTTTCCTTTTGTGTAAAATGGGGATGACGGTATCTACCTCAAGGACTGTGAGGATTCAATGAGATAATTAATGCCTACAGAGTGCTCTTAAGACCTGGCAGGTGCAATGTGCTTAGAGGCTGCACAGCTAGTGATGGCCAGTCCTGAATTCGAAGCTAGGACTCTCCGGATTTTCTCCCCCAGCTTGGAAAGGCTTTGGCTCGGAGAGAGGAGTAACTCTGCGGTCCCTAGCGGCCCAGCGCTTTAGGGCTTCGCGTTTTCCCGATTCTCCTCTCCCCGGTCCCGCCCCGCCTCCCCGGTCCCGCCCCGCCTCCCCGGTCCCGCCCCCTTCCGCTGGCCGGACGTCCGGTCCGCGTGCGCGCGCACCTGAGGCCTCGACTGCCCTCCGGGAGCCGCCCGGTGAACGCCTGTGGGACTGGGCGAAACGCGGCTTCCGAGGCCGGGTCAGAGGCCCCGGGTACGTAGAGCGCCGCACGGGCAAGTGGGAGCTGCCGGGCCCGGGGAGGGGCGGGCCGGGCGGCGGCTCCCGGGGTTGCATTGCTCTCTTGGACGCTCAGGGCACCCCGGAGAGCTGGATCCACCCCGGAGGTATTGTGTCCCGGTGCCGGGATATGGGCGCACCAGTCGTGCTGCGTGGTGTAGCGTAGAGTACGCGCTTTTCTTTCAAGCCTTGGTTACAGTTTATTGAGCACATACTATTTTACCTCCATGGCTCATTGCCTTGACAGCAACCCTACTAAGTAAGGTGATGTTTTCCCTGTTTTACAGCTGTGGAAACCGAGAAAGGTTTATAGCTAGAAGGCGGTGGAAATTGAATTCAAACTCTGGTTCAGTCCAAAGCTACTGCACTTCAGACCTTTGTGGTCAGATATAAGTTTGATTTTTGAATCCAGCGTCTGCCATTTATAGTTGTGTGATCTTGGGTACCTTTCCGACTCTGCTCATATGAAAAATTGGAGGCATGGAGTTCCCACTTATGCATTGATGAAGAGGGCAGCCTGACCCCCTGCTTTTCTCCGCCTCCCAGCTTCCCAAACGGAGGCTTTGGCGCCTCTGGAGCTGAGTTTGTTTACGAAGTTTTCAAAGATGTTTCTCTCCCAGTTACGCGGAAATTGTCACCCGAATGAACTTTGACGTTAAGTCCTAGTTTTAAAGTTGAGGAAATGGAAGCCTTTGCATATGGTTTCTTTGGGGGCCAGCTGTGCAGATTTTGCCTAAATGAATCAGATGAATTTGGCAGGGTGCAGACAGGCCTGGGGACACGATGAAATGCTAGAGATCTGGCTGATGATAGAAAGTGGACAGGCCAGTTGGGGTGGTTCTTCCTTCAAGCCCTAAATTCCCACCAGATCCTCTTCTGTCTTTCGAGCAAGGTCTGAATATGTGCTCCTGGGTAGTCTGGTTAAAGGGTTCAGAACCTCACTTAGTACCTGTGCCTTTAGGGCTGAAGGCAGGCCAGCAGTAGCAGTGAGCTTAGCTTTGTTTTGAAAACTACCCACTCTCCCATTTTTAGATTGCAAAAATTTTTCTCTGAAAGTTGCAAAGGATATGATTTTTGGTTAATTGTAAATATTGACATTTAAAAAATAAAACTGTTACATTAGGCACTTAAATCTGCAGTGGAATCTAAATACCATAGTGATTTGATTTCCCTCATCCTTTGAAAAGAATACATGAACCAGTTTTTTTTAATATATAGGGGTTTTTTAAATATATAAATTTACTTATTTATTTATTTACTTACTTTTGGCTGCGTTGGCTCTTCGTTGCTGCGCGGGGGGCTTTCTCTAGTTGTGGCGAGCGGGGGCTACTCTTCATTGCAGTGCGCGGGCTTCACATCGTGGTGCGCGCACTTCAGTAGTTGTGGCTCATGGGCTCTAGAGCTCAGCCTCAGTAGTTGTGGCGCTTGGGCTCAGTAGTTGTGGCGCACGAGCTTGCTCCGCGGCATGTGGGATCTTCCCGGACCAGGGACCAGGGCTTGAACCCGTGTCCTCTGCATGGGCAGGCAGATTCTTTTTTTTTTTTTAATTAATTAATTTATTTATTTTTGGCTGTGTTAGGTCTTTGTTGCTGTGCGCGGGCTTTCTCTAGTTGTGAGCCGGGGCTACTCTTCGTTGCAGTGTGTGGGCTTCTCATTGTCACGGCTTCTCTTGTTGCGGAGCATGGGCTCTAGGCGCGCAGGCTTCAGTAGTTGTGGCACGTGGGCTCAGTAGTTGTGGCTCGCAGGCTTCCGTAGTTGTGGCTTGCAGACTCTAGAGAGCAGGCTCAGTAGTTGTGGCACACGGGGCTTAGTTGCTCCGCGGCATGTGGGATCTTCCTGGGCCAGGGCTTGAAACTGTGTCCCTTGCATTGTCAGGCAGATTCTTAACCACTGCGCCACCAGGGAATTCCACCAGTTTTTATTTAACGGTTGAAATTTTACATTGTTCCTTTTTCCTCCTTGAACTCGTATTTCCACTATATTTCCTCCACAGAATTTTTTTCTAGTAAAATCGATTTTATGCTTGAAGTCTTTGGTTTGTTGTCCTACTTCTCTGCAACAAAAATACGTACAAAAATTAAAACACTTTTGAAAATTGTATTGTCATGATATTAAACATTTTCTTTTGGATTGAGTTCAAAAATTGTAAAGTACCCAATTGACCACAACAACTAGTTTTGATCATTGTTAAACATAAGTTTTATTTAAAATGCTTCTCTTAATAAGCCAAATGGAACTTTTTAAAAAATTCATATATGTATCCATGTATATTTGTTAGAAAGAGCAGAGCTTTTTTTCCTCTCATGCCCATAAGCATTGAAAAAGTTGGTTCTTGTAAATAAATACAGAGGAGTTGAAGACATTTCGTTGTGGCAGTAATACTCAACTCTGAACATCTTTTGAGTTATGGGCCAAAAAATCACCGTGATGTCAATTACTAATGACTTGTCAGCTGACAGTTCTTTTAGGTCCTCCTTTAACTTTACTGAAGGCAAAGGTTTAGAAAGCACCGGACTCAGCAGGAGAATTTGTTACGTGGTCCCTATAAACACATTCTTGGCATGAATACTTATATTTTGAATTACCCCTTTGGGGTGCCAGGGGTATTTTGCACCGTGGAACAATGCACCTTAGTAAAATTTGGCATGGGTGGGTAGTTACACCTTTCTGGGAACCTGGGAAAAGATAGCCTGCAGCATGTTCCAAGTCTGATCTGTTCTCATAGGGAGACACTTGGCAAACTGAGTTGAAATTTATTCCTCTTAAACCATGTTTTTGTGTCCCTTGGAAAATCTTCGTGCCTCCTCCAGTACGAAGACCACTTGGAACTACGGTGGGCAAATACCTAACTTCTTTTACCTTCCATTTCCTCACCTTTAGAATGGGAATAAGTAAGAACTGACTTCTCTGGGTCATTGTGCTGATCAGATGGGATCTACGACGTCCAGGCACACAGGGAGCAGCTCAGACGGTGGATGGCAGCTCTTACACTCCAGTCCCTGCCTGCTGGGACACTCAGCTTCCTAGGCACTCCTTGCCTCGGTTTCCTCATTTGTGAGCCCAAGATATCTCAGCCCAGCAATGTGGGGGTGGGAAGTGATGTGGAAGAGGTTTTGTGATTGTCACAGTACGTTTTCTGGAACAGATATGTTCTTATTTTAAAATAGTTAATGTTGAGTTCCTGCTTACCCATGAGCTGGACATTTTGCTGTGTGCTTTATGCTTTATGTACAGTATTCAGCCGATATTGTTTGAGGCCCTGCTGCTCATCGGGCCCTGTTTTAAGCACCTTGAATTCAATAGTGCTCAGATTCTAGGGAGAGAGGAAGATTACAATAAATAATCACATAGACATAATATTTGAGGGGTGATAAGCGCAGTGAAGAAAAGTGAAACACGAGGGAAACGGTGCTATTTTACATATTCAGGGCAGTTTCTGGTAGGGTGACAGCTGAGCGGAGAAGGGGGTGAGCCGTGCGACCCTTGGGGGAAAGGACCTTGTGTGTGGAGGGAACAGCGTGTCCACAGGCCCGAGGTGGGAGTGCTCAGCACGGTCAAGGAGCAGCAAGCCAGTCAGGGTGGCTGGAGGGTCTCATTCGAGGCGGGGAGTGGTGGGTGCCTGGAGAGAATGGAGCTGTGTCTGTCAGGAGACCCCTATGGGACTCTAAGGACTGGGCTTGAAGTGAGACGGGGACCTTGGAGGGTTCTGGCAGAGGGATGACACTATCCGACCACACTAGCTGCTGTTATGACGAACAGACTGTTGGGGAGCAAAGGTGGCAGCAGGTCACTCGGAGGCTGCTGCAGTAATCCAGGAGCAAGACGGTGGGCGGGGTTGGCGGGGCTGTGGGGGGGGGGGGGCGGCGGGAGTGTCTGTCTAGGTGGTGAAGCTGGAAGGTAGAGCTGGCCGGGGGCGCGGGTGAGTTGGATGAAGATTGTGAGAGAGGAGCCAGGAGGGTGCCAAGGGTTTTGGCCTGAGCAGCTGAAAGGACGGAGGTGCCCTTCAGGGAAAGGGAGTAGACAGCAGTCACCGACGTGTCACACGTTGAGTTGGGGAAGATGAGGTGATGGGGGCATATGGTACCTCATTCAGTCCTGACGAAACCCCCATGAGTAGTCATTATTAATCCCGTTTTATATGCAAGGAAATAGAAGCCCACAGCTCTGAAGTAAATTGCCCTAGGCCACGTGGCTGCGTTCACAGCCCCTGAGATTTGGCATTCCCCGTGATCCTTTTTTCTGCATCAACGCTAGTGTTGTAGTCCAGTCCAAACGACCTCCCTGTCCACCCATGAAAGCTCCCTGGAGTGATGGTGTGTGCCTGGAGAGGGCTCTAGAAGAAAGACCTGCTCCCTCCCTCCCTCCCTTCCTTCCTTCCCTTGGTGTTGGTGAGGGCCAAGGGAGAGGGAGGCTGACCGCCAGCACCTGCTCTGGGGCCTCCCTCCAGGTCATTGGCAGCCTGGAGAAGGAGGTGGTGACTTAATAGGCCCAGCAGACGAAGAGAAGAGAACTTGGACCCAGGTTTGAACAGCAGCCTCTCACCAATAATGAAAGATCAGGAGCCAGGAAACTGTAGGTAAAAATAGCACTTATCGGTTAATTGGAAAACAATATGTTTTTGCAACCACTGCTTCCACAAGAAAATCATTGGGCCCCAGGGCAGGGAACAACTCGTTTTCATGAATGATTATACTGATCATTGGAGCAATGTGGATACATCCCCTTTGGAAAGTAATTCAGAGGAGAAGCGTGTGGCTGGTCAGACATGCCCAGGGTGAAATCCTGAGAGGCTGCAGAAGGAGGAGGAAAGAGGCTGGAAGTTAATGAGGGAGCGGGCCCTGGCTGGGCAGGCCGGTGTGGGGCTGTTGATTGGGAGATGCAAAACAAGAGAACTCGCCTCCAACCCAAGTCCCGAGCTCTCCCGAGGGAGGAAAGAAAGTGTGTCCATTCACATATCAGTTCCTTATTCTTTTTTGTAAAAAAAAACCCCCCACATTATTTATTTATTTATTTTTGGCTGCATCGGGTCTTAGTTGCAGCACGCAGGCTTCTCTCTAGTTGTGGCGTGCTGTGTGGGATCTTAGTTCCCTGACCAGGGATCGAACCCACATCCCCTGCACTGGAAAGCAGATTCTTAATCACTGGAGCACCAGGGAAGTCCCTCAGTTCCTTATTCTGCTTGAACCCATTGGATGTTTTGTTTGTTTGCACTTTTCTCCTGGAGGGATTTACTGGCAGTGAGCAGCATGTTCTTATGGAAAGAGGAGCAGGCTGGGAGCCTCCCCTTTGCCACTGAGGGGAGAATGTGACCCCCAAGTATTTCCCATTCCCTTTCCTGCTTCTGGAGTCATTCAGTCATTCATTCTACGCATAGTTATCAAACACTGTCAGAACAAGAAGGGAACATTGGGTGAGGGTTCCTTGTGTGCTAAGTACTGTTCTAAGTGCTTTGCATGTATTAACACATTTACTCTTCATGGCAACCCAGAGTAGGTGTCCTTAGCTCCATTTTACAGGTGAAGAAACTAAGTCAAAGAAAGGTTAAATAACGTGACCAATATCACTCACCTGGTGAGCGACTGACAGTCACTAGACACCGGGCTAGATGCTAGAGACAAAAGGGTCCAAACTGGACACAGCTTGTGACCTTGTGGAGCTTATTTTATCTAACACGTGGTCACACAAAAGTACAAAGCACAGTGGGCACAAGGGAAGGAGAGGAAATGAAGTGGTGAGAGATGTCAGAGGCCTGATTTGGGTTTGGGGGGTGGACGCGGCTGCACCGAGAGGTGACCTGCTTCCTCGCTGCTTTCAGGTCCTCACTCAGAGTGACTGCTCTGGTCCCTCGTTTAAAACAATGACCCCCGTCACTCTAGATGCCCTCCCCCACTCAGCACCGCCACACATATCGTGAGCTTTTTGATGATTTTTGAGCCAGATCAAGAAGAGGATATCAAAGGTGGTCACTTTTCTGGTAGGTGCCTGCAGAGGAGCTACGGGACAGGTCTGCGTGGATCTGGGTGCCTGACTTTGAGGCAGCTGGGAACCTAAACCTTCGTTACCTCCTTGCCGAGCCTTAAGGGGACAGTGGGCTCTCGGTCAGTGCGGCTCTTGGGCAGACCCATCCCCCACCCTCCCCAGGCCCAGGGTGAGTACCACGTGATCGCTCTCGCTCACCTGTCAGTGCTCTGTTATTGGTTGGTTCCATTTGTTACTGTCTGTCTCTCAGAATTTTCCTGTGGGGCAAGACCTGTTTTCCTTTGGTTGCTGCAAAGCCCAGAGGAACTCGTTCAGTGGTTCATGAAGGAGTGAGCTATGGAGGGGCTTGTCAAATGGGAACAGCTGTTATTTGTCCAGCCCCTTTAAGCCAGGGGCCCACAGCTTCCCTGGGCATGTGCTCCTCCATCCCCTTGGCCTTCCTGGCAGAGGCCAAGCAGCAGTTAGTCTGTTTCTACAGATGGTCATCCAAGGCCCCAAGAAGGGAAGATCTTCACTGGGTTACCCAAGGAGGCTGGGGCAGAATTGAGCCTGGAATTTATCTCTGTGCCCTGGTGGTTGTCCATAAGATCCGGCCCCCTGTTCTGCAGAGGGAAAACACCAGTGTGATCATCAAGAAATAATTTTTCTTTGGCCCCAAATTGATTTGCCTACAGACGGATGCGCCATCCTTATTTTGTCTTAATCTAAATGTAAATTAAGTTTCCATTCCCGGGGTACATTAAGGCAGGGGTCTAGACTTGGAGTTAGGAGCCCTGAATTCCATCCAGGCTCTGCTTTTAGTTGTGGTCCTGGGCAAGTCCCTTCTTCTCTGGTCCTCAGTCTTTACGATCGTAAACAAAGAGTCCATCCCAAGCCCTGTTGCACAGCAGAACTGCCTGGGTACCTCCACCCCACAACACCAAGATCTGACTCCGTAGGTCTCGAGGCGGATCCTGGTCCTGTGTACAGGAAGGAGGTGAGGTCTGTTTGGCCACATGGTCTTACAGGCCCCCTTACCCAACTCGGCAAACCTGGGTGACCAGGTGACAGTGGCTTGCTTTCATCGATGAGGGGTCAGGGCCTTGTGGAGAACCAGCCCTTGCCCCTTCCCTCAGCTGCGGCCTGTTCTCAAGATGGGTCTTCCGCAGAAGAGGACCCAGTGCTTTAGGGACAATAGGACAGAGTTTGGATTTAAAACGCTGGTGCTGAATATCCCATTTCAAAGCTTCACCAAAAATAAATAAATAAGGAATTCCCTGGTGGTCCAGTGGATAAGACTCCACGATCTCACTGCTGAGGGCCTAGGTTCAATCCCTGGTCAGGGAACTAAGATCCCACAAGTCGTATGGCCCAGCCAAAAAAAATTTTTTTTAATTAAAAATTTTTAAAAAGCTTCAGCTGAGTGGATGAATTTTTTTTTTTTCCCCCACAAGTGAACCCTATCCTTAATTCCTCTTTTGTAAGCTGGAGGGAGACCTACCTGGGGGCAACTCCAGTCTCAGAAAGATTGTAGAGAAATGCCTTGTAAACGGTTTAATAATTTAGTTAGATCTCTCCATGTGGCTGATGATTCTGGTGGATATTTTCCTCTCTCCTCCCTGGCTTCCCTGGGTGAGAATGAGCGCGGGCGGATTTAAACATCTAGGTTGGTCCCCTGCTGCCCCACGCCACCCACCCACTCAGCCCACACCCGAGCGGCTGCCTCCCCCTGTCGTTTAGTGTGTCCTCAGCGGAAGCAGACTCATTTCAGTATAAGCTCAAGCAAAATGTAATTAGGACAGGTTTCAGGGTCCTGGACATCCTTCCTTTGATGCTGAAAGAAGGATGGGAGAGACCTGGCCTTTGATTTAATTTCTCCCAGTTTGGGAACAGAGTCCAGGACATGGTAACCATGTTTACTGAAAATGCAACACGGCTTAAAATCTACTGTGAGATCGTCTGAGGCTGCAGGAATGGGGACCTGACTTCGTGAAAGTCTTTTTTTTCTTTCCATGCCTTGCAGTATGACTGACTCACAGCATCCGTCCTGCACCAGCACCCTCACGTCCTTTCCAGGGCATTTACCACGTCAGTGGCAGTGCACCAAGGGCTATAGATGTGTTTTCTCAGTCAGTCTGCACAACAGCCTTAGGAGGCAGGTTCTGTCATCTGCATTTTACCCCCATTTTATGGATGAAAAAAACTGAGGTTGAGAGAGGCAAGTGACTTGCCCCGGGTTGCACAGCATGCAAGTGGAGCAACTGGATTTGAAGGGTCTGTGCGCCTAGCCTCTGTGCTGTATTGCAACTGCTCAGTCTGAGTGCCGCAGATCACCACGCCAGGCTGAAGGCTACCTCCCCACCAAGCCTGTTTTCCTTCCCTCGTTCCTTCTTGGCACGATCCACACTTCTCTAAACCTCAGGCTTAGTGGCCACTCAGCCACTGCCTCTCACTGAGCTCCCCACCTGGGCTGCTTCTTAGATGAGAAGGAGGGATTATTCCTCTCAGTGTACACCAGTCTCCAGGCCTCCCGGTGCCGGTGCTAGGGTGTGGCAGGCAGGCCCTTTCCTCCCCGTGAGCCTCAGTGTCCCAGACTAGAAAGCAGAGGCTGGGGCCATCCGGAGAGCGCCTTGGGTTCACCCCAGAGGGACAGGTGTCCCTTTCCTATGGGAGCTTGCCTGCGGTGGGGGACAGCAGCCTGCGGTGGGGGACAGCAGCCTCCAGAGGGACAGCAGCCTGCGGTGGGGGACAGCAGCCTGCGGTGGGGGACAGCAGCCTGCGGTGGGGGACAGCAGCCTGCGGTGGGGGACAGCAGCCTGCGGTGGGGGACAGCAGCCTGCGGTGGGGGACAGCAGCCTCCAGAAAGCTCTCTTTCCTTAATAGCACCCGGCCTTCTCTGCCTGCTCGGCATTTTGATCGCTAAATTTATACAGTGTTAGTCTGCCTTCTTCGTGAGTGTCCTGAAAAGAACACCGGAGGCCTCTCCTGAAAGAGTTTTCTGTCTCGGGTGGACCCTGAGCCTCCCGAGCTCAGGCCTTGGCTCTGCCTGGCCAGCTGTGTCTCCCTCCCCCGCCTTTGCCTTGCTGTCCCCCAGCCATTGGCTCCACACTGACCAGGCCTGCTCTGTGCCACAGGCAGGTCCTTCGGCGTTCCTGTACGGGACCATCTCAACTGGGGAGCTTGGCCTCCGGTGACCTCCCTCTTTCCTGGGAAGATGTTCCTGGTGGGCCTGACAGGGGGCATTGCCTCAGGCAAGAGCTCAGTGATCCAGGTGTTCCAGCAGCTGGGTTGTGCGGTGATTGACGTGGATGTCATTGCCCGGCATGGTGAGTTGGGGGGGCGGGTTGTACACAGCAGATGCCCTGGACTCCCTTCCTTCCGTGAGGCCTCACCTTTTTATAAGGCCCTTCAAGCCCTCAGAGGAGGGGGGGGCCTTCCCATCAGCCCCCTACTGCCCCACCCCCACTCTTCCCTCCAGCTCCCCTCACCCCATGACCAACACCAGGGATTCTGTGCACTCTGCTCTCCTCCCTGCTTTCCCTCCCCTCATCTTGTTTTTGCTGCAACTGAAAGAACCCCTGGGTTCCGCCATCATTTTGCCTCTGGTCACTCAGAGTCCCCTGGCTGGGCTGGAGGCTCCAGCGAGTGACCCAGGCTCCTCTTCATGCCACAGTCGTCCAGCCAGGGTACCCCGCCCACCGGCGTATCGTGGAGGCCTTCGGCACTGAGGTCTTGCTGGAGAATGGTGACATCGATCGAAAGGTCCTGGGGGACCTAATCTTTAACCAGCCCGACCGGCGGCACCTTCTCAACTCCATCACCCACCCCGAGATCTGCAAGGAAATGATGAAGGAGACCTTCAAGTTCTTCCTCCGGGGTAAGAGCCCGGGAGCTGGGACGGGGTGGGGCCCAGGCCCTTCTCCTCAAGTTCTTCCTCCGGGGTAAGAGCCCGGGAGCTGGGACAGGGTGGGGCCCAGGCCCTTCTCCTCAAGTTCTTCCTCCGGGGTAAGAGCCCGGGAGCTGGGATGGGGTGGGGCCCAGGCCCTTCTCCTCAAGTTCTTCCTCCGGGGTAAGAGCCCGGGAGCTGGGACGGGGTGGGGCCCAGGCCCTTCTCCTCTGCAGAAAGGTTGGCGGGGCTGGGGGGGGGGCGGGGGGAGGAGCTGATTGTCATCCAGGCGGTTGAGTTCACTGCTCATTGGCATCCTCCGTGCAGCCCTGTACCAGCCCCGGAGGGAAGTGATGTCCCTCAACTCTTAAGGGGGCTGGCAGTTTAATGAGAAGAGACACTTGAGGCTTTTGAGCCATGAACCCCAGGAAGCTGATTTTTCTAATAGGGTGGGAGTCATAGTAGCTGGCGAATAATGGAGTCATAAGCCCTGAGTTTAAGTCCTGGCCCTCACGGTTTCCGGCAGTGTGACTGTTGGGTGCACCCACCCCCTCCGTCTGTTTCCTCCTCTGCATAGTGAGGCTAATAATGGCAACCTGGGCAAGTTCTTAGGGAGACTAAAAGTCTACACCGTGACTGTCACACCACAACAGTGTAAACCGCAGTCAGTCAGGTTTGGTGCTAGTTGAGCCGCCTGGGAAAGTAAGTTTGCAGAGTGTAAGGTGGGGAGGCTCCGGGATGGCCAGGGCCGGTGGGGGCGGGTTCTAAGTGGAGGATGATCCTTGGGGGCTGGGCCTCAGTGGAGAGAGCTAGCCTGGTGTGCTCAGGGACGGCCAAGTGATGCAGCAGGACTGAAGGAAGGGGAGAGTGTTTGAAAAGCAGGGGTCTGCGGCAGCCTTTCCCAAGCCGTACGCTACAGTCCAAGCGCGGTTCTTCAGGATGGCGTTGGGCAGGGGTGACCTGACCTTTACTGTCCAGGATGGGGTCAGTCCCCAGGAGAAGGGGGAGAGCTGAGAACAATGGTTTAGGATCAGGCGAGAGGCTGGCCCAGGGCCCCTACAGAGCGGCCTGTCAGCCGCTAGGCCATGGAGCCTCCAGCCCAGGCTCCGGGTTGAAGGCCTGGCTGATTGTCTCCCGTCAGTCACGAGGCTGAGACTTTGCTCCCTGGAGGGTATGGGGGAGGCTTCTTGCTTTTCTTCGGGCTTTTGCACTGTGATCATGGCCAAATTCTCCCATGCGTCAAGTTCTCATGTACAGAGTGGGGACCCTCTCCCGACTTCTGTCCCCTCTGGCCAGTACCTCCCTCCAGAAGGAAAGGGATGACTTGACAGACATCCTTGATGTTGACCCTCCCTTCCCCACCCCCCAGCTCTGGCCAGGCAGGAGCTGGCTCCCAGCATCCTCCCTGCTGGACCAGCTTTTGCTCGCCATCTCAGTACCTTGCCGCAGGCCTCCTCCCTCCTCCCTCAAGGGCAGTCTCAGGACTCTTGCTACCTTTGTCCTGCCTCTTGTATCTGTGTCAAGACCCCTCCCGTCACTGCCCACCCCTGCCAGGAACGAGCCCTTCTGCCTTTCATTCTTGCCCTTTCGCGTTTGCTCCCAGGCCAGGCGCGAGTACCTCTATCTGCAGGGCTTTGAGGCAGCAGTGGCTCTCCCCTTCTGAAATTAAGCATCGGATAATGTCACCCGCTCCAAAGTTCTCCCGCTGTGTCATCCACCCAACTTCCCCTCTCCCCAGCCACCACCACTTAAATAAAAGCCAGAAAGCTCTTTTCAGCTCGATAAGGTGAAAAATGGGGACGACAGCTGTGGCTTTCACAGTCCCAGTTTTCCCCTGATGAGTATAACAAATACAACTGTCAGAGTTGGTATAATCAAACGTCAGATAAGATCACCAGCTGTTGGGAGGTCTCCGCGTAGGCAGACGGATGTCTTAATAGAGTCAGGGTGGTTTGCAGAGCTTATCAAGCAGGAGGGATGTGACAGCTGAATAGCCCTTTGCCAGCGAAGCATAGAGCTGTCCGCGAGCTCCCGAGAGGGGCCGAGGAGAAAGGACAGTGCAGGGAGAGGAAGGGACGGGAGTGGAGCAGAAAAGGGAGGTAAGAGGCCCAGTGAGGACCTGGTCTCGGCCCCTGTTCTGGGCTGGACAGGAGTTGGGGAGCCAGCACTGCCAGCCTCCTTCCTCCAGGGAGCTGTAGTGATAACAGCCAGCCATCATCTGTGGAGCAGTGAGTGAGGGTCTGCTGAGGGGCTGCTGAGGGGTTTACAGGCATTTGCTCATGTAATCCTTACCATCTTCCTGTGAAGCGGGCCATCTGTTCACTCATTCACACAGGTGAGGTTTGGTAAGGGGCCCAAAGGGAGACAGTGGTGGCGACAAACCAAGGTGTGTCATCTGAGCCTATCTCATGACCCCCCCCACTTCTCACTGCTCCTGGATCCCTACCAGCTCTTCCACACTTACACAGCGGTCACTTGCCTAAAGAGAACTAGGAGCCCCAGGTGTTCCTGGGCGAGTAGCCCAGGGACATGCCCGCGCACAGTGGGTGAGGGTACACCCCCTTGGCCGGCCTTGGCTTGCAGTGGGAGGGCTAGTCGGCGCCTTTTACCCCACGGGAGTTACTTCTGTAGTATGAGTCATAACCACCCCCACCCCCCAGAGTCATACCTGTAATCCCTGGCTGGAGGCGGCCTCTGACGCCGAGAAGCAGCCTCTTTCCCTCTGGGGCTGCTGCGGCCGCCACCCCATAGGAGTTACTCGTGGAGAGTCGGCAGAGACCTGGCTCCTGGTGGAGAACCTATCTTTTTTTTTCTCTTTTTTTGAGGAAAAGTAGGGCAGAATAGGCCCACTTATTCCTGGAAACTCTCTCCAGTCTCCTACAGCTCTGGCTGTGTCACCTCCCTGTTCAGAAATAACAACTCTTTGGGTTGAAGATCAAGTGAACTCAACCCTTTGTGACTTGCCCCGACCACCTTGTCAGCTTCGCCTCACTCTGCTCGAGGCCTCCACTTCCGCCAGAGCTCTTCCGCTTCCTGGAACCCTCACCTCCACCTGCTCATTTTCAAGTATCAGAAGTCCTACCCGCTTTTCAAGGCCAGTACAGATGCCATCCCTTCTTCTTGGATCATCCACCCCAAAATGGCTTTCTGCAGCTTTGTGTTCTGAATGGCACTGGAACTGGCTAGCATTCAGGTTATGCCTCTCCTCGGAAGGTCTCCCCCGCTGCCGGGCAGCTCCTGATGGTAGGGGGCAGTGGCTTGGACTCTGTTCCCACGCTGAGTACATAGTCCTGTGTGTGCTTGCAGAATTGAATTTGTGGGTTTCCTGGCCTCCCCCCAGGATACCGCTACGTGATTCTGGATATCCCCCTGCTGTTTGAGACCAAGAAACTGCTCAAGTACATGAAGCACACAGTGGTGGTGTACTGGTGAGTGTGTGGCACGGCTGGGGTAAAGCGTGTACCTGCAAAATGGCCCCCTGCATTTTGCCCTTTCCCCACAGGGTGGCCAGGAGGCCCAGAGGTTTTGGGGAGCAGGGCCCAGAGCCTATAGAAACTGACCTCTGTGCCCGACCCAGATGTGCCTGGGAGTAGATGTGGGGGAGTGATGGCCCCCAGGTCTCTCTAGTGCTTGGGAAGGGCTCCCCCTGCTGGCTATTGGAGGCACTTCAGCCCAGATGCCGGGCCCTGCCCTGGCGACCATGTTCTTATTCATTGGTTCCCTTTTCCCTCCTGCAGCACTTCTCAACTTTCCAAACATTTATTACTTCCCTCAGTTTACCTCTCAACATAAGGTAGTCAGGACAGGAGTTGATATTTCTGAGTTATAGAAAACTCAAGGCAAGGAGTTACAGAATTTGTCCAGGGTCACCCATCGGCAAAATCTATGAACAGAAAGTTGCCGAGAAGGAGTTGTCAGAACCCAGCTAAGGAAGGAGCTTTGTTCATGTCCCCCGGGACATGAAGCGAACCAGAATCCAGGATTTGGCAAACAGAGGAGGATCAGGCTGTCAGAGAAAATGAGTCATAGTCCCAGCGGAGTGAGAGTGCAAATGAGGCTTCAGGGTGTCTCTGCCTTCCAGAAACTTCCTGGATGCCACCCATAAGTACAACAGACACAGAGGTGGACACTTGGCTCTGCAGGTACTTTGGGCACAGGGTTGCTCTCAAGAGACTAATGGTGGGGGAGTCTCCGAGCACACTGGAGGCGGGGCCTGGAGCGCTCAGTGCCCTAAGCACCACCCTGCCCTCTGCCCCAGCGCCCCGCTGTGGGTTGGCATTTAAAGGCAGCCTGAATCTGCTGAGCCTGGTGCAGGGACTCAGGCATCCTCTTCGCTCCCCCACTGGCCCGTGTCTCGCCTTGTAATCCTGCAGCCTCTCTGGGTTCTTTGTTCTCTGTTTGTGAAGGACTATCAACTGAGGCCAGGCCAGCTCCAGGAGGACAGAATTCTCTTTGCCTTGGAATTTTAATACAATTGAAACTTTGTACCAAGGGATTCAAAAAAGAAAGTCTTATTAGAGTGTAGGTGAGTAAACAAGACGGGGGCTGGTTGCGTCTGCAGTCACCAGGTGACTCCACGCTTTCCCTGCCACCTTCCTCATCCTATGCTTTCCTTTTGCTAAGAGCAGAGATAGCTGTGGCTCCTGGCACATAATTGGAGCTTTGTAGATTCTGCCTGCTCCCCAGGAGATCCTCCAGCCCCACTCACCAGCCAGAGCAGCCTTTCCCAGGGTCTCGGGTGCCATACATGCCCCACTTTTACCACATGTGGTTGTATGGCTCTTGAGAGATGCCCAAGAGATGAATGAGTGATTATTTGCTTTTCATAAAAGGGATCCACGCTTTACAAAAATAAGGACCCCCTCATGGACTCCTTTAATTGGCATTTGAAATAATATGGGCGTTTACCAAAGTGTGATTATACCAAAATGTGATTATTCACTTTTTCAAGGAGCTTGCCAATTGTGGGATAAATGTTTGGGCAAAAGTTCCCTTGCCACAAACAACGTCAGTCTTTTAACCATCTGGGACTATCCCTGAGCTCCAGGAAGGGCTGTCAGAGAGTTCTGCCTTCACATCCCAGGAGGCCCCCGGTCTCGGCCTCACCGTCTGAAGGGTATGCGCTCACTGGTGGCCCCAGGCCATCTCCATTCTCTCACCCAGACTTTCCCAGCCACAGATCTGCAGTGTCCCTGACTAGGGTTGGCTATAGTCCTTGTTCTTAGCCAGGCAGGGATTGGCCCCATGACCTTGACAGTATGCTGTCCTCCTAACAAAGGAAATCAGAAGTCCTACCTACTTTCCAAGGCTAGTGCAAATGCCATCCTTCTACAGGGTCTTCCCTGATCAGTCAGCCAGAAATGACTTCCTGCCACTTTCAGTTCTGAATGGCGTTGGGATTGGCTAGTGTTCAGTTATGTCTGTCCTTGGAAAGTCTGTCTTCACATCCCAGGAGGCCCTTGGGTCTAGGCCACAAGTAGGAGGGGACTAAACTGTAGTCATCAAATCCTCCCATCTTATAACCGGGAAAATTCAGGCCTAGTGGCAAAGCAGAGAGACCCCAGATGGCAGAAAACAGCTGCTGCAGCCCTTTCCCGCCTTGTTCCTATTGAGGGCTTAGGCATTCACAGAGATGACCCCATTCCAGAGGACAGCTGAGCAGTTCCTGTGTAGCCAAAAGCAGGACAGGGAGTTTGCCGAGGAAGGACCCAGGCGGTAACATCAGAGCGCGCGCGAGGCATTCTTTGTATTTCCTGTGGCGTTGGGAGACTGGGCGTTGCCTGGCTTACTGTGCAGTGCTCAGTCCTGTCCCAAGGACCGAGGGGATCCAGTTCTCAAGTCCTTGCTCCTCTTGGGCTCTGTGCATCCCACTTCATCGGTGGCATCAAGCCCAGTGGCCACCGTCTCAGCACAGTCCTTTTGCTCTGAATGTGCAGGACTGGGTGTGGGGAGACAAGGAGAGGGCTCTTTGTGGTGGACCGGGAAGCTGTTTTTGATGCCGCAGGGCCAGGCCCCCAGGGGAACTGAAGGAAGTGTTTAGCTTGCAGGCACAGGTCTTTCAGTAAAGCTCATCCATCCAGGGATGCAGGATGTAGCTGATTCCAGGTGATCAAATCCTCCCATCTTAAAACTGGGGAGTCTCGGGCCTGGTGGCAAAGCGGAGAGACCCCAGGTGGCAGAAAACAGCAGCTGCCCCCTTTTCCCTCCACATTTATACTAAGGGGCTCAGGTAGCCCATAGTGCACTAGGGTGCTCACAAAGAGTGGGGTGTGGTGGGGGGAGCCCAGGAGCTTCCAGGGCTGTCCACCCCTGTCACGCACCGTTGGGAGGGAGGCCGGGACCTGTGATGTCTGAGCAGCCCTTCTGCCCGGTCCCTAGTGACCGAGACACGCAGCTGGCCCGGCTGATGCAGCGGAACAGCCTGAACCGCGACGACGCAGAGGCCCGGATCAAGGCCCAGCTGCCCCTGAAGGACAAGGCCCGCATGGCCCGCCACGTTCTAGACAACTCGGGCGAGTGGAGCGTCACCAAACGCCAGGTGGTCCTCCTGCACGCCGAGCTGGAGCGCTCCCTGGAGTACCTGCCACTGCGGCTCGGGGTCCTCACGGGGCTGGCCGGCATCGCCAGTCTCCTCTACCTGCTTACCCACTACCTCCTGCCTTCCCCCTAGCGGGACCCTGCAAGGCAGGAATTCCTGGGTCTCCATCTCCTCAGAGGCTGAAACCAGGTAATGAATGCATCCGGTTTCCTCCCAAGCCCTCAGCACACACACTCTGGATCTGGGCTGGAGCCCTGCACTGGGCCGACCCTTCCTCGGAGCACATCTTGTCCAAGGCAGAGAAGCAGCCCTCTGTCAGCAGATGCTCCTTCCCACCTCCCCCAGCGCCCCTCCCTCTGGAACAGTGTCCATCACGGGCTGTGGAAGCAACAGTGGTAGACTCTTGTAACTTTCTTGTGGGCGGGGGTGAGGAGCACCTTCAGTGGCCGTCACCAGTGTTTAAAGCTGGGACGGTCCCTGGGCTTGAACCCTTTCCTAGCACGTGCCCCGTCACGGCCAAAACCCCCTGCGTGGACCATGGGAAATCAGTTTAGACCAAGGGCTGCCTTCAAGCAGGATTCCCCTGTAGACTGAAGCCCTTGGCCAGGAGGCAGTAACAGTTCCCTTGTCGTGATGCTGTAGTGGGGCAGAGGCCAGGCCTCTTCTGGGATGACCCACTGTCCCACCGTGGCATTTCCCTAGCATTCTCCACACCCTGCTCCCCGCCCCCTACCACCCTACCTCCCTGAGCTCTTGCTAGGCTGCATGTGGTGCACCAGGCTGTTTCTGGCCTCTTTGCCTTCACCTTGCTGCTCCCCAATCTGGAAAACCTTTTTTTTTTCCCTACAACTGGCTACCTTCCAGCTCAGGCACCATCTGAAGCCCCAGGCTGGGTTAGGTGCTCTCGATACCCCCTGCCCCACATTTTACCTGAATCCACAGTATAATAATCTACCAAAAACTGGTTAGTCTCTCCTGCTAGACTGTAAGCCCTTTGAGGGCAGAACTGTGTCTTAATCATCTGTGTTCCTGGTGCAGAGCCTGACTCGCCATTGGTGCTGAATGAAGTGTGTTGATCTGAAATGCCCTGAGCTGCCATTGTTCCCCCAGCATCACCGACTGACCGAGGTTCCCAGACTTGGCTGGTACCATTGGGGTTAGACTTGGCCTCCTCCCACACTAAGACCTGTGCTCCTCACTTCCCTGGCCCAGAAGGTACATTTGCCTTCTGACTTCTTTTGGGGCCCCAGGAGGATTCCAGCCAGGTCCAGATGTACCTGTGTGGGAGGTGGGTGGAGGTGCTGGGGCAGCCTCACACCCACATACTCCATCTTCCTTCCCCAACCCAATTAGACCAACGTCGACATCAGCTTCCCCTTGCCAGAGCCGGCAGACCTGCTGATGTGTTGATCCTGCCGCCAGCAGCCTATTAAGACCAGAAATGAGTGTGACAAATGCGATTGCTCTGGTGGCCATACTCAGTGCCCCCTTTCCCAGAGCTGCCCATACTTCAGAGCAGCTCATTAACTCACTGCAAACCCGTGAGGGGCAAAGGGCTGGTAAGGTGGTGTCAGGCTGTGGGTTGAGGGCCAGGGCAGGATGAGGATGGCAGAGGGCAGCTGCTTCTCCGGTTTGAGACCTGGCAAGAGCGGGTAAGGGAGGAAAGGTACGGACTCCTCCCAGTGCCCTGTTACCCTAGTCACTGAGAAGATGGTGCTTCGTGAAGGTGTGGCATGCCGGACGCTGCTGGATGTATGACACCCGGAGGTAACATAGCATTGATTATTCTGATTCCAGGCCCAGAGGGATGATCTTATTCGTGTCGGAGCCAGGCTTCAGAACTCTGCCTGCTGTGTCCCTGGACCTGCCTGGAAGGGGCAGCAGACCTGGCACCGCTCTGGCCCACTGGGCTTTGTCTCCTACTTACGTGACCTCTTGACTTCATGATGCTTATGTCAGAGAACAGCGAAAGCCCTTTGCAAACTATAAAGTTCCAGAGTTATTTTCCTCTCTGACCTAATCTACTGAGTTGGATGCCAGAATGTCAGAGGATGGCCAGCCTGTTAAGGTGTGGAGAAAATGCCATCCCGTCCTCCCCTTGCCCAGGTCCTGCTACAGCTCCCACTCACCTCCTCTTGCCTCCCTCCCCACGGCCTCCCTTTCCCAGGCTTGGTGGCCCAAGACGGCCTTACAAGAATCCTACTTGCCCTGGGGCGTCGCTTCATGTCTAGGTCGCTCGGGAGCCCCTTGGATACAGCAGGAGCCAGGACCCCGGGAGCCCCGGCCCCGCGCCCGGGCGGGCGGTCTCCCCTCCGGCCGGCAGGTGGCAGCACCCACCCAGGTTGGGGTCGGGCCTCGGCGGCAGGTGCTCGCCGAGCGGTTACTAACTTTCTCCCGGTGGCGTTTCCGCCTCTCCTAGGGTGCTGCGGCGGCGTCAGATCCCCCCACCAGCCGCGGAGGCGCGGGCGCTAGGCCCCGGCCCGGGCGCTAATTAACAAGCCGTGCGGCTCGCTGCGTCCTCTTTGCTGGCGCCGCGGGGCGGACGGATGTGTCCCCATTCCACACCGTGCGAGGGCGACCGGCACGCTCCCCAGGCCTCCCACCCTGCAACCGCGCTCTCGGGCCCTGCCCTCCGTTCACCCACTCTGGGCCTCACCGCCCCGGCGCGGAGCAGTAAAGACGCCAGCGAGGGCTGCAGGCGCACCGGCCTCCCGGCGGCGGGGGGGAGGATGAAGGGGACAGGCGGGCCCCTAAAACCATCCCCATCCCCAGGCCCAGGCTGGCCATAGGGTACTTAGCAGAGCCTTACAGATTCCAGAGCACATCTCGCAGCTATCTCCTTGAAGTCCCTCAACTCTGAGGAATGCAGGAGGCTCAGAGGTTGACCCACGGGGGCCCAAGTAACCAATAGGCATAATCCCACGCTCTGGACTCCCAGTACAATGCCCCTCCCACTACCTGCACTCTCCCCACTAATGACGCCTCGGGTCTTTAGCTAGGAGTTATTGTCAACTCTTCTTCAGATGTTCAGTCTCTCTCTGTCCTTGGGAGGGTGAAGGGAGGGGCAGGGGAAGGTTTGGGACACTCCATAATAGGCCACCATGGCTAGAAATTGGATGGGAGAGGGACAGCCAGGGCTGCTGTCACAAAGGCACTCCAGGTCGGGAGGAACCAGTCCCAGGAGCAGGAGAGGCAGTAGGGTGGCAGTGATGACCCGAGGCCTCGGGGCCACATGGGGTGGCCAGGGGAGACCCCAGAGATGGCAGATGAAAAGGAGCAAAGTGCAGGAGATGCTGAGGCTCTGTGGGCTGCTCTCCTGCTCCTTCCCCGGGAAGGGGAGATGTGGCTGGTGGCTCCTCTGTCCCACCCGCAGAGCTGAGGCTGCACCCAGCTGGGGCCCAAAGAGCCTCCTCCCTTTGCTCCCCACCCTCCCCTCCCCATCGCTCAGATTCCAATACAATTTCCAGCTAACCAGCATGTCGATAGAACAAGTCGGGCAGCGGGATTGCTGGCCAATTACAGGAAATCATTCTTCTCCACAGCTCAGAGCCCAGGGAGAGGGAGGGAGGGAGGGAGGGAGGGAGGGAATGTGAGGGAGCAAGCACCCAGCTTGCAGGCTGGGAAGGGGCTCTGGCTCTGCGTGGGGCCTGCTGCAGCCCCAGGGAGGGCGTGGCGTGGGAGAGCAGGGGTAGATGGGGAGGTTTCTGGTGGTGGCCCTGCAGGGGTTCTTCCTCATCCTCAAACATGGCCCAAGCCACAAAGAGAGAGAATGGGACTGATGGCTGATGAGGAGGGCCCAGGAGGTGAGGCCTCTGCTTGGAGTAGAAGGGGGTGGAAAGGGCGGATGGTGAGACCAATCTCCCCCAGAGCCCTGTGTTTGGGAATGGGGTTGGTACCCAGGCCCCCCTGGTCCAGAGGATCCCTGCAGAGCCATCTGAGTACCTGGAAGCTGGGGCCCACACGGGCAGGACCCTGCTTCCACACCCAGCCGCAGACCAAGGGAATCCTGGGGGGACAGGGAGAAGGGGCTTAAAGAGGAGGAGGGGAGGAAAGGGGCTGCAGCCTGCATCTGCGTGGTCCAGCAGCAGCCTCACTTGGTGAAGGGGTAAGTCTGGTAGCATCCTTCCACCCCAGAAGGTGGGGCACAGATATGTGGGAGGGGACAAGGGCTTCCTCACTTACCTTCCCAGCCCCTCTGCCTTACTTCCCAGCTCTGGCCCTTAAGAAACCTTCACTCAGATGAAAAGATCCCAATCCCCACTCCCTCACTTTCCATCCATCTGAATCTACCCCCACCTTCCAGTCTGACCTGGATGCCTGTTTGTCACCCCCACCCTCATCCACAAGCCTCATCATATCTTTACCAGAACTGCCTTAACTACTTCCAGGCTGCCCCACCCAACAGACCCTGAGGTCCCCCTGCTTCCCAGCACCAATGATTAGCTCCCTTTACCAGTGCTGGAGTCTCTCCCCCAAAGTAGTGAAAGATCCTTGACAGGAATTTCCACAGGGACTAACTGCACACAGTGACTTCCCTGGTGACGCAGTGGTTAAGAATCCACCTGCTAATGCAGGGGATTTTTTTTCTCTTTTTTTGCTGATCACACCTGTTTAATTAACAATACAGCAATTTTAACAGGGTACTATGTTTATCTGGAACCCTGATATGAAGCAGCTGTGACCCAGTGATCCCTTTCCCTGCTCCAGGCTGTAGCCACCTCCCCAGGACCCCTCCCCAATTTCTCAGCATCTTGCCCTGTCTCCTTCAGACCCCCACCCTTGGAGGGGCTTGGGTTGGATTTACCCCTGGCGCTTTGGCCAACCCAAGGGTACACAGGTGGGCAGACACCAGAGAGGAGACAGACCTCTGCGCCCAGTGCCCCGAGGCACCCAGCGGCTCTCAGGAAAGAGGCTGAGCAAACGCTCTTGACTGCCAAGGTCGGCCTCAAAGTGGTGGGTGCATGGGGAGAGGGGGTCAGCGACCTGGGGCCCCTCCTTCCCCGGGATCCCTGCCCGAGGACACAGGCTTGGACGTCCGCAATGGGGCTGTCAGGCCTGGCCCTGTTTGGCACAAAGCGGGCGGCTTCGGCTCTGCGAGGCTGAGACCTAGCCGCGGCTCCAGGCTGGTGGAGCCGCTTTCGCGGGCCCTCCCTCGGGCGCTGCCTCTCGCGGGCGGCCCGCTGCCCGGTGCTCGGCGATCCGGAAGAGGGCGCCCGGCCCGCCCCCGTCCACGGTGCCCCGCGGCCGGCGCGCCGCTCTCCGCAGCCCGCAGGCTCCGCGCCATTGATCGGGCCGCGAAGACCCGGGCGCGCAGCCCCCCACCCCGTCGCTTTTCGCTTTTAATTGAAGTTTGAGCAGAGCGCGAAGCGGGCAGAGGCAGAAACCAAATATTTAGTTGCTGCAAATTGGCACCTCCAGATCAATTACCCGACCCGTGTCAGGGCCTGCGCCGCCCCCCGCGCCCCGCGGAATTTCAATGCGTTGCCCCAGCCCCGGCCGCCCGCGCCGCCCGCGCCGCCCGCCTCCATTCCGCCGTACACTTCTCATCATCTCCAGCCCTACATCACCCGTGGCCGCGAGGGGAACAGAGTTTCAATGGGAAAAGTTCCCTGGGAGGGTCCTCGTTGCTGACTCCCGCCGCGCCCTGTGCTGTCTGCCCCCCACACGCCCGCCCCGGCCGTCATCCAGCCTGTCAGATGGGGACAGCCCGGGAGGAGCAGTGAGATAAAGAGGGAGCTCCAGAGCAAGGACTTCGGGTCACATGGACTTGACCCAACCCTAGTATCTCCACTTATCCTCTGGATGACCTAGGAGAAGTTGCTTCTGCTCCCTGAGCCTCGGTTTCCCCATCTGTAATATGGGGCTCAACGTTCACGTTGCAGGGTTATGGGGTTAACACGGCAGAGGGACCCTGCCCTGCCCTGGGCTGGCATATCGTGGCTTTACTTCTCAGCCCTGCAAGAGGGGTAAAATAACTTCCAGAATGAAGTGAGGGACACTGGGTTTGTAAGCACTTCAGCCAAGATCCTGGAGACCAGCAAAGGGAAGGCAGGGGGCAGCCAGCCCCCCAGAGTCCCTGGCAGAAGCCGGGCAGGGCGGGACACCTGGGTCAGCCTCCATCACGGAATGTTTTGACCTCCAGCCTAGGTACATCTGGGCACAATCAGAAGAGGAACTGCTTCTCCAGTACCAAGGATGGAGAGTTAGCTGGGCCTGGAGGTGAGCCATGCCCTCAAGGCTGGGCCGGGGAAGGAGGCCGGAGGGATCTGAAGGTCACCAGTGGCTGAGTATCAGGAGGCTACGCCCATGGCAGGGCCCAGGTGAGCTCTGTGGAGGAATCAGGAACTGGGCTGTAGTCGAAGCCTGCCTTTTCCCTGCTCTATGACCCTGCGCAAATTCTTTAACCTTCATTTTCCAATGTGTAAAATGGGGCTGACACCCTCTCCCTCCCAGAGTATTTATGAAGAATAAAGGAGATGACGTATTTATATGAGAGGGAAGGAAGCTAGCCGACAGACATGGAGAGAGTGTGGTGCTGCGTCCATGTGAGTTCCCACGCTCAGCACTGCTTCCATTCCAAGAGCTTCCTTGGGAGAACTGGAGGCAAATGGTTTGGCTTTTTTTTTTTTTTTTTGCGGTACGCGGGCCTCTCACTGTTGTGGCCTCTCCCGTTGCGGAGCACAGGCTCCGGATACGCAGGCTCAGCGGCCACGGCTCACGGGCCCAGCCGCTCCGCGGCATGTGGGATCTTCCCGGACCGGGGCACAAACCCGTGTCCCCTGCATCGGCAGGCAGACTCTCAACCACTGCGCCACCAGGGAAGCCCAGTTTGGCATTTTTAAATGGCTGCCCCACCAAAAGGAGCTACTCGCACTCTGGGTGGGAGGGGAGGTGTGGCGGGAGGCTGTGGTTGCCAGGCTTAGGGCTCTGAGAGCCCTTCCTTACCCCATCTCACATTAAAGAATCAGAATCTCCAGACTGTCTGTCCTCCTTCCCGCCTCCACCTCCCCCCAGCCAGAGACCTATGCCCCCAGGGCAGGAGTCACCTCAGGGCAGGAGTCACCCATGCCTGGAGGAAAGTTCTTTCCCATCAAACTCAGGGTCCAGATGGAAGGCAAGTCTGAAGCCTTGGGAAGTAAACTCACTCCTCACCTTATTGAATTTCCCAGCTGTTAAATGGGACCATAACTTGTGAGCCACTAATCACAAGGTGCCTTTTGGACTGGTGGGTGACTTCTAGAAGTTACTGAATCCATTGCCCCACTGTCCACACCATCCTACCCATCCCTTTCGCACACCTGCCACAAGATTATCTCCGCTGGCGAGACAACCCCACCACCTCCGTGGGGATGGCAGCCACCATTTGTCAAGTCAGGAAGTCCATCTGACAGTCTACCTTAAATGTCTCACTGCTTCCTTCAGGGAAAAGTTAAAGAATGAACAACAAAAGGTAAATGCTTATGGATAGGCAATGCCACACTGTTTTTTAAAAAGACCCCCAAAGAGGGTGTGGGGTGGGAATTACCTTCGGACACAGTGCTCTTTACACTAAACATCTTGGCGATAAATATAGCTGTGTAATTCTTTTTTCTCCTTGGCAGAGAGAAAGGCTGAGGCTGGGCAGCAAGGCAGAGGGACCCGAAAACATAAATCAATATGTGACTTGAATACACGTGCTCTCGGTGTCTGTGTGCGCTGGGGGATTATCAGTAACCTTGATTCCAGCTCAGTGTCCATGTGAGGCTGGGAGACGCACGGCCCCCAGGGAGGAGAAGAGAAATTAGGAAGCCAAATTCTTCTCCTGATTGACACCTGGGTAAACATCATCCCCGGCAGAAGGGGAAGAAAAAAATCAATGCTGGGTATTTTTATCACATTCCAGGGACAGACGTGGGGGGGGCGTAAATTAAAGAAACAGTTCCCCCAACAGAGCCTCATTGAATATGCTCATCTCCAAGGAGGTGGCTAAAGGGGTGGAAGCCAGGTGGGGGGGGCAAGGGGAAGATCCCGAGTGGGAGGGACAGTGGGTGCGTCCCAGGGGGCGTGGCCATTGCTTCTCATGTGCTGGGGCGCTTATGTGAGTGGCAGCAGGTACAAAGGAGTCCACTGTTAATGACAGGGCAAATGCACCAGCTTTGATGGGGGAATCATAGGCCGGAGTCTAATGTCAGACTCCGGCTTCAGTGGAGGACCAAGAGGCGTTAGACTTTTTATTTTTATTTTTTGGCTGCACTGGGTCTTCGTTGCTGCACGTGGGCTTTCTCTAGTTGCAGCGAGTGGGGGCTACTCTTTGTTGCAGTGCGCGGGCTTCTCATTGTGGAACACGGGCTCCAGGTGCGCGGGCTTCAGTAGTTGTGGCTTGAAGGCTCAGTAGTTGTGGTGCACGGGGCTTAGTTGCTCCTAGGCCTGTGGGATCTTCCCAGACCAGGGATTGAACCCGTGTCTCCTGCATTGGCAGGAGGATTCTTAACCACTGCGCCACCAGGGAAGTCCCAAGGGGTATTAGTCTTAATGCAGTTGTCGGGGGATGTTTCTAGCAGGAGCTTTCCAGAGCATGGGGAGGGGAGAGTGGCTTCGGTGGGGGCTGGGAGGAGTGAGTGGCCCAGGGAGGTGGGGCGGGGCATCCCCCCCTGGCATCCCCCAGGCCTTGGAGCAGCCTGGTGTGGAGGGAAGAGCCTGCCAGCTGGACTTGGACACTCTTTTCATTCCTGGTGCCTTTGCTTCCTGGCTGTGGGATCTGAGGCACAGCCCCTCTCTGAGCTCCACTGTTGATCAAAAGGGCATGGTCATGATCAACACCATTTCAACAGGGATAGAAAGGCTTCTTACACAAAGAATGTATGCTTCCGAAGCCGTGAGCATGGGCGATGGAAAGAGAAAATGAGGAGGGAGGGCAGGGGAGCCCCTTCCAAGGCCGTCCCATCCTGGGTGGCTTTTGCTGGGTGTGTTCTCAGGGTCTGCAGGGGCCACCCTACTCCTGGGGGAGGCTGGCTTCCGCCGCAGGAAGAGGGCAGGAGCAGAGGCCCAGGAAGGGTGTGATTCCCCAGGAGTCACACAGAAAACCCAGAAACAGCTTTGCTGGAGCGTCCTTCTGTGGGGCCAGGACACCTGGGTCCCGCTTCTCAGCTGCTCTCAGCACTAGGATTTGTGAAAAGGAGTGAACGGGGCTACTTCGGGACAACTCAAAGGGCGTTCAGTGCTGGCAGGGAGGCAGCTCTCCTGGGTCTAGCCAGACATTTTTTGCTGGTGCTGGGAGCCGGGGAAGGGCGCCCAGCAGCCTGGAGCTCTCACACCCGGGCTGGCTGATCCTGTGCCCAAGTGGCCCCGAAGCCCCTATTACCCACTGGTCCTCCCTGTCCTGGCTGCAGAATTGTCTTGCCAGAGGAAGGATATGGGGAGAGGCTCCAGGCTGCCCAGGACCAAGACCATGGTGAGCCTTCGGTTACAGCTTTTGCAGACTGCAACTAAACAGGACAGTTGGGATTTTAAGGTGATCTGAACCCCAGGAGGCCCAGCAAATGGGCTTCAGGAGATCCGTGAACACGCCTCCTGTCCCCATCATTGAAGTCAAAATTTTGAGTCCGTGCATTTTTCTAAGCTAAGGGTCTAAGCTTTTGTCAAGGCTTAAAGAGATCTATGACTCCTAAGAGTAAGAACCACTGCTCTAGACACACACACACACTCACATATACATGCAAATATGTATATACATGACCACACGTACACACATGTACACACATAGCCCCCCCCCCCCCATACACACACACACACACACACACACACACACACACACACTTTCTCTCTTCCTGTTTCAGGTCTCTTCCATCTTGGTTCCATCCCACACAGGGCTGCCCCCACAGACATCCTGTCTCCAAAAAATGCTGTAAGCCCATTCTTTCCAGTTAGAGACTGGCAGTGATTCCCAGTGCCTACCAAATTCAACTGTGGACCCCGGGGTTTGGCATTCAAAGAGCCCCCCTAACATAAAGCCCTCTCTTCCTGCCACAAGCAGAAGCCTTGTTTTCAGCCCAGCCTGTGGGGTCAGCTAACCTGCTGTACTCAGTCCACCCTCCCTGCCTTTGCCCCGGCCATTTTCTCCTCCTGCGACACCCTTCCTCTCCACACCCCCTCCTGCTTATTGGAATCCCAAGGCCTGCAGGACCTGGCTCACACGCTGCCTCCTCCGTGAAGCCTTCCTCAACCTCATCAGAAGTGCCTGCCTTCCTCTAGTCCGTCTCCCACAGTCCCTTGCATGGCCCAGGCCCTGAACCCTTATCTCTCACGGCCTCAGACTCTGGGTCACCAGAGACGGCACTTAGCTTGTCGCCCAGTGGAAACTGTAAGCCCCTGGCAGGCAGGGCCTAAGGGGAGGGGGTGTCCATGAATCCTCTCTGAATCCGTCTCCCACCACCACCCTTCCCGTCCTGCTCACCTTCCCCCAGCACCAGGTAATACCAAGGTCAGATGTGAGAAAAAATAGATGAAACATCATTTTGCAAATCACAATGTAAACTCTGCTCAGATGCTCCCCTCCCAATATTCTTCCTGGACTCCTGCCCACCCTTGGCTCTGATCCCTCTGGCCCCTCCCCATCCCCCCAAGTCCAGATGTCCAGAGCCTGAGCGGCTCGACTGGAGAGACGTGTATCTCTCTATCTCTGAGTCCTGATCTCTGTCTGTGTTCCCAGGAGACATCTGGCCTCCCTCATCAGACTGGGATCACTGGGAATGTGAGGACCTACCTTTTATGTCTTTCTGTTTTTCTTTCTTTCCTTTTCCCATTCCATTCAAATAAGGATTTCAAACAGCTTTCAGAGACACACGTGACAAGTAAAAAATGAGAGAGGAAGCTGGGGTGAAAGAGTCCTGCTTTCTCTTTCCCCAGGTGCTGTCTCTGGCACCCAGCAAATGGCACCTTTCAGAGCAGCCCATCCTGGGCCTTTGCTGGGCCCATTGATCCTCCTTCCCTGGGTCTCAGGTGCGGACTTGGCCAGCGCCACCCGCCAGGCTCTGCTGCCAGCCCCGGCCCTGCCAGTCCGGCTCGCCTGACCCGGCCCTTCATGCTCTGGCTCTTTCTCTCCCGCTCCCATCTGCAACCACAGTGCATCTCAGCTGTCTGATTAACTCAATTGATTAATTAAGCTCTAATGAGATCTGTGACTCACCCCTGCAGCTGCTGACCGGGAGGCCAGCCGTGCCAGGAAGGGCACGGGGGGCCACAGGCATGGGCTTAGGAGGGCCCAGGGGGCAGGAGCAGTGGTTGGTGCCACTGATAAGGGAAGCACAAACCTTGCCCAGGGCTAGGTCTCCTCCTGAGCCCTCATGGGGGAGGGGCGGTCTGTGGGCTCTCTGGGCCAGCCAGTCAGTTCCAGAATGACACAGCTAGCACCAACCCTGCCGATGGCCGGGGAGCAGGGCAGGTACTCATTGGCTGGGAGGTGCAGGAAGGGGACTAGACATCACCCTCCCCTCCCCCTCCCACGCCCCACCCAGAGTCTCACTTTGACTCCCTGGGCCTGGAGTGCCCGAGGCCCAGCAGGTACTAGTCTTGTGGAAGCTGGACCCTGACCATAGGAGCAGGCTTAGCCCTCCCAGCAGCCGCCAACTCCGAGGTTTCTCCCACCCCAACTCCCAGCCATGCGGTCAAGGCACTTTCTTCCCTGCCCCCGCTCAGCTGCCTCCCGATACCAAATAACCACAAGGGCTCCGCAGAGCAAGTCCTGAATTCCAGTTCCCTGCCCCGCTGTCCTCCCCCACCAACCCTGACCATTGATTCACCCCTCCCCCAGACTCTGTCCCCTTGTCTGCGCTGGGGGACCAATGCCCTCCATTAACAACAATAACCAGTGGGATGGAATTTTCCATCTCACAAAGTACGTCCAGAATCCTGAGAGGCAGAGCAGGGAGTCCATTCTAGAAATGAGGAAACTGAGACCTCAGCTTGCCCAAGATGACACCTGTTTTTTTTTGCTTGTGTCCCGGCCATTGCATTCATCTTGGGAAAACACTCCTCTTCAGCTTTGACGCCTCGGCTTAGAGGGCACTTCATCCAGGAAGCCCCGCCCCCGCCCCGCCCCGTCTCTCCAGCTGCAGGTGAGGGCCCTCCTGTCGTGTTATAGTTGTTAATTTGTTCATATCTGCCATTGGGCCATGAGGGCGGTTGCTGCCGTGTCAGTCCTTGATCATCCCTGCATCCTGTTCAGGGCTTCACATGCAGCAAGAACAAATGAGCATTCAGAGAAGGAAGGAAAGAAGGAAGAAATGAATGAACCACGACAAGTGGCAGATATCCTGATCCCCAGCCTCAGCCTCGTGCTGGGAGGGACAGGGCAAGACAGTGTGGGCATTTCAGCTGTGGGTGCGCAGGGAATCCGCCGTGTGCATGGTCCATTAGACCAGAGAGCAAGCAGGTAAGGCCTTCCCCTCCCCTCTGCAGGGAGAATATGGTGGGACTGACCCAGGGAATCATGCGAGATGGGGGTGGGCAGGGCAGGAGAGGGTGGGGAGAGTGTAGCTCTGGGGTATTGGGGCTCCTTCAGGGGAGACAGGAAACCCAGAGTGGAGACAGAGTGCTAGCTGGAGAGTAAGATCTGGTTGGAGTCCTAGCTTTGTTGGACCCCTTGGTAGACTTTGGCCTCCCCATTTAGGCCTGTGAATTGAGAAAGTCTGATGACATAATCTCTGGACCTGCTGTCCTCCTGATGTGGGCTGGGAGCCCCAAGAGGAGGCTCAAGAGACATTGTGACCAGAGGAAGTGAGTGAGATGGTGACGGTCAACAGGAGTGGGGTTCGTGACGCCCCTACTGCTGCAGTGGGAGGGGTGGTCGCAGCCAGGAGCCTCTGATCCCCAGGAAGAGCCCCTCCCACCCCAGCGCCTCTGCTATTGCCACTCCTCAGGATCAGTTACCAGATCAGCTTTCAAATCGGGCTCCAGCCAGTAACTTTACAGGAGAAAATGATTATGTGATTATTTCAACCTTGCTCCAAACAACGTTTGAATTGGATCTGGGAAAAGACGATTTGGGCACCGGAGGGTCCATGCGAGGGCAGGCGCGGGAGTGGCAGCAGCCTCTGAGTGTCAGGCGGCGCCTGCCGGCCCCGGAACTTTGCATGGTGGTACATGCATCCCAGCCACTCCCCAGACCCTCACCCTCTCCCTGACGTTCAGCCTGCATCCAGGCTTAGCCTCGGCAGGAAAGAAAACATTGGTGGTGGTGCTGGTAAGGCGCATTTCCTAGGCAAGCAGGTTGGGGGAGCAGACAGGATCCAGCAGCCGTGTTTCCTGCCCAGAGCACCCCGTCAGTCACTTGGAAAACTGTTTTTCTGCCAATCTCCTTTCTCTGCCTTCAGCTCCAGCCCACCCGCGGGTAAACTTTTGCTCAAACAAGTTTAGCCCTGAGGAAGCAGAATTGGAAAGAACGTCTGCTTTTCTAGAACCCAACAGAGCCTTCTAGAGGGATTTGGGATTACCTGCTCCAGGGATCACTCAGCCAGTTTTCTCCCTATTAGGTAGTCGAGATTTGACTCCATACTAATCTTTCTGAGCCTCAGTTTCCCCAGCTGTCAAAGAGAGAGTTGGTCCTAGGTGACTCCTAAGGTCCCTCCCAGCTCTGAAGGAAGCCGTTTCAGCTAATTCCCTGCATGTCCTCTGTGAGGCTGGGGAAGTCCAACCCTAGATCCTCGGTGGCCAGTTCCGTGGAGACGTGTGGGCTCCAAGCCTTGCAGGGCCCTTCTGCCTGGCAGCTGAGGAGGTTCCTCCTCACCCCTGAGCCAGCGCTCAGCCAGGTGCCAGGTAGGGAGACTAAGCCTGGAGTTGGGGCAGAAGAGCAGGGGCGGGTGTGCCCCAGAGGTTGAGGGGTCTGGAAGAGGGACAAGGGATGGTCCACCTCTGACTCCATCTCCATGTGTCTCGAGGCCTGGCTTTCTCAGGACTCCCTCTAAAGACTTACCTGTTACCTTAACAAACACCATGTCATCACTTTTTTTAAAAAATAAATTTATTTTATTTATTTTTGGCTGCGTTGGGTCTTTGTTGCTGCGCGCAGGCTTTATCTAGTTGCGGCAAGCGGGGGCTACTCTTCGTTGCAGTGCGCGGGCTTCTCATTGCAGTGGCTTCTCTTGTTGCGGAGCGTGGGCTCTGGGCGTGCGGGATTCATAGTTGTAGCACAGGGCTCAGTCGTTGTGGCTCGCGGGCTCTAGAGCGCAGGCTCAGTAGTTGTGGCACACAGGCTTAGTTGCTCCGCGGCATGTGGGATCTTCCCGGACCAGGGCTCGAACCCGTGTCCCCTGCCTTGGCAGGCAGATTCTTAACCACTGCGCCACCAGGGAAGCCCATCACTTAAAAAATTGCTTACAAGCTGCCATTTTGGAGACTGTGCTCTGGGGAGCTACTCGCAGCAGGAGTGACTGTGCCCCACACACACACCTCGCCCCCAAGATGTGGACACTGGGCCTGCAGGGAGGACTGGCCAGGCCCTGGTGGACCTCAACATCTGCCGGTCATCACCAAGGGTTTACTGGGCACTTGGTGGGCATGGGTGGGGGGAGAGTGAGGCAGGTGCAAAGGGAATAGAAAGCACTGGTTAAACTCATACACCAGTTATTAAGCGCCTACTGGGTGCCGGGCACGGGACCAGTTCTGTCAGGGGGAAGCTGACAATCTTCTGGGAGACAGGACATCCCTTCCCAGAATAACCTGAAACTCTGAGACTTCACAGAAAAAACGGTGAAGAAAGAAGGCCTCAAGCACTTAGGAGCCATCAGTCTCAATAGGATGAAGCCAGGTGGACTTCCTGCAAGAAAGGGGTCTGGGCCCGGTTTGGCTGTGGGGAGGTTGGCGGGCTTTCTGAAGAACCACACAGCTGAGATGCACAGGGAGAAGAGGCAGGGAGAGAAGGAAGGTAGCAATCATGTTCACGTTCGCATCTTGTGCCTCACAACACCCCCTGGGGTGGGGTGCACATACGATCTCCATTTTACAGACTAGGATCCTGGCCGGCAGCACACACGGTCAGGAGGGACAGGAAGCAAGGTCTGCCTGTGCCTCACAGCCTGTCCTTCTGGCATTCCCTGGGCTGGCCCCTCGCTGAGAACACCAGCAGGCAGAAGCCCAGGGCTCTGCTGGGAATTAGGAGGCCGGTTCCAGGGAACTTCTGGGATGCAAGAGGATTCGGGAATAGGATCTGAGACAAACAGGACCCCACCCTCCTGGCGAGTGCCTGCTTAGGGATGGGGTTTCAGAGGCGCAGATCACAGGGGAAAATTATATCGTCAAAGAGGAAAATCGGCACTGCCGTCCCTCCTTCACTCATTAATTTCTGGGGAAGTATGAGCTGTCAGCAAGCAGCGGCCTTCAATTCAAATTACAGAATCTGAATTCTTAATTTCTCCTAATCCATCAGTGAGCTGCCTTCCTGGGCTAATATTAGCAGCGCTGGCGAGTCTTGTCGCGGACTCACTGATGTCTCCCTCCCCCTGAAGAAAGCCCTAATCGATATAGCCGGCCCTGGGGTGGACCCCTTGGAGGCAGGCACCCCCCTCCCCACTCCCCAGCTGCCTCCAGTTCCAGGAAAGGAGTGTGGAGTTTGGGGGGAGTCCCTGGAGAGACGGGGAGAGCAGAGGAGAGGTAGGGAAGATGGAATCAGAGCCTGAGAGAGACTTGGAACAAGGGAGGGAGGGAGGGTGAGACAGGAGGAAAGACAAAATTAGCGAGACTCAGAGAGGCAGAGGTAGAGAGTGATGGAGAGACGGAGCCAGAGGTCCCAAGAGATGGATGGAGACCGATGTGCAGAGGAGAGAGAGAGCCCTCCGGAACCTAGGGCCAAAGCACACACTGACTTTCTTCAGGGAGAAAACACAGCAAAGCGAAAGCAAAGCCCCAGAGAACTCCCACGGCACCATGGGGAGCGTAGTGTCCCACGGAGAACGTGACCCCCAGAACACTGGGCCCACTAGTCCCCTTTGCCTCGAGCTTTTCTGGAGTCAGGCGCCTCTAATCAAATCATAGCACAAAGGCCTCCTCTGCCAGGAAGCCCTCTTGCTTTCTATCTGGCAGCACTACCTCTTTACCCTTGGGCAGTAGCGCCCTCTCCTGGTCAGCTGTCTGGGTCCTGGAGGCACTCTGTACCACTGTCTCTCTGCACAGGTGGGGAAATCACGGTAGATGAAAGAGTGGGGACGGCCGCTAGGCTGAGCACCATCTGTGCGTCTCTGATTTCTCTCTTCGACAAGCCCAAGACGTAGGGGCTGTTATTACCCCCATGTCGCAGGTGAGGAAACAAGCACAGTTATGCCACTTGCCCAAGGTCATGGAGCAGTAAAGTAGCCATGTCAGGATTTGAACCCAAGTAGGCTGACTCCAAGCAAAGTGGTTAACACCATGTGACAGAACCTTGGGCAAAAATTCCACGGGATTGTATATGGTGTGGTCCCTGTCCTTGCTGAGCTATGGAAGGGTGAAGGACACACCAGGCCAGTCCCATGACGGCCTCACATGACCCCGGTTCCATCAGCCAGTCTTCTTATTACCTTCCAAGCAGCCTTGTACCTTCTAGTCCCCTCATCCAGCTCGAACCATCTCCCCGAATCTGACCCTTCATCCAGGAGGCCTGCTTCAAGTCATGACGGCCTTCAGCTGGTCACCTTCCTGTAGTCCCTGTCCCTGACCCTGGTGGCCTGTCCCTCCCTGGCCGGTCCTTGTTCTTTCTGCGAATGTCCTACCTTCTCAGCAAGTGGTGAGCCTCTCTGTGCACAGCACGTGTGCCTCCAATGTCCTAGGCCCAGCCTTGCCCACTCGAGGGCACAGTAAATATTTGTGGACTTATCAACGGATTGATTGGTGCAGTGAAGACAGGAGGCCTGGGACAAAGATGCCTGAGAACTAAGCAGCGTCCCTGTCACCGCGGGCCCTGGGGAAGTGTCGGGGGCTGGAGACAGGCAGGTGGGGACTCCAGGCCTCAGCAGGTGTGAATGACCCGACGTGAGCAGTGCAGCTCTCCGCTGGCCCTCAGGGGACCCTGTCTCCCCAGGTTGGAGGATTTGGGGATGCGAACGGGGAAGGGAGAAAAGGGGCCCCCTCAACTTGGGAAGGTGGCCCTACAGGCTGCCCAGGCACCCAGAGCAGGAGCAGATTTCCTCCGCGTCATTGTCTCCACCCCTGCCACTCCTACCCTCCCAGCCAAGAGGCTGGGCCCGAACAGAACTATTTTGAGCCAAACCTGTGAATTATACATGGCCTGGGCAGTGAGCCCTCCACTCCCGACCAGTGGCAGTGGGAGCTGGCAGTAGGCAATCACCGCCTTTCACTCTTGGTGTGTCTGAGTCGGTGCGGGTGCCAGATGGAGTGCGATGGGGTTGCATGCATGCGTGCATGTGGATTTGGTGACTAAGGGACTGGGGGTGTGCACGAACAATTATGGGTAGGAGCTGTGGGTTCCCAGAGACATTTTCCCTCTCTCTGAAGCTCCAGGATGGTGGACCCCTGGGCCCAGAGCCCTGTGGACCCCAACTCTGTGTATCTGGGCAACAACCAGGATGGATGGAGGCCCAGCTTCACACAGGTTGATGACACAAATCATCCTGCCCTCATCCCACCCCGCCTTGGCTGCCAGTGGCATCTTCAGGAGTCAGATGGACAGAAAAGAGATCATCCCATCGGGGCCAGATCCAGGAGAGGTGAAGGAGAGGCCATCAGTGAAGCCACTAGGAGCTGAGGACCTCCTCTGGGTTCTGGCACTGCACACACATGAACTGAGTTAAACGTCACAACACTTCTGTACCATACATCCTATTATCCCCATTTTACTGATGAGAAAACTAAGGGTCAGAAAGACTAAGTTACTTTCTCAATATTGCACACGTGGAACTAGCAGAATCAGGATGTAGACAGCTAAGAAAATAATCAGGCAAGTCACAGCTTGGGAGAAAATATTTGCAGTACATGTATCTGACAAAGGACTCGTATCCGGCAATGCTCACAACTCAATAATAAGAAGACAAACTATCTAATTTTTTTTTTTCTTTTTGGCCATGCCACGAGGCACACAGGATCTCAGTTCCCCAAGCAGGGATGGAACCCGGGCCCCGCGAGTGAAAGCACCCAGTCCTAACCACTGGACCGCCAGGGAATTCCCCACAAACAATCTAATTTTTAAATGGTTAAAAGAAGATACAGGGCTTCCCTGGTGGCGCAGTGGTTGAGAGTCCGCCTGCCGATGCAGGGGACACGGGTTCGTGCCCCGGTCCGGGAGGATCCCACATGCCGCGGAGCAGCTGGGCCCGTGAGCCATGGCCGCTGAGCCTGTGCGTCTGGAGCCTGTGCTCCGTCCGCAACGGGAGAGGCCACAACAGTGAGAGGCCCGCGTACCGCAAAAAGAAAAAAAAAAAAGAAGATACAGAATGGCCAATATGCACATGAAAAAGATGTTCGACCTCACTCATCATCACGGAAATGCAAATTAAAACCACAACAAATACCACTACACACCCATTAGAAGACTAACCGCGCTACATGTTGGTGAGGTTGTAGAGTGACTGGAACTCCCAAGAGTAGAAATGTATGACGGTTCAACTACTTCAGCAAACAGTGGATCGGTTTCTTAAAAGGTGAAACATACAATTACTGTAGGACCCAGTCATTCCACTCTTAGCTATTTACCCAAGAAACGAGAAAACATCTGTTCACACACAGACTTGTACACACAAGTTCAGAGCAGCTTAATTCACAACAGCCCGAACCTGGAAACAACACAAATGTCCATCAACAAGCGGCCAAATTGTCACATATTTGTACAGTGGGATGGTTCTCAGCAATAAAAAGCTATAAACTACAGGCAAAACAACATGGATGAATCTCATGGACATTATGAAAAGTGAAAAGCGGCCAGCTACCAGGAGTACATATTACGTAATTCCATTTATATGAAACTCTAGGAAAGACAAGTCTATTGTGACCGGAAGCAGATCAGCAGTTGCCTGGGGCTGGAGGGAGGGTGGGGATCAACTGGGAAGGGGCACGAGGGAGCTTTTGGGGATGATGAAAATGTTCTATATCCTGATTGCAGTGGTGGTTATATGTGCACATAAATTTGTCAAAGCTCATCACATTGAACACTTCAAATGTGGGCATTTTATTGTACGTAAATGATGCTTCAATAAAGTTGAAAAAAGAAACCAGGTAAGCTGAGCTAAAATCTACACCTGTAACTATTATATCCTGTGTCTCTCGAGGTAATGGCAGCTGAGTAGTGGGTACCTCGGGCCCCTTTGAGCAAGAGAAAGGGCTGTGGTTCGAGAATTGATTACCTGTCTCCACAGGAAGGGAGCATCCAGCTTTCCTCTGCTTTACTGCCCCTCCCCCAGCCCCACATCCCAGGCTCCCTGTGGCTTTCTCTGTAACCTTAGGAACTGACCACCTGCGAGTGTCTAGTCTCCCGTTGGGTCCCCTCCCTAACCCCTTCAATAGGAAACATCTTTAAAGCTTCCTAAAGCAGCGTCCTGCTTAGTGGGTCAGGAACCCCCAGGGGAGTCAAAGTTTTTTTTTCTTTCCATAGCTAGAGGCCAAGTCCACCTCCGCACATTCCCTCTCCCACCCGCCACCCAGGGACTGGGAGTGGGCCTTCAGTGTAGTGGGAGGGGGCATGGGTACTCTGCTCTGGGGCAGGTACCCAGGCTTACCCACTCAGGGATCCCCAAGGAAGGCCAGTGTGCTGGCGCTCAGAGCCCTCAGACTCGCTTGCTGTGATCATCAATCATTTACTGAATGCCTGTTAAGTGCTGGGCTCTGAGTTAAGCCCTATGCCTGCGTTTTCTCTGTTAATCCTCTGGATAACCCTAGGAGGCTGAAGCGATTATTGACCTCATTTTACAGATGAGGACGCTGAGACACAGAGAAGGTCAGCGAGGCCACACAGCTAGCAGGTGGAAGGGAGAGTGACAACGGCCAATGCTGTTAATTTCCCAGCAATACCTGTACCAGCCCCATCTGAATCCCTTGGAGGGGGTTAAAAATACAGATTCCCGGGCTGGCCGATGCTTTGCTTTGTCCTTATTTCCTCTAGATTCTCACGAGTTTACTCAGGTAGGCAATCAGCTCTGACCCCCTCGGGGGCCTCCAGACAGTGAACCACTCCCATCTCCCACCCCATCCCCATCCCCCCACCAGGTACCAGTTGCCAGGCTCCATGTGGCTGGGCACAGCGCCAGTCCATCTGACCAAAGAGAGGGGCAGGGCTGAATTTGGTCAGGACCGGCCGGGTTTGGGGGCCGGCAGGAGGAGATCTACAAATTGATTTCTGTCTTGTTTAGGGGAAGCCCTGGCACCAGCAGGAACGGGATTGGGTTTTAACTAGAGAAGTGGAAAGGGCAGCTCGACCTAGGGCAGGCGGGCCAAGCCAGGAGGCAGGACCCCCAGACCCCCGTGCCTCAGAGGTACCAGGACCTTGACTGTGGTACCTCCACTTCTGTCTGCCCCTGGGGATGCAGGGTCCTGGAAGATAGGCCCCAGAATCTAACTGGTATGACCTGCACCTGGGAAAAGAGTGAAAAAAAGCATTCCAGAGGAAGGAAGGAAGGAAGAAAGAAAGAGAGAGAGAGAAAGAAAGAAAGAGAAAAAATAACATTCATGCCTTGAAAGAGTATTCAGGATGTCCCCCAATCACCCCCTTCCGTTTCGCCTGCACTCGAGGCGTCTCAGAGCTGGTTCCATGTTCCCCCCAGGCCCCCACCTTCCCCTCCATGTCTGCACAGGCTGTTCGCTCTTCCTGGAGTGCCCTTTCCATCAACCCTCTGGAAATCCATGTCCTGTGCAATCCTGAAGACCCAGACTAACTCCTGCCACCTGCTGAAACCTTCCTAGCTGTTGGCAGCCTCCTGGGGTTCTTCCTTCCTTGACCTCCTGTCGGTCAGTCCCACACAGCAACCTCACCACTACCATCTCCCTTGAGTGTGTGTGAGTGTGAATGTTTATACGGGGAGGCTCAGTGAATGCTGCACTCCTGTGGTTTCTTGGGCAAGAGTCTGGAAAGGTGAGGGCCTGGCCGTGGGGTCCCACTTCTTTTTTTTTTTTTTTTGGCCACACCGCCGGGCTTGTGGGATCTTTGTTCCCCGAGCAGGGATCAAACCCTCACCCTCGGCAGTGAGAGCGCGGAGTCCTAACCACTGGACAGCTAGGGAATCCCCAGGGGCCACGTCTCCACCATCCCAATCATCCCCACCTCCACAGCAGACAGCACAGCACGTGATTGCTCCCTGGTCCGCCTTAGACACACGGCCTCGGACAGTCAGGAAGCTAAAAGGTACCACAGCAGCATTTTGTCTCCTTCCCACCTGCTCAGAAAGTTCTAGTGATGGAAGCAGTCCTTGCATCACCCTAGGAGTTTCTGCCCCACCATCTGGGGGTGACGGGTATCTTGACTTCTGCTCAGCCTTCTGTCTCCTCCAGTTCCAATTCCTTCAGCTCCCAAAGGCCCCTGTGCTTCCCCTGATCCATCCTCTGTTCTGAGGACGCTGAGCCAGCTGGCCCTGGGCAGCTTTCCAGCCCCTGAGTCCACCATCCCTTCATGCCATGGTTGAGGGTCATCACTTCCCACTCCCCACGCCCACACCCCATCCACCACCTGGGCAGATGGTGACTCTCCTTGGATCCCCAAGGTGGGGCTAGAGAGCAGAAAAAGGATCCAGGATCCAGGAGAAGTCATTGCCGCCAGGCTCAGCCTTGTTTCAGCTCCGGACAAGTTACAGGGGGCCTGTGGCGGTGCCCAGGAGGGGAACAGAGGAGCCTCGGGGCAGCTGAGGCAGCAACATTCCTAGAGGGAGGAACTGAGCCTCCTCATCGGAACAATGGGGAAACCGAGGGACGTGACTTGACCGTGGACGCACAGCATGTCAGAGTCAAATCCAGGAGCCAGTTTCCCATCTGGGGTAGGGAGTCTCCAGGGCCCTAGTCCTTAGGATGGCGACAGGGCATCACAGCTGGCTCACACAGGTCCCTGGAAGGGCCCCACAGAGGATGAGGGTGGACAGACAGCCTCCCAACCCTGAGGCCAGGGCTGCGCCAGAGCTTCCAGGGACAGAGTGATTTCCTGTCACTTGGCCCTGGAGCAGCTGCTCCCTCATCTAATTAATGGCCCCGATTCTGAGCCTTTGATGAAGGGGAACCATGAGCAGTGGCTCTGTATGAGCCTCCGCGGAGCCTTCCGTTAAGCAGGGGCAGGCAGGAGGGGCGGCGGCAGCCGGGCAGCGCACAGGCCCAGGAGCTGAGAGCTGTGCCCACTGCCAACCTCTTGTCCCCCTTTCTGTCCTCACCATTTCTTAGCTCCTTGCTTCCTCCTCCCCTTGCCCAGGCCAGTGCCCGTCCCCTGCCCTTACAGGCTTCCTCTGGGTCCTCTCTCACTTCCAGTCTGTCCTATCCTCTGCCCCCTCTCAGAGCCTGACTCCTTCACCTTGACACACACACACACACACACACACACACACACACACACACGCTTGTCTGGCTCTGGGAGGAGGTGGGCAGGGAAGGCCCCTCCTTCCACCTACAGCTCACATCAAGGCGGCAATCTTGGGGCTTTCCCTGTGAGATCGGCTCAGCCCAGGGCTGTGACCCTCCACAGACGGTCGCTCCTAGCGACTAAGATCCTGTCTCGGGAGCTGGGGAGGTGATGGAGGTGTCCAACAAGCAGCAGCCGGACTTCTCTGAGGACGGCTCAGGGATCATGAGAAAATCCCTTCCCAACCAAAGTCTGTGCAGTGCTAGCTGGGAGGAGACATTAGGGCTGGGTCAGATGGAGAGGAACAGGACTGGAGACCCAAAGGCTCCCCTGCTGGCTGACCGGATGGGTCCCGGGAGCCGGAGGAAGTTCAGATCAGTGCCAGTCAGGGTTAGGGCAATCTAGCTGTGACCCGCAGACATCTAAAGGGTTGCAAAAGCACATGGTCCAGCAGAAAGCAACAGGAGATAGCGATGGGGGCGGGGACCTTATTAGGCAGAATCTTACATGATCATTGGAGAGTGGTTAATCTGAGGTGGTCAGTGTGGGGAGATCTGTACAGAGGGTCCTTACTGGATGTTGGGGTAGAGATGTTGGTGATGGGTGGCCGGTGTTGAAAGGATGTATTAGCACATTGATGTCAGGCCACCAGGAGTGGTTGATATTGGATAGTCGGTTGGGCCATCCGGGATGGGAGGCTGGGCTGGGTCGATGGGTGGTCAGTACTTCTGGGGACGGTCACTTGGTTAGTCAGTGTTAAGAGAGAGATGTTGAGTAGTCAGTATTTGGAGGCTGGGGCAAAGTGGTCAGTTCCCACACTCTGAAGGCATGGTACCCTCTGTGTTACTATGCATGGTACCTGATATAGCAACCTAAGGTGAGCCCCTGATTCCCTGCCCCAGGGCTTCATCCAGCCCCAGGCTATGCTCGTGGCTTAGTCAAAACAAAGCTGTCCTCAGGCTAAGGCGGGGCGGGGGTGGGGTGGGGGTCTTAGTCTCTTGGGATTGTGGCAGATGGGAAGGTCCCTAGAAGTGATGCCTGGGGCATGCGGAACGGAGTGGGCAGGGAGCTGAAGTGCTTAGGGATGCAGCAAAGCTCCACAGAGGCTGTAGACCTCAAAGCCAGGATGCTTATCGATGCATCGATTCCCATTATTGATGCTCCTGGGAGAAGTTCCGAAAGATGAAGCTGGGGGAGAGGATGGGGTTCTCACGGAGAAAACTACGGCAGAGCCTGGCCACTCAGGATATAAATGAGACAATCTGCTCACCTGGCCCTTCACAGCTGCCCCCTGCAGTGCTGAGCAGAGGTGGGGACATGTACCCCAGCATGTAACGAGTTGCAGATGTGGGTGTTGGGGAAGCCGTGGTAGGCAGTGAGATGCAATTCTTGAATGGAGCGTCCCAGCTCCGGGCAAGCCGCAGACTTGCAGGCAGACGTGCAGGGAACATCAGGTTTGCATGGGGCAGTCACAAGGAGATGGATTTTGGCTTCCATTGGTGACAATTTCTCCAGAAAACAGGTTGTTCTCCACAAGAGGAAGCTTCCCTGCTTCCAGAGGCACTGAGTGCCGTGGACTGGAGGTGTCCAAGCAGAATTGGGAAGACTCCCTCTCAAGAAAGATGGTCTCTGAGGCACTCACCTCCCACCAACCCTGCCCCCGTATTGTCGTCAGGGTCCCATTAGTGATATGAACGGTGGGAAATGGCCATAACCAGCCAGCGGTGTTTAGCTGCTTCCCAGGAAGGGCAAGGGGAGTAGTTGCTGTGTTGACCATCACTAAGGGGCCAGGATGAAGGAAGAGTGACAACTTGGGAGAGCTGCATCCATTGGTAGCAGGTCACTGTAAGGAAAATCTGGTGGGTACCCGGGCAGAAGCCAGGAAGGGACAGGATAACTCACTGCTGTGAGGTGGGGCCGGGGGCGGGTCAGGATAGAGCCAATGCTAAAGCTGCTGTAACCGTCAGACCACAGGGGCAGAGGCTGAAGGGGGAGGAATCTGATGAGGGAGGCACGATCTCTGCCTTAGGTGAAGCTTAGTCTGTGGGGGAGACTCAGTCCCTGTCCTGGGAGCCCAATTTGACGAGAGAGATACAGTCCCTGCCTTCGGGAGCCACCAAGTGTAAAGGGGGAGACAGTGCCTGCGCCAAGGGTATCCATCTCTTGGGAGGAAAACAAGAGGCAGGTTGTCCTGATGGGAGTAGACATGCAGTGTCCCAGATCTGAGAGCAGAGGCTGGATTGTGGAGGCCAGCGTGGCCCCAAGTCTGCAGCCGAGAGGGCTCATGCTGACTTCCTGTGTCCAAGTTTCCAACGCTGGCCTAAATTCAGCGCCATTGGCTGTGACACTCCCCACCCCATCTTCTGCTCACTGCTCTGTCCCCAGTGAATTATTGAAGATGCTCAAAACAGCAGGAGGCCAGGGCCTCCGCTCCCTGGCAGAGAGGTGGCATTCTCCAGGTGTGCCTCCTTCACCAAGCACACATGCCCACACCATGCCCGTTTGGGCTCCACACTCTCCTCCCAGGGAAGCCTGTGGGTCTCCTTCATCCCCCCACAAACCTGCGCACCCCAGACACAGGAAATCTCGGGGGGGACAGGCTCAGATGTGGAGCAACGCCCTCTGCATCAGACCCGAATCCTCAGCCCAGCAGCTGTGGCAACAACTTGCTCTGTGACTTTGGACAAGTCCCTTTCCCTCTGTCCCTCTGGACAATGGGTGGGTTGAACCCAGTGGCCTCCCGGGTCCTGGGAAGTGCTGACCCTCTCTAGGCAGAAGGAACGATGAAGAGCAGTCTCTGTTTGAGGCTCTGCCATTAAGCAACGTGCGACCTTGGGCAACGATTTTTACCTCCTGGCGCCTCAGTTTTCTGTAAAATGGGTACAAGAGAAAAAAAGGATACAAGAGCTGAACTGCCTCCTGGTGTTGTTGCGAAGATCAGGGAGATAAAGCCAGTAAAGTGCTTGGGACGGGGCCTGGCACGCGGGGCATGCTTGGTAAACGTTACTCATGACTCTTGTTACTGTTATTATTTCCCTCCCAGGAGCAGCAAGGTCTCTGACACTCTTCTCTGGACCCCATTCTCCCTTCTCCAGGCAGCAGGGCCTTCTGCCCAATCCTTGCCCCATATGATCAACTCCCACACAGTTCACTATCCCATCTCTGCAAGTGCCACCTGCCCGCAGCCCCCCTGCCCAGGGACAAAGCAGCACAGCCCCCGCCCCCATACCCGCTACCACTCAGAGCGCCTGGGCCCCCTCCCAGTGCCCCCCCTCCTGCAATTATGTAGAGCAAACAAGCGCAGCTGATGGGAAAGGAGCTGCTATTAGCTTAACCTTTCGGGGCTGGAGCTGCTGGGACAATGGGGAGGCTCATGGGGAGGGGGCTCCTTAAGCAGGTGGGGCTGTGAGATGGAAGGGAGGAGAGGGGAGGGGAGGGCACTAGCTCTGAGCTCCTAATGGGTCGGATGCAGGCCCCAAAAAAGCAGAAAAAAAAAAAAAAAAAAAGGACAGAGAACAAAAGGAAGATGTGGAAGTGGAATTAAAAAGACTGGAGCAAAGAAATCAGTGTGGAAGAAGTGGGAGGCAGAGGAAAGGTGGGAAATGAAGCCCAGAGAACTGTGCCAAGGGCCCCCTGCATGCCCATCACAGCCCCCCGTCCCCTCGCGCACAGGAGGATGGGACCTCAGAGTCTGTAGACAGGACTATTCCATCTGACACTATGGAGAATCATAGAATGAGGATTGCCAGAGTCGCACGAGACCTCAGACACCGCATAGCCCCGCTCTCCCACTTTACAGATAGAGAAACTGAAGCTCAGAGAGGGCTTCTGCCTTTCCCAAAGTCACGGTGAATGTTCAGAGAAAACGGGTGAGCATTCAGGCCCCTGAGCTCCTCCCTTTACATCACCTCTAATCTGTCCATCCGTCCATCCATCCATCTCAACAGGCAAGCCCGCTTCCCAGCCTGAAGGGGCTTAGATACAGTGAGAGTGACCTAGGGAAATAAGGAAAGAAAACACAGAGTAGAGAAAGTCCCACAGGGAGACAAAGTTCCCACCGAGCACAATATGTGACGGCGTTTAATATTATTAAATTATGTACAGTATGTACAGTGAACAAATAGCTCCTTCCGCGTGAATCAGGGAGGCTTCAGGGAGGAGGTGACTTTGGTCTGGGGCTTGAAGGATGAACTGGAGGACGCTGTGACTATTGCAATTTTCCCAGCAGGGCTGGCTCAGGTGCAGGTAGCAGCTGGGGGTTCAGGGAGGCCCTTCCTCCTTTCTCCTCTGAGTTCTGGGAGGGAGAGTGAAGCAGGTATGCTACGAGGTGGAGAAGGGACCTCGGCTACATGCAGTCCTCTCCCTCGGATGTGGGAGAGGTGATGGTGAGGGTTCCTGTGAAATTGGTCCAGAGGTGGGGAGGGGGTTGCCGAGGGTGGTCAGGTATCAGAGGGTGGCTTCTGCCTTTCTTCCTGCTCCCACCCTTGTCTCCCCTGCCTCTCTCTCCCCAGCTCAGGTGGGCTAGCCAGGATGGGGAGGGGCGGGAGTCACAGATTTGCAGAGGCCCGGGTGTAGGGGGGTGAGAGCCCTTCTGCCTGACCTTGGCTTGGCCAGGCCCTGAGACTAGTCTCGGCCCTTCGCCCTGCAGCCCACTCAGGGGGCCCGAGGGAAGGGCCGGGGGTGGGGAGTGGGGATGGGGTAGGGAGGCTTGACTCACACTTAGCCCACAGCTTCGGCGAGACAGCAAGGAATATTTTTAGGAGCTCGTTAAACAGGGAAGAAAGAAAGGGAAGGGAAGGAAGGGAGATGAGGATTATACATTATTTTTCATCCAAGTGACAGCTCTGAGCATCTCCACTGGAACTGTCACACAAAAGAAATGGCATGTCTAATATTATTACGGAACGGGTGTGCGCACACGTGTGTGCCGCCAGTGTGCACCTCTGCAGGGTGGGGGCCCTGCAGGTGAGCCCGCAGGTGACACGGGTGTGCGAGCAGCGGAGGGGAGGGCGGTGTGTGCATCTGTGAGAGAGGAAGCTGTGACGGAAACTGTGGGAGAAACTCTGTGAAACTGTGTGTGATGCGGGGTGCAGACTGTACAACTCTGTGTAATTGGCTATGTATAACTCTGGGTGCGTGAGACATCGCTGGAAAACTTGTGAGCACGGGGGCGAGAGGGGCTCATCCTCACAGGTGAGGCTGCATAGGTACGAGGGGGAGAGTGGGCTCGGTGGGGACTCAGAGTCGAGCCCCCAGAAGGTGGTGGGGAAACGGGAGGGTGAGGGCAGCCCTGAGCCCACCTGCCCTGTCCTGAAGGGAAGGCGAGACATGGCGAGACACCCCTCACCACCCCGACACTCACACTGTCCCTTCTCTGACCCTGCTGACTTCCTGGCCGGAGGGACGCTGCCCCGCGGGTGTGCGTGCAAAGTTCTCTCTCTGACCTTCAACTCTGGTAAGTGCTTCAGATGGTCTCATGGAATTATCGTCCCCTCTGGTGAGGTAGGTACTCTTATTATTCGCATTTCATGAGTAAGGTGCTCACGGGGTGGCTGAGACTCAGCAGGGTCAAGCAACTTCCCTGACATCGCCGAAGCTGGCAGGAGGCAAAACTCAGATTTGAACAGGCCTCCCATGAGCCTCCATATCTCTTCTCAGGGCTGAAGAGCTGAGCGCAGGGGGGTCAGGGTTAGTGGGAAGGGGTCAGCCTGGGAGGCTGTGACTGTGACCTTGGGCTTCCAGGAGCCTTCCCAGGACTTCTCTGGGGTTCCTGGGGGCCTGTCTGGACAACAGGTGTCCAGCGTGGGAAGGGGACCCCGGAGAGCTGGTGGGATGCTCCAGAGTGGCCGGCCAGGTGGGGTGTAAGGAGATCCGCTTCTGTCAGCCGCTGAGCAGTGGCGCGGGCCCTGCCGACTTGGTAACTAAAGCCAACCTCGTAAGTGGCTAATTGATTTCTGTTCCCAGATTAAATGTGCAGCCCTTTACATGGCAGCAGAAGGAGGTCAGCGCTCCCCCCACTTCTCCAGCGCCGCATTCAGAGAGACAAAGAAATTGATTTTCCAATCGATGCTCTGAGCACTGATTAAATGTTCTCTGCACAGCGGGCCTAATGAGTCCCTGAGGGGCGTGCCGGTCTTTTAATTAGAGACTCCCGTGGGGGCCAGGGGTAGGGGCTGCCCTAGAGAGAGGGGTCCGGCCAGGGAGCAGTTCTCACCCCCAGGGATCGGTGGTAAGTGACTGTACGTTGTCCACAGGCACCTCTGGGGGAGCACCATGGCCTAAGAGATGCTGTCTAGGGGTCCCTGAGCATAGACACCCTGTGGAGGGGTCCCTGGTTGCTCAGGCCCATGCCAAGGCCTCCCTGCCTCCGCCCTCCCTCAGCATCCAGGTAGCCAGCGTTCTTCTTTCGGTCAGTTCAGCTCCTCCATCCTGGTGGAGACAGGGCGAGACAGGAAGTGAATCCCCTGTAAGCAGCTGCATTTTCATTACCCAGCTGCCCCATTGGAGGACCGACTAAAGCCTTTAGAAATTCAAATGAGGCTCTCGGGGGAGAGCGGGTCTTAAACACTCCCCTGCGCAGGCGGCTTTATTGAAGGAATAAACTATATTTGCAAAGTAAGATATTGAGGCTGTCAGTTTCTCTTAGGGATATAATGAGATCCTGGGAGGGAATGAGGCCGGCAGGATGGAGCTCCCGAGGGCAGGAGCCCTAGCCAGAAGCTGGGGTGAGCTGCCTGCCATGGGCCTGGCAGAGTCCCTCACCCCTCCAGAAATTCTGTGGCCACTACCCGGTAGAACCTATCCCCTCCCACACACCCACCATCCTCACCTCCCTTGTCGGCGCTCCCGAGAGAGGTGAAGGCAGGAAGGTAGTCAGAATGGCACTGCTGGCCATGGACACCCCAAGAGAGCAGAGTCCCCTGAAGTCCCAAACACACACACACATACTTACCCACCAGCTCTCTTCCCCTGTATAGAGCTCCGCTGTCCTGGGGCAGAAGTAGAGGGCAGGAGTCAAGACTGTGGCGGGGGCTGGGGCAGAGTCTAGGCTCTGCTATTCGCTAGCTGTTGACCTCGGGCAAGTTGCTTAATCTCACTGTACCTCAGCTGTCTCGTCTCTAGAATATTAGTAGCTGCCTCATAGGGCTGTTGGGAGAATTAAATGAATTATTTCATATAAAATACTGAGCATGCATCTGTTTTGTGAATGACACTCAATAAATAGTAGCTATTACTAAAGAGGTGGGGGAAGATGTAGAGGAAGGTAGTGACCAGTCAACCTCTTTCCCTCCAGGAGGTCCTACCTTACTCTGATCGTCACCACCACTACCTCCACTGCCACTTCCATCATAGCCACCAACAACATCAGCACCATCAGCACCACCGTGACTCAGACAGAGTCAGACACATAGCCGTGAGAGTGAAGGGACAGTCAGAGGGAGTCAGAGAGAGTGGAACTATGTGGGGTGAGTCCCGGCAGGCTTCCTGGGGGAGGAAGCCTGTGGACAACGTACAGTCTGGGCACAATTCTTTCTCTCCTCTTCCCTTCTTCACTAGCTCCTGGGGGTCAAGATGGAGCTACCCATTTTTTTGAGCAAGAGAGTAAGGACTAGGGTGCAGGACCAGAAAAGGACAAGGACCAGACCCCCGAGCTCACCACCTCAGAGCTCAAACAGGGATGAGGGCTGAGGGTGACATTCCCCGGCCCTCCAGCTCAATGCCAGTCAGAGCGGCTGTAGCACGGTGTGCAGGCCAAAGGAGGTCAGATCTGGGGGAGGGGTGTCAAGTGTAACGGGTCAGGCAGCAGCTGGGCCTCTGTCACGCTCACTCTGAGCCTGGAGAAGGAGACTGAAATTGACAGTGTAGACGGTCAGGAGGACAGCAGATACAGCAGCTCCCCCAGGGGCCTGAAGAGGTCTGTGCTCTGTGCCTCTGTCAGGGCTGCGGGGGGGATACACTGGTGGTCTGTCCATCCTCCTAAGACCGACCTCAGCCCCAGCTGAGATCTAGAAGTACAGAGAAAACAGCCAGGCTCTGCTTCTCACTACTGCATGACCTTGGGTAAATCAATCAACCTCTCTGGGTCTCCATTTTCCCTACTGTGACATGTGGGTGGCTTCATGATGGCAGAAGAAGGAACATGGGGCTAGGAGTCAAAGGACCCAGGGCTTAAGTACCTCTCCATGTCTTACTAGCTGTGAGCAGGTAGCCGGGTCACTTGTTCTCTGTGGCCTCAAGGTCCTTATCCGTAAAAGGAAACAGCAATCTTCGTGCGTTGCTGTAGAAATGAAGTGAGCCCCACAAGGGCCTGGCACATAGTAGGCCCTCAACGGATCATCTGGAACTGAGCTCTCTTCCAGCTCTTAAAATCTGAGCATAAGATTCTGAAATGAGCTCCTATCACCACCTATACCACCAAAACCATTATCACCTCCACCATCACCACCATCACTTGCATGACCACCTCCACCACCACCATTCCACAACCACCACACACACAAGAACGCTTTTTTTTTTTTTTTTTGTAGTGGTACGGGGGCCTCTCACTGTTGTGGCCTCTCCCGTTGCAGAGCACAGGCTCCGGACGCGCAGGCTCAGCGGCCATGGCTCACGGGCCCAGCCGCTCTGCGGCATGTGGGATCCTCCCGGACTGGGGCACGAACCCATGTCCCCTGCATCGGCAGGTGGACTCTCAACCACTGCGCCACCAGGGAAACCCCAAGAATGCATTTTTATAATTGAGAGCCAGAGAGGGGAAAAATGAGATGAAGAAAGGGGTTGTTTTTCTGGAATATGCAGGTGGTCCAGGAGGCAAAGCCAGGCCTCTCCACCCTCTTACTTGCAAATAAAGAGGCTTCCCTCAGAGCAGAACCGGACTCCCTGGGAGGACTGCATGAAGTACAAATTCATGGTGCATGGATTGCCGGGACTTCCCACACCCCTAAACCTCCCCCAAGTTTCCTCCCCCTGCCAGTGCGGAGAGATGCAGTGCATACTGCTGGCAAAGGGGCAGGGGAAGGGGCTAGCGTGAGTCGAGGCCCCCACTCTCTGCCAGGCACCATCTTTGGTGCTTTATATACTTAATCTCATTTGACGCTAATAGTACCCCTGTGGTGGGTATTAGTCACTGCATTTTAACAGAGAAGGAAACTGTGACTCAGAGAGACGACTGATTTGCCTGAGGTCACCCAGGCAGTGTGTGTCCAAGCTGAGATTCAGTCTCACATTCACACTTTTCCCACCATTCTTAGAGGGTTTGGCTGCCCAGGAAAGCAGACCTGCAGAGGCAGAAGAGGGGTGAGAAGGAGATGTGGGATGAGAGAGGGATTCTGTGTCATTCAGCTGCAACATTCAGCTGCAAGACCAGGACATCTGGGTCCCCATGTGTGGCACCTGAATACTGCTCCCTGGCCTCCTGGGGGCACCAGGCTTTGTCGTGCATTTGTTTTTCTTCTTTGATCAACTCTAAACAGTGTGCAGGCCAGAACCTTGCCTGGCGTTTGAACTGGCTCCCAGGACGCAGCACAGGGCCTGGCACCTGCGTGAGTAATCGTTGTTGAGCAGATACGTGAAGGAACCTGTGAAAGCATGAATCAATCAGGACGTCAAAACCTGATGGAAAGCTGCACTGACGATTAAAACACAGGAAAACTGCAGTCGGCACAACCTTCCCTGCTTTTCATTATTATTATTTGTTTGCCTTTCTGGTTTTATAGAAATGGTTGCTCCCAGATTGCACAGCACAAGCTGACCCATTGATGCCCCAGAACTAATACCCTGAGACAGACCCGAGGCGAGAAGATGATTATTTAACGCAGCACACAGGGGCACCGGGTGTGGGGACGTCATTCTGTGTGCGGTAGAACAAATGGAATACAAAGTTTATGCCAAAAACATGTTTCGTTCCTCCTAGTGACCTTCTTCCCCAGCCCCCTCCTCAAGCCCCTGCCTCAGGCACTGGTTCCTGTCCACATCTGGTGGGTGCCTGGGTGCCCAGGAGCAGAGAGTTGGCCCTGCTTCCCAAGCCCAGCTTCAGGGTCCGGGGACCTGGACAAGGTCTGGTTTCACTGCCTGCTTTTTGGAGAAGGAGATCCAATTGCCTCCCTCCCCCAACTTTGGCCCTGCAAGGTAAGGACAGCCAGGCAGGTCACTGGTCTCATCTGGGTCCCTGTGGGTGATGAGATGGGCACTGATGGGTGAGTTGGCAGCCAGGCTGGAGTGGCACAGCTCGCTGCCCTGGGCACTGCCTTCCCTGCTTGTCACCACTCCTGGCTGCCCAAGCAGCAAAGAAAACCCACAGTGACAAGATCCAGAGGGGGAGAGGCTCCAGCTGGGGGTTGGTGCTGGTCTCACAGGCCACTGGAACAACAATGTGACAGTTTCTCATGGGGGGGAGGGGGGATCCCTCTGTCCCCAGCTCCTGCCCCATCTGCCTTGACCCTTGTCAGTCTCCATTTCCTTGGCCTGCCTTTGCCTCTCTTTTTTTTTTCTTTATTTTTATATATTTTATTTTTTGGGGGGCTGCATTGGGTTTTCGTTGCTGCCCACGGGCTTTCTCTAGTTGCAACGAGCAGGGGCTACTCTTCGTCGCGGTACGCGGGCTTCTCATTGCAGTAGCTTCTCTTGTTGCGAGGCACGGGCTCTAGGCGCCCGGGCTTCAGCAGTTGTGGCTCCCGGGCTCAGTAGTCGCAGCACGCAGGCTCAGTAGTTGTGGTGCCCGGGCTTAATTGTTCCGCAGCGTGTGGGATCTTCCCGGACCAGGGCTCGAACCCGTGTCCCCTGCACTGGCCACCAGCGAAGCCCTGCCTCTGTCTTATTTCAGTTATGGGCTGCTATCAGCTCTGAAGGGCTCTTGGTCCACACCTCCTCCCTCTCCCTCGTCCCCTGACCTCAGGGCCTATTCCCTCCTGCTACACACACACACACACACACACACACACACACACACAAGGACACACGTGCACGCACACACACACCTCAGGCAAAAAACAGAAGGCTCTCTCCCAGGACCTGTGATTACGACCTGTGAGGAGTAACTGGGATCTGGGGCTCCAGTGGGTTTGTGAGTGTGAGGTGGTGTATGTGCAAAGGTGTGAGCAGGTGTGCATGAGTGAGCATCAACGTGGATGTGGGAGTTAGAAAGCGTGTGTGCATACGCATGTGTGACAATGAGTGTTGCAAGAACGTGTTGAGGGCGGAGTCAGCGTGGCGATGGGTGTGTGAGTGCACGAGTGGGTGGGGGTGAGGGTGGCAGGATGGGAGTGACTCTGAGTGTGGAAGCAGAGCCCAGGGGCAGACGGACAGATGCATCCTCTGAGCTGGTGTTTCTCAGTGTAGAGGCTGCCGGGACCACGTCCTACTTGATCACCCCCATCTCTGCCATCCTGGGCTCCCTCAAATCAGGTCAGGGGGTGGGGAAGGGGGGTGAAGCCGCTGAGCTCCAGGCAGGGCCCCTGCCCGCTCCTTGGGCCTGTCAGCCACTGATCTGTTCCATGTTCCTATAAATATTTACAAATCCCAGCTGCTGAGGAGCAAGACATCCTCCGCCAGCTGGGGCTCCCAGCCTGGGAGCTGATGGGGAGGGAACATGGGGGAGGGGGAGGGGGCTTCAATGGAGAGACAGGCGCCCAGGACCCCGGGGTTCAGCTCCTAGTTTCGACTCAGGTTAGCCCGTGCACCTCTGTGTCTTCCTCAGGGACTGTGGAGCCAGAAATCTCTTCCTCCAGACCTCGGCCTCAGGAAGCCTGCACCCCTACCCGATGGAGAGGGGGGCCCCTGTACAGCCAGCCTCCTGCATCCTATTCATGTCTCTCAATTTGAGGTAAGGGGAAGGGTCTTACTTTTTTAAAAACACAGAGGATTCTCCCCGAGTCCCTGGAAGGTATTTTTTTTCTCTCCACTCAAAATCTTCCCCAGGACACTTTGATAAATCCATCTGGATCTTTCTAAGTTAGAGGCTGGAGGAGCTGTGGTTCAGGCACCCCCATCGCAAGAGCCCCCTCCGTTAGACCCTGAGGAGAGCTGAAGCATTTTCATCTGGTCTCACACGCTACCCCCAGGCCGCCCAGTCACTTCCAGAACTGGCCTGGCTGTGGGAACCGGGGGAAAGGGGAGTTGGGTGGGGAGGGCTCCCTTGCCCCAGTCCGTCAGCACCATGGCCCGGGCTGGTGGTCAGACACCCTGGCGAACCGGCCCAAGACAGTAGCCCTTCTCAGGTAGAGATTGATTATCGACTATTGATCGACTCTACCTGGCGCCCAGCACAGGCCCTTGGGCATTTGCATGGACTCATCGGCCATGTGCCTGGATCTCCAGGGCAGGTTTTCCCAGTAGGACTTGGCGGCAACTTCCAACTGCTAGCCCCACAAGGCATGTGCCTGACAGATGGCACCAGAGTCCTGGGTGTCCTGGGTCTCCCAACTCAGGCAGGCCCAGCACAGACACAGGACACTCCGAGCTCTTCCCCTGTCTTGGCTAAAATTTCAGATTTATAAATGCCGGACCTTCCTGGCCCCCTGTGGGACACCCCTTGGCCTTGCCCAGGTAATACGTACATCCTGGTGTAGGTTTGTCCAGGAAGCCAGACACTGGAGTGGGAGAAAAAGAGGGACGGGGAACCCCATGATACGCTCGGCTGCTTGCGTGGAACCAGCTGGAAACTCAGCCCTAATGCGGCATTGAAGTCAGGTCGGTGGCTGGCTGCTGCTCTGCCGGAGGGTGGAGGCCAGGACTGTGGCTTCCCATCTTCCTCTCTGGGGCCCAGATCAGCTGTTTTCACTAGGGTAGGGGAGCCTAACTACCCCAATTTCATAAGATGAGAAGAAGGGGCTGGATGATGCTGAAAACGGCCAATCTCCTTAGCGCAGAGCTGTGATGAGGGGGAGGGGAGGAGGTGCAGGGCTCAGAGGCCAGAGCCAGCCACTCTCCTCGCGAAAGGCAACGGGCCCCACCCCCGAGAAAACTGTGTCCTTCTCAGCCGCCAGCGAGGAAGAGCAGGGGCCAGGAAGGAGGGATCAGGAGAAAGACAGTCTGGCGCTGGCATGTGCTCAGGAAGAGAAGGCCAGTTATGGCAGTGGCACAGGAAGAGTTAAGAATGTTCCTAAAATAGCCCAGCCAGAGCCTAAGCCAGCCGGCTAGGGCCTCTCCCAAAGAGCCGATCTATAGCGGGAAAAGTCAGCCTGCTCTGTGCCCACCGCCTGCTGCCTGGCTGGGGGTGCTAATTAAGCCTCCCCGCCTCCACCAGCCCCTCCTGGTCCTGTGGGGTGGGGGCGGGACTAAGCAGAGGGGCCACATCTTCCCAAGAGACAGCTGGGACCAGGAGTCTTGTGGCAGGGCATCCCCCTGCCACACATCCTGGCCTGGGTCAGTGACGGGCAATTGAGTGAGTGATGGGTCAGCGAGTGGGTCAGTCTTTGGAGGGTGGGGACCGCCAAGAAGCTCATTGAACGCCAGCTTCTCCCAGCTCTGTGCTCCGCTCCACTTGGGGCATCTAGGGGTGAAATTGGGGCAGGGAGGGGCCAGAGGAGCCCCTCCGAGAACAAACCATGTCTCTGTTTCAGGGGCAGGACCAGCTACATAATTTACAGGCCTGTATGAAATGAAACTGTGGAGTCCCTTTGTTCAAAGATTGTTAAGAACTTCAAGATGGTGACAGCAGAGCATTAAACCAAGTGCAGGTCCCTTCTGAGCGCAGGGCTTTTGTCAGTGAACAAGTTGCACGTCCATGAAGCTGGCATGGTCAGGGTCTGTTTAACTAACGTTTACTAAACAGCCACTGCTCTGTTCCACCGCTCTTCCGGCTCTGCCACCTCAGAGATCCCCTCTCATTCACTCCTGTCCTCAAATGTACGGATGAGGTGCTCAAAGACCGCTCTGAACTCGGAAGGGAGGCCGGGCCACCTCCGCCCCTGGCTGACTTGGACTCTCCAGGAATACTGCTGCAGCCAGGGTTCCAGCCTTCACACCCTGCCAGAATTCTTTGAGACGAACCCTCCACTAACACCCTCAGAGGGTCTTTGGGGACCACCTAGGACAGGGATGAGCAATCAGCCCCTCGTCCTCTTGCCCCCTGACCCCCACCAGTGGGGTCCTGAAAAGAGCCCCCGGGGGTCCCATCTGGCTGTGCCTCAGATGGGCCTCTGACCTTGGGCAAGCCAAGTCCCCTCTCTGGGCCTCGGTGTCCTCCTCTGTCAAAGGAGAGGTCTCTAAGATATTTCCAGACCCTAAGTTCTAGGTCTCCTGGGGTGAGAATGGGAGGGAAGGTTTTTTCCTAGAAGAGACAGGGCTTCCAAAGAAAAAGCCCTCCCCAGTCATCCTGGGGATCACGAGGCTTTCTCCCTTATACCCCCATCCTCAGACCCGGGGGTGTCTTCCCCAGAAGCCAGGAAAACCAATGCCCCACTCCAGCCCGGTCCCTCCTCCACTGCCCTCTCCCCACTACTTCTCCTCCTCCCTGCCTTCCCCCAGTTTGCCTGGGAGCTGGGGCTGGGGTGCTGGTGGGTCTGGAAGAGTCAAGGCCTGAGGGAGCGGGTAGGTAGCCTGGGGACCGTGCTGGCCAGGCCGGGCCCTCCCTCTGCTGCCTTTGCAGGAGGCTCATCACAATTGCACTGCCTGTCACTCCCACATCCCACTATCTGTCTCTCAGGCTGACCCTGTACACCGTACACCGGCCATTATATTGGTTCCTGCTGGGGCTGCGGAACCTCATTACTTATACATGCAGCTGGGAGATGCAGGCTGGGCTGAGGGTAGACGGTCCCTCCGATTAGGTCTCCCCTCCCACAGCAGGGGGCTTTTCAGAGCTGCCTCCCTGGATCTGGATTGGGATGGGCTGCCTGTGGGCTGGGCAGGTCCCTGGAACCCTCAGGCATGAGGCCCAGGGTTCTCTGGCGAAGGGGCATCGGAAAACCTACCTGTGACCTGGGTACTTGGGCTCTGCCCCCTTCATCCCGCTCTCTCCTCCTAGGATATGGGGCTGGGGGAGGGGCTCCTGAAGGAGGTTCCTCACCAACCTGAGTCCCAGCCTGGTGTGTCCTGGCTCCCCCACCCCAAATCACGCCACAACTTCCATTCTCCCAAATGCCCCTTCTCCAAAGAGGGGCTGTGATTATGGAGGCTTTTCCCATGGAGTATCTGCAAGTGTCTGAGTTAAAATGTCATGAAGGGATTTTAAATATTTTAACAGACGACAATGAGGAGTTTTCTTTCACATGAGAATCACAGCCTCTCTGAGCTGCCCTAGACAATTCTCCAGCCCACAGAAAGAAATGGGAAGCTCTAAAATGTGATCAGAATTCCCCAACACCGTGGCAAGTTGGTGGCCTAACTGAGCCTTGAGAGCCAGTCTCTGCCTCTAGATGCCTGGCTCCCCACCCTTGCCCAAGACAGGGCTATAGACCAGTGGCTTCAACCAAAAACCAAAAATATGCCTTTTCTATAATTGAGTCTTAACCCAAGCTTTTCTTTCTCTCTAAAGGACCTAGCTTTGCTTTATCTACCGGGTATGCACCTGCTGGGCCAAGTGGTGAAGAGCCCCCACCCAGGGTCAAACAGACCCAAGTTCTCTCTCCTACTAGCTGTGTGATCCCAGGCAAGTTACTTCACCTCTCTGAGCCTCAGCATCCTCAACTCCAATGTAAAGATGATAATGATTATTCCTTAGACTTCCAGTGAGTATTAAGTGAAATAGAGTATATAAAATGTCTGGCACGTATTGGTGCATAGGTAATGGCAAAAACACTCATCCACCCTTCATTAATTTCATAAACATTTCAAGATCTTTCCAGAAAGCTGGAAGTCTCCTGCTCCTCATCCCACCCCCATCCCATCCAGATCAGGTCACTATCAGCTCTCGCCTGGACCACTGCAACCTCCTGCTACCTAATCTCCCTATGACACTCTTACTCTATTTTAATCCCTCCTGCCCAAAGGATATCTGAAAAAATCTGATTATTGGGCTTCCCTGGTGGCGCAGTCATTAAGAATCCGCCTGCCAATGCAGGGGACACGGGTTCAAGCCCTGGTCCAGGAAGATCCCACATGCCAAGGAGCAACTAAGCCCGTGCACCACAACTACTGAGCCCCCATGCCACAGCTACTGAGCCCCTGCACTTAGAGCCCGTGCTCTGCAACAGGAGAAGCCGCTGCAATGAGAAGCCCGTGCACCTCAATGAAGAGTAGCCCCCGCTCGCCACAACTGGAGAAAGCCCGCGCAGCAACGAATACCCAACGCAGCTAAAAATAAATAAATAAATAAAAATTTAAAAATCTGATATCGCTCACTCAACACTCTTCCGTAGTTTCTCATTGCCCTTAGGATAAATTATACACTCCTTGCCACAGCCCACTGAGGCCCTGCAGTCTTGTCCTTAGCACATGTTGCTCCCTTTGCCTGGAATAATCTTCCCTCCCTCCCTCTCTCCTCCATTTCTGGCAGTCATCCTCTTCACCTTGCTATTCTTTAATCAGGGCTTAACTAAAATATCACCTCCTCCAGGAAGCTTCCCATGATTCCCTGCCTCCAGATGAATTTAGGCAACACTGCTGAGTGTTTCTATAGCATTCCACATATTCCCAGGCAGTTTGTCAAGTTGGATAGCAGTTGCTTGTTTAATTGTCCAGGTTTCTACCATACGCTGTAACTACATAAGGTCAGAAGACTTTTCACGCTCATCACTGTATCTTGTGATAATAAGTGATCAATTAATATGGGCTTATAGAATGGATGGAGGATGGATAAGTGGATGGATAAATAGATGGGGAAAAAACGATACCTCCCCTCTGTAGAGTCTTCCTACAGTCCTCTGGGCAGGGAATTTTCTGTCTGTGCTTCATAATACCTAGTGCAAACCTCTACCCAAGCTTTAGTTTCCTCAGCTATAAAATGGGGGAAATAATAGTATCTACCTGGTGGGGTTATTGAAACAAAATTATATAAGCCATGTAATAGTTTTAAATCAATGATAATAGGTTGTTACATTTAAATGAGGTAATCCATGCAAAGTGCTTAGAGCAAGTTCTTGTACTACTAAGCGCTCAAAAAATATTCATAATTATCATAGCACTTATCATTTCTTCCTGCCTGTGTCCCCTGCCAAAGAGTGAGCTCCTTAGGGGTACTGCTTAGGTCTTGATCATTTTTGGACACACCCCCTTACGGCCTCACAGTGCCCAGCTCGGTGCTTTCAGTAAATGTTTACTGAGTGAACAAGTGAACAAATGAACACAGATTTGCCAGCCGATGAGTCAGGGCACTGCACTCTTTTTCATCACTCACAAACCCAGACACACACTAATGCAAACAGTCTCTTACAATTCACACCCACTCACATTCATTCAAAGAACCTCAAAATACCACAGAACAGCCACCCAGCTTCCTAAAGTCAGCCATGCATCAAAGAAGAGACTTACCCACTTTCTTGCACCCACCATACAGCACCTCAATGCCCAGTACCCCCTCCTCACCTCTGGAATGATGGGGGCTGTAGGAGGGAGGGAGCTCCCACTCACAGTAAGGAAGGCAAAGCTGGACCTTCTGCCCACAGCACTGGCAGTACCGCAGCTACAGATAGCACTGCCCTCCCTCCCTTCCCTGGGCTCACCTCCTTCCTTTTCTGAAAATCTGGGTCCCTGGGCTTGGCAGGTGGTTGAGGAAGAGGCCTGGGAGCCAGAACTCCTGGGTTCCTTTCTCATTCATCTAGTCTTGTCTCTGAACCCAGAAGCATAGGCCATTGTCCTCCTCTCCTAGCGCCAAGCACAGCAATTTGTAGGAAAAAAGGCAGGATGAGGAGATCCCATGCCCCGGGGTGGTGGAAGGGTCTTGCTGTGAAATAATTATATTAGCCATCCTTTACTTGGCGCCTAATAAGGGTCAGATACTGAGGCCAGCGGTTTGCTACCTTCATTATTACTCATTTAATCCTTATAACAACCCCTTTTCCAGAGGAGAACACCTGAGACGCTGGTGGTTAGTCGGTAGCCTAAAATCACCACCTGGGACTGGCATGCAGGTCTCTAACCCCGGAATCATCAGCGGCCAGGCTTAGAGAGCTCGGGGTAGATGGGGTAGGAGGGGTGGAGGTCCTCAGGTATTAAGCTGGGGAGACGCGCCCCCGTCTCAGACAGTACCCGCCCCCCAATCAGCCAGGCCCTCTTGTCCCGGGGAAGAGGGGCTCGGAGCGCCGCGGCGGAGGCCCCTCTCCCGCGGGGACCTGGGCAGGGCCGGGGCGGGGCCGGCGAGCCTGGGGGAGGCGCGGAGCCGGTGGCCCAGTATCACAGGCCAAGATGGCTGTTAATTAAAGTGCTGGCACCTGCTCCTCTCTGCAAAGTTTGAAGCCGTTATTTTCCACTCCAGCGAAGCGGGGAGAATCCGGCTGGGCTGACAGAGACGCCACACCGCGCTAGGGGAGCGGGCGCTCTTTCGGGTCGGGGGGCGGGCCGCCTTGCAGCGCCAAGCGCGCCCCTGGACGCCCCGGCGAGCGCCTGGGGTGCGTGCTCCCGCCCCTCCGCGGCCTCGGGCGACCAGCCGCAGTTTCCCCGGCGGATTCGGGAAGGACTCCGGGTGACAGACGAGCCCCAGCGGCACAGCAGAGGAGAGAGCCGTGTGCGCGCGAACTAGGGGGCGCGGGATTGTACAAATCATACGCCGACGACCGCGCACTTGTCCCTCGGGTCACCAGCCCTGTCGCTCTTGGGGGAGTCATACTGGGGAGACCGCCGTGGGGGATGGGAGGCCGGACTGACAGCCGAGAGTCGGGACTACTCTTCCCGAGCCTGGCGGGGCGGGGGGGGGGGTCTAGCTGTCCTCCTCCGCCTGCACTTAACGCCTTCCTCCCTCTAGGAAGTAATCGGTACCTAGAGACCCAACTGGGTGGCGGTTAGAAGAGCTTGGAGCCAGGCTGGCGGTTTGAATCCCAGCTCTATCGCTTATTAGTTGTGTGGCTTTGGGCAAATCTCTTAACTTCCCAGAGCCTCGGTTCTCCCGCTGTAAAATGAAAGTAATGATGGGCTTTACCTTCTTGGATTGCTGTGGAGATCTGGTGTGATGGCCTCTGTAAAGCAGTCAACACAGGGCCTGGCACACAGAAAACCCTGAATAAATGCTATTGATTGAATTTTTAGCTCCTTCCTTGGCGAGGGGATTACTCTAACACGGGCTCGGCGGTGCTTGAAAGGTCCTCTCTCACAGCCCCCACCCCCCGCCCCCGACATCCTCCTCCTGTTCTTGTCCTCCTCCCAGCTCAGGCGGGGTTAATCAATCTCAGCTTTGGGAGGGGTCCTCTCAGGAGAAAGGAGAAAGGCTGGAGGGTCATCCTTTAGCAGCAGCTCGTGGCCTCTGCATGGCAGAGCCCTCCCGGGTAGGCTGGATAAAGGAGGGTGAGACGGAGCAGCGGAGCAGCACAAACTGGGCCTCAAATAACGTGACAAATATTTTGATGGAAGCAGACGCCTTCTCGTTTATGCAGCCTAAACACTTTACTGCACTTGAGGAAGAGGAGTGCCTTATACAGCCTGATGGGGAAAAGAGTTAGGAGCTCAGGAGGCTCGAGTTTGGGTAGGAGCAGAGAGCTGAGGGACTGGGAGAGCTCAACCCCTCCTCTTGGAGCCTGGGAGAGGCGGTCACCACCCAGGGATGTGTTTGTACTGTCAGAATGGAGAAATTACCTGGGGTGCCCACTTTCTTAGGGCCCCGATTTCTGCCTTGCCTAAAAGCAGGGAGAAGGGAAGTGACCAGAGTAAGATGGAGGGGCCCCCGGCCCCACGCCCATCCCCGGGAAAAAGCAGCCTGACCTGGCCTGGAGCGCAGGCAGGAAGGAGCAGAGGTAAGGAGGTGTGGGTAGAAGGTCCTGCTCCTCCTGGGGAAAGGCGGTCCCGCCAAAAAGAGAGGAGGGAGCGGCAGATGTTAGCACTCGGGATTCTGCTGGGCACCCTGACAGGCATCCCACCACCACCCCCATCTCCCGGACAGGTTGTCTGCGAGGCCTGAGGGCGGATTGGCCCCCTCCCTATCCTCCTGCCTTCCCCTCTTCTCCCCCCTCATAACCCTCTTCCTTGTCCTTCCTTCTTGCTCCCCGCTCCTTCCTCCTCTCAATTGCTCTTTGTCCCCTGAAGACCGGGGTGCCCTACCCCAGCCTCCAGCCCCTGCGGGCCGTGGCCCCTCGTGCCTCCCTCTGTCTCTCTCGGCTTTCCTCGTAAGCGACCCTCGAGTCCTCTCCCTCCCAATGCCCCTCGGCGCTCTCTAGCTCTCCCTATGACCCTCTCTTCCATTCGCTTTTTCGTCCCTAGTCTTCCCTTCTCTATGCGAGCCTCTCCTATGTCTGAGACTCTAGCACCCTCTCCATTTCCGAGGCCCTGTCTCCCTCAGTCAGTCTCCCCTTTCCTCTCCCGGCTCCAGCCCCCTACCCCGCGGCCCCGCCCCACGGCCCCGCCCCTCTTGGTGGGCGGAGCCCTACCGTCCGTGGCCCAATTAGGCGCCGGCCCAGCCCTCAGCCCCACCCCTCACGGGCGCAAAGCTGCGCTGAGCGGGTGGGGCTGGATAGGGCGGAGGGGGCGGTGGCTCGAGTGCGGGGAGGCAGGAGGAATCAGGCAGGAGGCGGCGGCCGCCGCGCTCAGTTCTGCCGCGCCGCGGGAGGGAAGCGCGAGGCGGGAGCCGGCGGCTGGGCTCGGCAGCGCATCCAGCGCAGCGCGGCGCCCCGGGCCCGGCCCCATGCCCTCAGCCCCGCCGGACCGCCCTTGAGCACGGGCGCCCTAACCGCGCCCCCCGCCCGCCGGCACCATTGCCCCGACGGCGCGGCCTGGCGGCCCGGCGCTCCCCAGGCTCCGCGCCGGCCGGAAGACGCTCCTGGCTGCCGCCGCGGGCGTGGTGATGCTGCTGGTGCTGGTGGTGCTCATCCCCGTGCTGGTGAGCTCGGGCGGCCCGGATGGCCACTACGAGATGCTGGGCACCTGCCGCATGGTGTGCGACCCCTACCCCGCGCGGGGCCCCGGCGCCGGCGCGCGGCCCGACGGCGGCGACGCCCTGAGCGAGCAGAGCGGCGCGCCCCCGCCCTCCACGCTGGTGCAGGGCCCCCAGGGGAAGCCGGGACGCACAGGCAAGCCGGGCCCTCCCGGGCCCCCGGGGGACCCGGGTCCTCCGGGTCCTGTGGGGCCACCCGGGGATAAGGGTGAGCCGGGCAAGACCGGCCCTCCTGGGCTGCCGGGCGCGGGGGGCAGCGGCGCCATCAGCACGGCCACCTATACCACGGTGCCGCGCGTGGCCTTCTACGCCGGCCTCAAGAACCCTCACGAGGGTTACGAGGTGCTCAAGTTCGACGACGTGGTCACCAACCTAGGCAACAACTACGACGCGACCAGCGGCAAGTTTACATGCAACATTCCCGGCACCTACTTTTTCACCTACCACGTCCTCATGCGCGGAGGCGACGGCACCAGTATGTGGGCGGACCTCTGCAAGAACGGCCAGGTGGGCCCGGCGGGGGCATGGGGTTGGCCTGGGGGCAGGGCATCCAGGGAGCCCGGGGCCGAAGGGTACGGAAGGGCGCAGGTGGAGCCCCTGGAGCGGCTTAGGCGTTACAGGCGGGGATGGTCCAGGCTGGCTGGCACCCCTAACTCCTCGGTTCCTGGGCACCAGCTCCAAGGCAAATGCCGCTGGGCACCTGCGGCATGGAAATGAGGGAGATAAATCCAACTAATAATCAGAGCGCAGGGTTCCCGGGCGCGCGGACTGGCCCTTGGGGGCTTGGCCCTTGGGAAACAGCATCTGAGAGCTGGGATTCTGGTTGATACCAGCTGGTGATGAGGGGACGAATCAGGCTGGGCTCTGGGGAAAGGCAGCATCGGCGCCCACGGGCGCCTGGGCGCACCGCTAGGCGCGCAAGCGGAGAAAGCGAGCTATAGGAGATGTTTTGCGCACAAAGGCAAAGGGAGCCGAGCGCATAAAGCCTTAGCGGCAATACATCCCCCGCCCTAAGGAAGGGACCACTGGGCAGATCTGACACCCTTTGCAAAACCTGGGACTGCTTGGCCCCTTCCCCCTGTGTCAGAGCTAACGGCACAAAAAGACGGCCTGGGGGGGAAAGTTTTTCCTCCTGAGGCAGGGCAAAGAGGTGGAAACTCCCCTCCTCTTTGCTTCCCAGCTGCAACTCCTGATTCCTGGGGTGTCGGGGAATCCTCTTCCTTCCCTATCCCCATCGGAGAGACCAGAGTGGCAGGCACCAAGCTCACGAGGTCTTTGGTACCTGGGACCGGCAATGCCTCCTACTCTCCTTGGAACCGCTGCCCCGGGACCAATCTTGACCTAACCCTGCCCCAGGGTGACAGTTTTACGCAGCTCCCTTCGCTTTGATTCCCCCTCCCTTCTCAGTGCTCCCAGACCACGGTGGCCTGGGGCCCCTGGGGCAGTCGAGCAGAGCATCCTTATGGAAGAAGGTGTCTGTGCCAATCAGAACTAAAGCTAGGCTGATGGGAGTTGGGAAGGAATCTCCTGCGACTGAGACCCAAGATCCTGCTGGAACCCCTCCCACTGCAGCACTACCCTGAGGCAGACCCTGGCTTGCGGGGTGGGGGAAAGGACAGGCCTGAGAGTCAGCAAAAAGCCTACCAGGTGCTTGTAAGTCTGCCCCCTGCCCTCTCTGCCCTCTCTCCCATGCCTGCTGTGTCTGGTTTCTGCCTCTCCCCTGCCTCTTTCTCCTATCTCTCCATCTCTTGTGCTGGCCTCTCTCCTGTGTCTACCAGTCCTATCTGTCTCTCCCTGGGTTTCTGGTCCCTCATCCCTGGGTTTAACCCTCCCCCCTTTATTTCTTTGGTGTCTCTCTCCCACTTGTGTCTATCAGGCTTCCTGTGTCTCTCCTCTTTGTCCTTGGTTCTTGACCAAATGGGAGGCCCTAGTATCCAGTTAGGGCCATCTCTGCAGACAGCCCCACAATTCCCCTTATTAATCGCCTGTAAGGGATGCAACAATGTCACCTTCATTGATGGAATTTCTTCCTTTCCTAAAGAAAGTTTGGGCTGGCATGAAGTTGAGGTTTCAGGGGGCTGGGGGCCCAGCTTGCCTGAATAGGGAGGTGGTCACCAGGCCACCAGTGGGCCCTAGACCCTGTGCTACTTCAGGAGGGTGCCACAGGGCCCCAGAGATGAGACAAGAGAGGCCCCAAAGATGGTGTGTGCTTGGGGCAAGGACACTTGCTGCAGTCTCAGGGAGGTGAAACTGACCCAAAAGCCTCTTTTTACCCCCCGGGGCAGGACATCGACAGAGCCTGACAAGGAGGTGGCACCATAGGCTGGTAGAAGAAATGAGGTGGCTTTAACCAGGGGTTTCAGAGACCCAGCATTTTAACAGTCACTCAGACCATTTCCTCCATACACATAAAAAAATCCAAGCAGTGGGGTGATAGGCTCTGGTCCTCCCCTACATCCTTTATGACTTCTTCCGGATTGTCCAAGAGACTCCTTTAATCTTACTGGTCATTCTTTATATTAGCTTTGAGCCCCTACTAGGAGCCAGGTTTGGGGTTCCAGAGGTTCAGTCTGCTTGCCCTCCAGAACCTTGTGGTCCGTGCAGGGGAGACAGTAGTAAACACACAATAACACAGCCCAGCTATTATTGAGTGGGAGAAGGATAGGGAGACCATTGGCACTCCTGTCCCCAGATGTGTCGGCTGGAGGGAGTGATTCAGTGGGGCCTGCCCCAGCTCAGACCAACCTGCTCTGGGGAGAGGAAGGTGAACCTGGGTCCCCAAGGTGAGGAGACACAACTAGGGAGAAAATGAAAAGGTCAAGTGTAGGGAAAGGCTGGCTCAGAGGTGGACATTCAAGTGAGCGGAGAAAAAAATGATGGGGCTGGGCAATGGGTGGGACCAGAAAAGAGGAGCTTGCTCCTCCCACACCTTCAAGTCCAGGGGTGACCCTGAGCTCTGTGCTTTTCCTTCCTGGCTTCCTGCCTTGCAGAGAGGCTTCCAGAATTTCCTCCAGAAGGTAGAGCTGCATCGGGGCCCTGGCCCTTCCCTGGGCAACAAGGGGAGGTGGGGCGTCACCACCTTCCTGCCTGGTGCTGAGACCCCCTCTCTGTCCTTGTGTGAGGCCCACCAGCCCCTCTATCTAGGGGTAGCTTTGAGTCACCACTGCACAGCCTGATGGCACTAAGCCTGAGTCATTAGGACATGGGCACCTGAGGAGCCTGAGGAAGGGTCTCTAGGTTGGGGCTGGTGCCCTGGGTGAGGTGAGCCCCCTGCAGCTCCCTCTAAGACCCACAGTTCAAGGACTTCCCTGGCTGTCCAGTGGTTAAGACTTCATGCTTCCAGTGCAGAGGGCATGGGTTCGATCCCTGGTCCCTGGTCAGGGAACTGAGATCCCACGTGCCGGGCAAGGACACGAAATTGATAAACAGGGCTAGAGAAGAGGGGGCTGTGTGGGGACAGGCCAGGGCCTATGGGAAGGCAAGTATTACAGATGGGCAGGGGCTTGGACACCAGAGTTTGAGTAAGGTGAGAAGTGGTGGGGTGTGTAAATTGGGGACCATGGTATAAAGACCTAACTGGAGATCAGCCTCTCTGATGGGAGGAGAGGGGCCCCCTGCTGTCCTCTCTGGCCTCTAATGCCTTTCACAGCACAGAACCAGTGCCTGCATAGTAGGGACCCAGCAATGGTGTGAAAGCACAAGTCCCCTGTGGACCAGGCTGGCTGCCTGTGGGAGCCACACCTGCACATCCAAAACCCCAGCATCACTCTGGGGGTAGGGGCACATTTCCTGGGTTCTCTGCCCCCACCCCACCCCCATTCCAGGCCCCTAATCGGACCACTGCCTCAGTTTCCTTTATTGGCAGCCCTTGAAGAGGTGCTTCTATAGCACCCCCTCCTGAAAAGCCCCAGACTTGCTTTCCTGCTTCCAGGACAACCTCAAATCCCCAAACTTCCCCTCTGCCCCCAGGAGGAGCTGGATGCCTCAACTGTTCCCAGTCTTGTGCAGAGAATCAGGACCCCTGGGTTCCATTCCCGGATCCCCCACTGTCTAAGGATGGAAGAGCATTAATTCTCCCTGCCTCCGTGGATAGTCATGATAATCACAGCAACAATCATGGAGATGAATAAATAATAAACATAAGCGTAACAGTTCTGACGCTTGTCACATCACCAGGAGATTCCTGAGGACAGATGACGGTATTCTAATGGATTTGGCTATTACGAAGCACACTGTTTTAATGAGTTAAGGCTAAATTAATCTGGGTAATAAAAATAATTGTTATTAATAGTAATTTATTAGCAAAGATAATGAAATGCATGTGTAATAATAAATGCTACCAGGATTAGGGCCCAGGGAACAATACAGGAGTCGGCTGCTTGCTTTTTTCAGCTCTTTCCTAGTAGCTCAAAGCCCATCAAGATTAAAAATTTTTTCCTTCACTGTCAAAAAGCTTCTACACTGGTGGCAGTGGTGAGGCAGGATCTTCTCATCCATTTTCTAAATGGAGAAACTGAGCTCCTTGGCAGACGGCATCTCTCCCTCATTTGATTTTCCACCACCTTTAGCTGGACCAGGAGTTTTCCCAACTGAGTGCCCCAAACAATTCCCTCCCAGGTTGGGGAAGAAGAGCTTGAGGGGCGAGAAGGGGCTGAAAGGATCTGGGCTCTAACTGGCAGACTGCATGCAAATATGTCGGGTCCTCCTGGTGCAGCATTGCTGCGGACGGAGTCAGCAGCTTTGGCACGGCTGATCTACAATTCTGCCTTCTGTCCAGGAGGGAGGATGGGCCCCTCCCCTAATTTGGCTTGGTCCAGCCCTGACTGTCAGCCCTTGGGGGAGTTGCCTTCAGGGAAGGGGCAGCATGGAGAGGGGCTGTTGAGGAGCCTGGCTGAGAGAACCCCATTCAATGCAGCCTCCCCCCAACACAAGCCGGAACTTGGAGATGGCTCCTCTCTTCCCATTCTCCACCCAGAATATCCCGGAGAGGCCCCAGGTCAAATGGCTCAGGACTTGCGCTGGCCTCAGCGGTCAGAAAGGAATGCCTGGAGGGAATTTGTCCACCACCCCACATCCTCATTATCTTATGATTATAGTCTGAGCCCCCCAAATGATGTGTCAGGCTTCAAATCCAAAGGCTGGCGCTCCCCTGCCCCATCATCCTGCCTGTCCCGCCCCTCCTCCATCCAAACAAGGAGCAGCAGAGATATCAGACCAGACTGAGGATCACAGAGGGATATAAGGCTTGGCTCCCTTCTTCCCATCCACTTCCTTTCTACCACCGTGGGGTGATACAGGAGGAGCCGGAAGTCCTCTTTGGGTTGGGGGAGTAGTCACAGGTATAGCTACAGCTCCTTGGAGGCGGGATGCAGGCCCAGCCTGAGCCTTGGGAGGGGAAGTAGTGACCAGGCCTTCCATCTCACTGCTCTGGTGTGAAAGACTCCAGAACGGACTTCAGACAAGGCGTCCACAGAGCAGGCCCTGGTACTACTGTGGTTGCTTACTAGTAGCCTCCAGGCCCGAACCTATAAGGCCAAGGGGCTCCCTCCTGTCCATCCACTGACATAAGAACAGGTGGATGAGGCTGAGATGTAAGGCATGATTAGCACAATAAGGCAGAGAGGAACCAATGGTGAGAGAGGGGATGGCCCTCCATCCCTTAGGGGTCCAGAGAATTCCTCTCTGCAAGGAGGGAGTTCCAGGCTGAGGCATCCCGGAAACATTGTTGAAGTCAGACAGTGAGACCTAGGGGAGTTAAGGAGGCCGATTACACCTTGACTGCCAATTCAGACCCAGATTACACCTGCCCTAGAGATCCAAGGCTCCTCTGTAACCCCTTCCCAAAACACACAGTTATGACTGGACAGGGCAGTGGTGGGATGATGGGAGAAAAGCAGGCTGAGAGCCCTGATGGAGCTGGAGGTGGGGCTTTGGGGGCTTCCAGAGGTAGCTGCCTTACCTCTGACGGTCCCCCTCCCTCCCTGACCCCACTTCTCTTCCTCCTCCTCCCCTACCTTCTCACACACACCCCTCTTCTCCTACACCCACCAACCCCGCAGGTGCGGGCCAGCGCCATTGCCCAGGACGCAGACCAGAACTACGACTACGCCAGCAACAGCGTGATCCTGCACCTGGACGCGGGCGACGAGGTCTTCATCAAGCTCGACGGAGGCAAAGCGCACGGTGGCAACAGCAACAAATACAGCACATTCTCTGGCTTCATCATCTACTCCGATTGAGCTCTTCGCGACCCCTCCATCCCCTATCCCCCCGGAGGTCCCCTCCCGGCGGGGCAGAGGATGACCCGTCCCCCTACCCACACCCCCTCGCTGCCCGCCACGGCCGCCGGCTTCTCCCGGCTATGACGCCCCCGGCCTGCCCTCACCACCGTCCGGGCCGCAGCAAGCCCTCCCGCCGTTTCGCCACAGAGCCGGGTCCAGCGCGCCCCGTCCCGGTTCCCCCGGAGGCGGTGTTGACCACCCCCGCCCCGGCCCGCACTGTATATTTGTACAATAGGATTGTTTTTGCCCATCTGACCCACCAGCCCGCCCCAGCTGGGGGAGAGGTCTCTGCGGGGTCGCTCCCCGTGCTCGGATGCACTGCCCACCCGCTCTGGGGTGGCGCTGCCTGGGGGAGCGGTGTGTTGGGGGCTGGATGGCTTCCCAGCTACAGCCCTGGCCGGCTGAGCCCCGTCTGACCAAAGCTATAATAAAACACTTCCACCCCGCTGGCTTTCCGACTGCGCCCTGGAGAGGAGTTGCAGGAGGGGACCATGAACCCTGCCCTCCTCCAGGCTGGGAATGAGTCTGCTGAAAGCTTCTCACGGATCCGTGGGGAGCCAGGCTCCAGAGCCAGAGCTGCTCCAGGAGGAGGTGGGCCGAGGGGCCCAATGCCCACCACAGCCCAAGTGGGCCTGGGCAGCTGGAATAGGAGGCAGTTCAGTTACATCATCATTTTCCAGGGTGGAAGAGCTCCATCTTTTCGACCTTGAAAGTGGCATCAGCATTCCAAAGGCACACCAAGTTTTAAATTGGGAAACCCAGGTTCCGGTCCCAGTGCCACAGTGTAGAATCCTGGCCGTGTCACTCTTTTCTGACTCAGGTCTGGGTTAGTGACAGCAGTGAAAGGAACAAGCTTTGCATTAAATGCTGGTTGACCCTGACCCAAGCACTTCACCCCTGGGCCTCAGTTTTCTCATTATAATGTGTAGGTGAGGAGACCTAACCTACCTCACTTGACTGAGAATTAAAGAGGTATCATGTATATGCTCAATAAACACAACTTTTATTATTATGCATCACTTTAAAGTTTGTCAAAGGCTTTCACGTATGTCGTCTCACTTGAGTCTTCCAAGAGCCCTGGGAGGTTGGATGAGTAGATTTTATTCTTTTTCCAAAGAGGTTAAATAGCTTTTAAAATAGGACACAGGGACTTCCCTGGTGATGCAGTGGTTAAGGATCCAACTGCCAATGCAGGGGACACGGGTTCGAGCCCTGGTCCAGGAAGATCCCACATGCCGCGGAGCAACTAAGCCTGCGTGCCACAACTACAGAGCCTGCGCTCTAGAGCCCGCGAACCACAGCTACTGAGCCCACGCAGCTAGACCCCATGCTCCGCAATAGGAGAGGCCGCCGCAATGAGAAGCCCACGCACCTCAACGAAGAGTAGCCCCCGCTCGCTTCAACTAGAGAAAGCCCACACACAGCAACAAAGACCCAACACAGCCAAAAGTAAATAAAATAAAATAAAATAAATAAATTTATTAAAAAAAATATAGGACACAGTCCCCAAGTTCTGTGATTGCACTTGAATCCAAGAAGCCCTTGCCTCCCTGGAGACACACTAAATCTCCTTGCCTTGTCACTACCTCCCTCACCTCCTATTACTGGCACCATGACGGTTGCACAGTTAGGGCATTCCTAAATCATAAGAGCTAATATTTAGAGAGCATCCACTCTGTGTCTGACACCATATAGGAACTTTTTAATTTTTTAAATTTATTTTTGGCTGCGTTGGGTCTTCGTTGCTGCACGCGGGCTTTCTCTAGTCGTGGCGGGCAGGGCTACTCTTTGTTGCAGTGCACGGGCTTCTCATTGCGGTGGCTTCTCTTGTTGCAGAGCACGGGCTCTAGGCGCACAGGCTTCAGTAGTTGTGGCATGCGGGCTCAGTAGTTGTGGTGCACGGGCTTAATTGCTCCACGGCATGTGGGATCTTCCCGGACCAGGTCTCGAACCCACGTCCCCGGCATTGGCAGGTAGATTCTTAACCACTGCGTCACCAGGGAAGCCCCATATAGGAACTTTATAAATATTATCTGATGGAAATGTGTGTGGGGTGGGAGTGGACTGGCAAGAAATGCTCCCATGCCCTTTAACATGGATGCTGTTGTCTTATCCATTTCAGATGAGGAGACTGAGTCTCAGAGAGGATAAATAATTTGCCCCGGTCACAGAGCTAGGAGGAGGCAAATGCCAGTATTTGAGCCAAAGACCATGCTCTTACCCGGCATGCCATATTACATAAAGACCTGGGATCTCCGAAGCAGAACGGAGGAAGGATGGCTTGGGGGCAGCCCAGCGCTTCCACTCCAGCACTGCCCTGCAGAGCCTTGATGAGATTTACAAGCATCTGCCCTGGGCAGCAGCCATGGGGTGAGCCTCTTGGAGAATCCCAAGGCTCTGCTTGAGGGAAGGGTCCCATCTGGCCTCCCCTCCCCCTGCTGGCTCAGCTGGAGAGACAGGAAGGAGGGGTGGCCTCCCTCCCAGTCAGGCCCCATGTATGGACCCTTGTCAAGGCTGGCGGACTTGAATGACTTTCTTTATCCTGTCTTCTCTCCCCTACATCCCCCTACTGCCAGCTGTGGCCATTTAATAAAATTAGCTTAATACTTGTTCCTTCCCTGTGGGGTCTGGAGATTGAAATCTGCGGGTTCCCACAAACCCAATAAAACCCCTGGCAGGTCTAGCTGGAACGAGAGTTTCCTTGGGAAGAGTGATTAGATTAGCCAGCACCGCCCCGCGCCCCCCCACCCAGTGCCACCCACAACCCCCTGTGATTCTTTAATGGCCAACTGGCCCCAGATTACCTAGCCACCACACCTGGGCATGCTCCCCAGCCCTCTCCAGAGGCCACAGGGACTGGTCTAGGACCCCTGCTACAGCAAAAAGCATGTTAACCATTTTTGTAGGGAGAGCCAGGCTGGTTGGCCTGCTTTCTTTTCTTTCTGGTGAGTGGCTGTTCCTCATGTCGTTCTGAGAGATGGGCCTAAAATCTCCGTGTCGCAGATGAGGAAATCATAGTCTGAAGAAAATCTGTGACTTGTCTATGGTCACGCAGCAAGTTTGTGACACAACTGGGACAGGACTGAAGCCAAGGACTTTTTCTTCCTTTGCAGGGCACCAGGGGTGTCCGGCAGTGCCAGTTGCCAGCTGGTTGTCACTCAAGCGGCATCCCAGCTGCCGGGGAACATGTTGGGGTAGTGTCTCCCCCACGAGACAGGGGCTCCCCAAGGGTGGATCTATTTTTTCCCCCCTCAGACTTGGGACACCTGAGGGCAAGGACTATGTCTCCATCCTCAGAATGGGAAACTTCCTGAAGGCAAGACTGTGTCCTCCATCAGCCTGGGTGTCCTCAAAGACAGTGTTTTGACTGAGTTGAGGGCAAGGTGTGTATCTCCAGAGACTGGGGATAAGGAGGGGCCGTTTCCTAGTTGCAAAGATTGTGGCCGTCCTCTCAGTGCCTCCAAGGGTAGACGCTGTGCTTTTTCTATTAAACTAGGGCTTTCTGAGACCAGACCCTGGGACTGGAGGTTCCCTGAAGGACAAACTCTGTCTCCTCATCCAACTGGGGGCTCCTTGAAAGCAGGGCACGTGTCTCGCCTCTTCCTCTGTCAGGGGCGTGTCTGCCACAGAATCATTCCACAGGGCAGGGCTGGCTAGGTGGTGGAAAGGAGGCTGGACAGGCAGAATGGTGATCCCACTCTGGAAGAAGGAAGGAAGAAGCCTCCCCAGGCTGCCTCCCCTTTAGAAAGATGTGTGATTAATTAACGAATAATGTCCCTGCCAAAGGGGTGTGAGGATGGCAGTGCCCCTGGAGCTCACCCACACGAGGAATGGCAGGCCATCCTGTGCCCAGGCAGCTGCCAGCCCTCAGAGCTGGTGTTGCCCTGGTTTCCGGGGTCAAGGGGAGCAGAGGGGGCAGCAGGAACCCACCGCTGGGGGCTACCCTAATTGGATGACTTTGCAGGAAGGCCAGGCAGGTGTGCTCGGCTCTCCGCTTCAGCTTGCTGCAAACACATCTGCCACGGGGAGGTCTAGGGGTTAATTGCCTCCCGCCTCACTCCTGGTAACCGATATTTCATTTACTGCTCAGAGGGGGAGCTGCCTGGAGAATCAATCCTGGACGAGCATCCAGGGGACAGGGGAGGCGTGGAGGCACGGGAGCTGTGTCCCGGAGGATCGCTGAGCGTCAGAGGAGGAGGCAGGAGGCAAGGACCAATTGCTCAAGGCTACTCTGGGGCTCACCTGCATTCTGCTGACGCTGACAACAGCTCCAGGACCCCAAAGAGCTGGCAGAAAATCCGAGGGGTCCAGAGGCTGCACTACTTCAGCTAGCGGTGCTGTTTCCCCTGCCCTGGTTCCTTCTGCATGTACTTACCTGGGTACCCCTGTAAGCTGTAGCAGGTTAGATGCGGTTAATAAGGTTATTTTCACAAGCGATGAAGGTATATTTGAAAAGCGGAACTGGAGGTGTGAGCTCCTCACTTCCTTCCAGGTAATAAACCTTAAAATCCTACAAATGGGGCTTCCCTGGTGGCGCAGTGGTTGAGAGTCCGCCTGCCGATGCAGGGGACACGGGTTCGTGACCCGGTCTGGGAAGATCCCACATGCCGTGGAGCGGCTGGGCCCGTGAGCCATGGCCGCTGAGCCTGCGTGTCCGGAGCCTGTGCTCTGCAACGGGAGAGGCCACAACAGTGAGAGGCCCGCGTACCGCAAAAAAAAAAAAAAAAAAAAATCCTACAGATGAAGTGATAATAAAGTGGAAGTGAAAAGTCTATACATGTTTGGGACTGGGTGGGGGTGGAAGGGTTACTGAGAGAGGGCAGCTGGGGCCTGGAGAGAAAAGGGACCAGAGGGCTCCCTGCTGCCGTGCTTTCCACATGCTACCCATTTGCCCCATCTGCCAAAATTGAGAATCAAAGCCACAGAATGGGCAACTCTCAGTACACAGCTGGAAAAACTGAGACCCAGACATGAACCCAAGGTTGCTCGGGCTGGTTCAGGGCAGAGCTAGAACCTGAGACAGCAGGACCCAGCAGACATGCAGCAGTTGGAGTCAGAAGAATTGGGCTCAAGTTCTGGCCCAGTTCAGTGTTTCAGGAAACAAAATTTCACCTCTCTGAGCCTCGGTTTCTCCATCTATAAAATGGGCCTAGTAAAAATATCTACTTGAAGGGCCATTACGAGGCAGTGGGTAAGAAATTATTAATATTTTGTAAGTTGTAAAGCAAAATGCAGATGCAAGTCTCCCAAGCCCTGTGATTTAAAATTCTTTTGAGGACTTCCCTGGTGGTGTAGTGGTTAAGAATCTGCCTTCCAATGCGGGGGACATGGGTTCGATCCCTGGTGGGGGAACTAAGATCCCACATGCCACAGGGCAACTAAGCCCATGCGCTCTAGAGCCCAGGTGCCACAACTAGAGAGCCTGCGCCCTGCAACTACTGAGCCAGCAGGCCCCGGAGCCCGTGCCACAACTAGAGAGAAGCCCACGCACCGCAACAAAAGATCCCACAGGCCGCAACAAAGATCTGACACAGCCAAATAAATAAATAAAAATAAAATTCTTTTGGCTGCACTTCAATGCGTGGGCCGGTGATGATCGTCACTGAAGAAAACGAAGACATCTGGGTTTTCTCCCACCCGAAGTGAGTGTGGGGCACTAAGGGAGAGATTGGTCTGAGGTACCCAGGATGGAGAGCTAAGTATTAAGAATGGAGTCTCCAATGTGGATTCTCCCACCATTCTGCTCTGTGGCCTCCAGTTTGGGGTAAGAGCACAGGGATGCCCCAGAGGACCTGGCCAACACATCTGTTTGGTCTCTACTTGCTCTGCTCATTTTTTTAAAAAAATATTTATTTATCAAACAACCCATACATTGTTGGTATAGATATCATGCAAGGTTAAAACATATTCAAACATCAAGATCCACATTCAGGGCTTCCCTGGTGGCACAGTGGTTGAGAGTCCGATGCAGGGGACGCGGGTTCGTGACCCGGTCTGGGAAGATCCCACATGCCGCGGAGCGGCTGGGCCCGTGAGCCATGGCCGCTGAGCCTGCGCGTCCGGAGCCTGTGCTCCGCAGCGGGAGTAGGCCATGGCAGTGAGAGGCCCATGTAAGTTCTAGAGGCTGGAGGTCTGGGGTCAAGGTGCCAGTGGGGTTGGGCTCTGGTGAGAGCTCTCTTCTTGGCTTGCAGATGGTTGCTTTCTTGTTGTGTCCTCACAGAGCAGAGAAAGAGAAAGAGAAAGAGGAAGAGAAGTAAGAGAGAAAGAGAGAGAGAGAGAGGGAGAGCTTGCTTGCTCTGCTCATTTCAACATTACTGAATACCTCATCTGGGCCAGGCCCTAGCTCAGTGTGGAGGAGGCAGAAAGTGATAAGAAACCACCCAGGGCTTCAAGATACCTACAGAGATCATATAAATACATCCAGGACACGGTGCTATTAGAGAGGCAGGGAAGGCTCCCCAAACTGTTAACAGAGGTCACCTCTGAGGGAGCTGGACTAAGTGGAGTCTTACATTTTTTTTTTTTTTGCTTATATAATGTTCAAAAAGGTTTTACAACAAGTCTCCCTCCAAAATCTGAGACCCCAACCCCACCCCAGCTGTTGTTGAAGCTGTCCTTTCTGGAATAGGGAAGGGGGCAGAACCCAGGCAGCTGAGGGGTTTCTCTTCTTTTGTCCAGGGGTTTGGGGAATATTGGAGCTGGAAGAACAAATATACTCTCATCTCCGTATCAACAACTAAGTTATAACAGTAGCTGTATTAAGTAGTATAACCATGCGCTGTATTAAGAATTTTGCACGTATTCGTTCATTTTAATCTCACAATGATCCCATAATGTAGTTACTATTATCACACCCATTTTTTTGGATGAGAAAAATGAGGCACAGAGAGGTAAACCTTGCCCGAGATCACCAGGCTTAATCTTTCTGACAACAGCTGTCTTGACTGTCCATTCCCTGGAGTAGGGGAAGGGTTGAATCTCACTCCCTCCCAGCCAGAGAAGTCTTTCATCCCCTAAATCACTAGACACTTCCTATAACACCTGCCACCTGGGCAGCTTGTGCAGGGGCGGGGTTCCTGTCTCTTCCCAGACGGTAATGGGCAAATTCAAGGAGTTCTTCCCAGACCCCCAGGGCACAAGCCCCTTTGCTCCCTGAGTGAAGAACCCCAGCCAGCATTAGGACAACTGCCTAGGCCAGTAGATTTACAGACCTCTCCCCGCCTGCCCAGAACCAGGGATGGGTCTGCTAGACCCTGGGCTACTTCAGCTGCCTGCAGAACACCTGCTCTTCCCCATGAAGCCTTCCTGGACTTCCCCAGCAGTCATCTGCCGTCTCCAAGGCCATACTGAGAGCATCTTCCAAGTGGCTCACTCAGTACCTAACACGGCTTCCTCTAGTTGAGGCAAGTGGGGGCTACTCTTCGTTGCGGTGCAAGGGCTTCTCATAGCGGTGGCTTCTCTTGTTGTGGAGCACGGGCTATAGGCCCTCGGTCTCAGTCGTTGTCGCATGCCGCCCTAGAGCACACGGGCTTCAGTAGTTGAGGCACGTGAACTCAGTAGTTATGGCGCACCAGCTTAGTTGCTCTGCGGTATGTGGGGTCTTCCCGGACCAGGGACTGAACCCGTGTACCCAGCACTGGCAGGTGGATTCTTAACCCCTGCGCCACCAGGGAAGTCTCCAAGGACCTTTTAAAATTGGTCTACACCCGAAGCAGTGAATGCTACATCCAGGTGCAAAGATGTGCAGTGACAAGGGTACAGGTGAATGGACATGCCTCCTCTCTGCCTCCTTTGAGCACCCAGGGTTGGTAGTCTTGCCACTTGCAGATAGTGAGACATCCACACACCTCACAAGAGCACAGAGCCTGTGGCCTTTCACACCCCCAGCCATGTCAGCCCAGAGACCTCTGCTGTCAGACAAGGCAAAACTCCTGCACCCAGCCCTCACGTCTGGGTTCTATGCTTCGAAGTTCTTGTTAGGCCAGTACCAGGCTGCTCTCCCCTTATCAGCATCTGTGGTGTAGGGCCCAAGGGTTTTCCATTTGTGTCCACTAAGGTGGGCCTCACCAGGCCCTACCAAGCTCTCTCAGCATCACTGGGCTTAGTTGACTCCCTCACCTGCAGAATCCTTTTCCCTTGGCCTCTAAGATCCAAGGAATGGCTCCACTCACCAAACGAGCTCCACTCCTCCTTCAGACCTCAGCTTGCATGTCACTTCCTCCTAACACCCTCAGATGTTCTCATTATAGCCCATCTCTCATGTCATTGTTAGTCATTGTTTAATAGGCCAATTTCTCCCATAGCCTGGAAGTCCTATGAAGGTAGGAGGTGAGTGTTTATCACACACCACCCTATCCTCTGAGCCTACTTGTTTCATATCAGTAAGTACTTGTTGAACGAATGAATACGAGAACAGCCATTACCACTTCACTGAATGTCTGCAAGTTGCTTTCCTTACATTATTTCTAATCTTTGTAACAAGCTACGTATTATTTTATCCTCTTTTTTTTTATAACTGCAGAAACTGAGGCTCTGAGAGGCTAAGTGACTTGCCCCAAATGATCAAGCAAGTAAATGTCCCCTTTCCACTGCCCATAGCAGGGCCAGCCTCTGCTCCTGGCCTCACCGTGACTCACCTCACCTTCTCCAGGTAATTGTCAGAGTCAGAATAGGACCAGGGCAAGACTTGGCTTACAGGGCACAAGAGGCTCCTATTCCCCTCGTCTCCTGGGCACCCCAAGCTTTCAACCACACTCCAAACCTCTGTTATAATGCACATCCCTGTGAGGGGGGAAGAGATCCCTAACCTGGAAGCCATTCTTTAATAGCTTATTTCTCCAGGGTAGTGGAGATGGCAAGAATACCCTGGTTTTCTGGTAGCTTTACAATAACAGCACTTTTGCATGGTTGTCTCATTTTATTCTCGCCAAACCAGCAGTGCTAGCTCACTGAATAGAGGGCGGTAGAGGTCCAGGTAGGTGAATGGAGTTTGGGCCAAATCAACCAGGGATTAAATAGTGACACTCCTATCTTGATGGCAGGCCAGCCAGGGCACTTTGCCTCCTGCTTTCTTGCATGCCTCAGACCTGCTCATGGTCCCAGTGTGGGGACAGATCATTAGAAAGTGGTGAGCAGCTGACTCCGAGCAGCCATTGCTGTTTCACCCTAATCAGACTCATAGGAAGCTTACATAGGCTGGAAGTTAAGAGGGTTTTCCAACCATGCTCTTAGGAAGGGCTATTTGCCCCACTTTATAGATGAGGGAACTGACACCCAGAGAGGAGAAGTGGCTTCCACAGTCTCAGCACTAATTAATGATACAGGCACTAGTGATTGCAATCAGACCTTCCGATTCCAGGGCAAGGCTCTCTCTTCCACCTCCACAGCCCCCGGTGCTGGGGATAAGCATGAAGGTGGCCCACCAGAATCCAAGCAGCCGACCACTGTGGAGGATAGAGACACTGCGGCCCAGCGGTGCCCTAAGGGGCCGCCCCTCTTATTCAACAATCCGTCCATCATACTCCTGGCACTGTCAAAGCCAAGCAGGTGCCACTCTCTGCCTCCACCGGTTTCTCCACATCAAAGCTTGAAGTTCATTCTTCGGATGGTCGCGGAAGAGAAGAAACCCTGGAGAGCGGCTTAAACTCCCTTCTTGGGTAAGTGGATGCCGACTTAGCCCACAGAAAAAGCAGGTTTGAAAACGTGTTTGATGTCTGGTTGCTGCATTTGGTGATGAACTCAGTCCCAGGGACAACTGAGACGGGCCGTAACCCTCCCCTTCCCCCTCCGTACCCCAACCCCATACTGGTTTCTGCCGGTCGGTCTGGTGGCTCCAGCCTCAGAGACACTGCTTCAAACCTCCAGCAAGCAGGAAGGGGAAGTGCGCAAGCGCACTGTTGACAACTCCCGCCACCTCGGAGCCGTACACTGTTACTTAGGAAACAGCCAATCAGCCATCCGGGCTGTGACCAATGGCAAGCGCCGATGAGCCGACCCGGCTAATTTGAACACTCCGCGCGGGCCGGAGGTTGGCGCCGGTCGGGTGCTGGAGGGGCGGCGCTCTCCGGTGGTCAGGGTTTCCTGTCTGCTGCGGCTGGACCCGGCAGCGAGGGGCGACACCAGCGGCGCGGAACCGACGAAGGGTAAGCGCTGGCCCACGACGGAGGCGGCCCCTCGGTCTTCTGCGCTCAAGTCTGGACCGGCGGACCCAGCTGCTGACGGCGGCGGAAGCCGGAGCCCGGCCTCTTTTGTGCGGGACACGGAGGTGCAGCGTGAAGACCGATCAGGTCCCGGGCGGCCCCTTCCGAACAGGGTGGGGGGAGGTGCGGGGAGAAGGCCCTTCCTTCCATACCTGCACGGGAGATCGGGACCCTCTGCTTATTTGTACAGGACCTAGACTGGGCCCTCAAGTCTGCATCCGGGCCCAGCCCTCTGTACATCCGCTCTGGGAAAGGTACCCCTGCTCATACGTAAGGACGAATTTGGTCCTCCCGCGCACTAGAGCTAGAGACGTGGGACTCTCTGCACATCTGTAAGGAGTAGCTAAGACCCTCGCTGCACATCTGTGCAGAACTGATTGCAGAGCTGTGCCAGGGGCCGTAACTTAGTTACTGGGGCACCCAGTAAATATTTGACTGAATAAAGGAAAGAGTGAAAGAAGATCTGCATGACGGAAAACGCCTTCTGCTACTGTTCCTAGGATGCCTTTCCTCTTAGCTTTGACCCTTTAAGGTACTGAAGTGACACGGGAAAGATAAGCCTGGTCTGTGTCAAGGAAAATAGGGGATTTTACTGCAGATGTTGGTTCGTCTGGTAGGGGGCGAAATGCTAGTATTGTCATATCAATTCTAATAATGATGGCTAACATTTATTGAGCACTTACCAGGTTTGAGTTAACTCATTTAATCCTCACAACAACCCAATGGAATAGATACTAATATTTACATTTTACAGGTTAAGAAACAGAGAAGTTAAGCCTAGCTAAGAGGAGAACATCCACAAAATTTTTCTGTATGAGCTTCTCATGGATGTTACACTGCTTTCACCAGTCTTATCACTATTCTTTTTCCTCTCCGGTCACACAGTCCATGCTTCAAACAACTACCAAAGTATCCAGTCCTTCTCTGCCTATTTCATGATTGAATTCCCCCACCATCAGAGAGAGATTTTAAAGTGTCTCAATTTGTTGGTTTTATGTTAACCAACCCAGCTCCATTTTATACCTTTTTTTAAAAAAAAAGTATGCCAGTAGCATATTTTTAGAGGTCTTAATAAAAATTATCTCTATCTGGCTACAGAGCAAATCTAAACAGTTATCAGAGTATTGTACCAACCATATTCTATTTCCACAAGCAACTAAGTTTAAAATATAAAAGAAAAAGAAACCCACATTTGGATTAAAAAAAAAAAAACATTTAAATAACTCAGTCAAATAGGATATCATTATTCTAATTAAAATGTAATTAGCATGAAACAGTGACAATGCTATTTATAAAATGTGGGGAATGCAATTAGAGAATACTTAAGAGGGAAATTTATAGTCTTAAAGGCTTATATTAGAACATGTATTTTTTCAAGCTGAAAGTGAGGCAAACATTCAATTTTAATAAGATAGAACAGAACAACAGAATTAAAGTGAAAATAAAAGAAGTTAAGAGCAAAAATTAATGAAATAGAAGTTTCCTATATAATAGAGATGATTAACTTAGCCAAAAGCTGTATCTTTGAAAAGACTAATAAAAAAGCCAGACCTCTGGTAATGTTGATTAAGAAAAAAAGAAAAGAAACATGGAAAAATGACCTTAGGAATGAAAATAGGGACATAACTTTGGTTACTGAAAGAGTAAAAGAGAGAGAAAGACTTCAATGGAAACTTTTTGATGATGCTTTTGGGCAATTTTCTAGGAAAAACAACTTCCCTAAACTGATTCAAGAAGCTATGGAGGGCTTCCCTGGTGGCGCAGTGGTTGAGAGTCCGCCTGCCGATGCAGGGGACACGGGTTCGTGCCCCGGTCTGGGAGGATCCCACGTGCCGCGGAGCGGCTGGGCCCGTGGGCCATGGCCGCTGGGCCTGCGCGTCCGGAGCCTGTCCTCCGCAGCGGGAGAGGCCGCAGCAGTGAGAGGCCCGCGTATCACATAAAAAAAAAAAAAAAAAAAAAAAAAAAAAGAAGCTATGGAAGGGATTTCCCTGGCGGTGCAGTGGTTAAAGAATCCGCCTGCCAATGCAGCGGACACGGGTTCGATCCCTGGTCCGGGAAGGTCCCACATGCCACAGAGCAACTAAGCCCGTGTGCCACAACTACTGAAGCCCTCGTGCCTAGAGCCCGTGCTCCACAACAGGAGAAGCCACTGCAATGCGAAGCCCGCGCACCACAATAAAGAGTAGCTCCCAGTCACCGCAACTAGAGAAAGCCCACAAGCAGCAATGAAGACCCAACACAGCCAAAAATAAATAAAATAAATTAATTTTAAAAAAAGCTATGGAAATTTTGAACAAACCTAGGGCTATTGAAGAAATTTAATTAGTTTAAAATCTACCTTCACACACATCAAAAAAAACCCACCAAAAATATACAGGCAATTGAAATGACTCTAATCTTCTAGAAGCTCTTCCAAAAAAAAGAAAGAAAGGAAGAAAACATTTACAGTCTATTTTTGGGGGGGAGGCGGGGTGTCGCGCGGCAGCAGGACCTTAGTTCCCTGACCATGGATCGAACCTGTGTCTCCTGCAGTGGAAGCTCAGAGTCTTAACCACTGGACCGCCAGGGAAGTCCCCAGTCTATTTTGTGATACCAAAAATGAGGCAAAGAAAGTTTCAAGCCAATCTCTTTTATAAATGTAGTTGTAAAGCTCTTAGATAAAATACTAGCAATCAGAAGCCAGTGTTGTATTTTTAAAAACTGCATTATGACTAAATTGGGTTTATCCCAGGAATGTGAGAATAGTTTAACAATAGAAGATCTATTAATACAATTTACACATTTACAGATTAAAGGAGAAAACATATCCCATTAGGTACAGAAATAGCATTCAATAACCATTTATGATTTTTTTCAATGGTAAACTAGAAATAGAGGTAAATTTCCTTAAACCAACAAAGAGCAAAATGAAAACAGGAAAGAGACAAGATTGCTCACTATTGCTGCTTTCAATATTGTACCCGAGGTCCCAGCCAGAGCTGTAAGACAAGAAAAATAAATAAAATTGATTAGAAAGGAATAAACAAAACCATCATTAGTTACAGCCTTATGATTGTCTATTTATAAAACGAAAGAACACAGCTCCTTCCTCTTTGCTACCACCCATAGAAAGAAACAGCCATCTTTGGACGTTTTTCTGTGGGTACTAAGGTGAGGGGGATTAAGAGCTGCAAAAGCCCAGGTAGAAGGCAGAGCAGGCTAGGATGAAGAGTAGCGCCTCTGATGACAGAACAAAGTCAAGGTCTGGCCTCGCTACTTACCATCCATGAGGCGATTTCCTTCCTGAGCCTCAGTTTCCTTTGCAGAGTAGGGACGTAACAAATGTATCAATAACTGCAGAATGAGATTGCTGTGAAAGATAAATGAAACACTTGTAAAGCACTTAGCATAGTGCCTGACACATAGTAAGTGCTCAATAAATGTTAGCTATAATTGTAGTCATGTTTAGGCTTTTGGCTTCAGACTGCTTTTCTCTGGCCTCTATTCATTCATAGGACAAATATTATACAGCATCTACTGCATGCTGGATCTGGCTCCTAGGCATCTGGGGTGCACAGACTATATCAGAAGAGGGTCCTGCTCTCTTGGAGCTTAAGGACAAGAAGCACAGTGTATGACCGTTGTGAAGGAGCAATGAAGGGGACCACAGTAACCGCTATATAAAAGTACAACACCCAAGGGCTAAGCGCTTTCCCTGCCTTCCGAGCTCCCAATGTCTGCAGGCAGACCCCGCTCAAGTCCTCGAAAATTCTTCTCCAGGGGCTTCTGAGGATCTTGGGCTTGTTCTCTCTGTCCCTATGAGGATGGGCAGAGGAGGCTACCCTGAAAACAACTGAATCTTGGCTTCCCAGCCTCAGCTCCCAGCTCCCTGGGAGCGGCGAACTAGCCTCCGGGTTTTAATGAGCTGCCCCAGGTTAGAAACAGGACGTGACTGTGGCTGGCTCAGAACCCTGAAGATCTTATTAAAGAATCATCTCCCTTGTACTTTGGGCTGAAAAGCTCTTTCCAACCGAGGATCAGAGCAAACTTGACAAACGTTCTCTCATTAATCTCCCTTCCCCCTGGGGCAGGAGCAGATTGGTAGCTGTTCTCTCTGGCTCTCGAAGGGAGATGATGTGACATCAACGTGGTGTGGCTGGTGGAAAGACCTCCCCACCAGTCAGAGGCAAAGCAGAGACCAGGACCCAGGTGTCCTAACTGCGGCCATGCCAAGTGTCACCCTACCCGCTTCCCACCTCCCACCCCACACCCTCAGCACTGCCTCGGGAAGAAGGAAAACATCTCATTAGGCAAACAGTCGGCCTCACTGGTCCTCAGGAGGCGGAGAGGAGAGAACTGTAAAGGTTAGGCGCACTCCACTGCCAGTGCCCTTTTTAACTTCCTGCTTTGAATGTTAGGCTGCTCTGTAGCTCCAACTCAGCTAATACAGTGTAGACTCAGATGGTGGGACCAGGCACCCTCTGCCTTCACTTTCCTGGTCACAAGAGTGGGGTTCCTGGGAATTCCCTGACGGTCCAGTGGTTAGGACTCCATGCTTTCACTGCCGAGGGCCGAGGGGTTCGATACCTGGTCAGGGAACTAGGATCCTGCAAGCTGTGAGGCGCGGCCAAAAAAAAAAAAAAGAGTGAGGTTCCGTGGGGGTGGGAATGTGAGGATGGGAGACAGGAATTCTGAGTGTTGAAAATTAGGTCTAGTCCATTTATCTGAAAGCGTTTGCAGCATACATAATGCTAGTTACATAAAAGGGATTATAATTATTATACAAACATAAGGGACTATTACAACAATGTGATCATGAGGGTGTAATATATAACGTCATTCCAAGGCAGTATAGCAGGCTCTATGGTCAGACTGCCCGGGTTGGAAGCAGGATTCATCACTTACTACCACTGGGATCTCGGGCAAGTTGCTTAACCCTCTCTGTCTCAATTTTCTCATTGAAAAATGAGTATAATAATAGTATCTATCACGTGGGGTCATGATGGGGTTGAAAGGAGGTGAAACGTGTAAGGCGCCTAGAACAGTCCCTGACAGAGTGGACACTTACCTGTTATGTTTATTATTATGATGAGTTGATTACTGGGACAGGAATAGAATTAATTACACACAAGTAAAAAGACGATTATTGGTTGACACCTCTCCTTTGTTTTGTGTGGGGAAGAAATTAAGAAGTTTGGGGGTGAAGGACGGGAGTTTGAAGTCAACTCAATTCTGCCTCATTCCCCAAGGAAAAAATGAGTTGTTTGCTGGAGTTTTAGGTAGAAATCCCATGTTTCTTTGCTGAATGACCCTGGTGATTGTGACCCATCAGTGGGACCTCATCTTTCCTAGGAAAGCATTCATCTATTCCTATCCCCCAGGAACAGCCCCCTGTTTCTTACCCCTGTTAACATATCCCTAGACTTGGGCTGAACTTTTCCAGGATATCTGTGACTCCTGCATTGCAGAAATTCCATCTCTACCTTTGGTAGGCTGGCTTGAAGGTGAAATGAAAGGAGAGAGAGGTCTGAGGGGAATTCAAGAGAGAATAGGTAAATAAGCTTTTGGGATTACTACCAGGGCAATATTAGGAAATCTATCCATGTCACCCTCTACATTAACAGACTAAAGGAGAAACACTGTGTGATCATCTCAGCGAGTGCCAAAAAAGCATTTGATAAAATTTAGCACCCATTCCTAATGGGTAGTGGAGGGTGGGGAACTAAATATAGAAGAGCTAAAAATAGAAAGTAATTTATTATTTGCAAACTATATCATCATTTAATTGAAAAACCTAAGAGAATCAATGACAATCTATTAGAACTAATAAGGGTGTTCAACAATGTGGCCAGATACAAGATCTGCATACAGAAATCAGCAGCTTTCCTATGTTCTGTCAAAATGAATTAGAAAATGTAATTTTAAAAAGAGCTTATTGGGCTTCCCTGGTGGCGCAGTGGTTGAGAGTCCGCCTGCCGATGCAGGGGACACGGGTTCGTGCCCCAGTCTGGGAAGATCCCACATGCCACGGAGCGGCTGGGCCCGTGAGCCATGGCCGCTGAGCCTGCACGTCCAGAGCCTGTGCTCCGCAACAGGAGAGGCCATAACAGTAGAAGGCCTGCGTACAGCAAAAAAAAAAAAAAAGAGCTTATTTACAATATAACAAAGACTATACAGTAACTAGTAATAAACCTATGAAGAAATGTACAAAGCTCATGTGAGGAAAACAATAAAGTTTTACCGAATATTATAAAGTTGTGAATAATGAAAAGAGATACGATATTCCTAGATGGGAAGACTTCCTAGTAAAGATGCCAATTCTCATATTAATCTATAAATTCAAAATAATCCCAATTAAAATCTTAGCAGGATTTTTCATAGAATCGGCTTCATAAGCTGATTCTAAAATCACGCACAAGACAAGATGCCCAAGAATAGCCAAGAAAAAGAACAATAAGGTGATATATTATAGAACCACAATAATTACGAGTTACGGGAAAAGGAATAGACATTTCAGTAGATCAGAGTGGAGAGTCACAAAACAAGTTCATGTTTATATGAGAATTTAGTTATGTTAAGTGTGGCACTTAAATTAGTTGCGGGGGGGGACTTCCCTGGTGGCCCAGTGGTTAAGAATCCACCTGCCAATGCAGGGGAGACAGGTTCGAGCCCTGGTCCTGGAAGATCCCACATGCCGCGGAGCGACTAAGCCCGTGAACCACAACTACTGAGCCCACGTGCCTAGAGCCCATGCTCCACAACAAGAGAAGCCACGACAGTGAGAAGCCCACGCACCACAGCAAAGGGTAGCCCCTCGCTCTCTACAACTAGAGAAAGCCCACGCGCAGCAACAAAGACCCAACACAGCCAAAAATAAATAAATTTATTAAAAAAAAAAAATACAGAGATGCCTATTATCATTCAACATTGTTTTGGAAGTTCTAGGGAATACAGTAGACAACATATGAAATATTTAGTGTAAGTATGGAGAAGAAAAAGTAAAAACAAATATTTTCTGATACATAATTGTATACTCAGAAAACTCAATAAGCTCTAATAAAAAGCACTTCAAGTCAATAAGAGAGTTTGAGGGAATTCCTTGGTGGTCCAGTGGTTAGGACTACACACTTTCACTGCTGAGGGCCCATGTTCAATCCCTGGTCAGGGAACTAAGATCCCACAAGCCTCGTGGCACAGCCAAATAATAATAATAATAATAAGAGAGTTTGAGGATGGTGGGTATAAGGCAAATATATAAAAATCAATCATGTTTCAGGACTTCCCTGGTGGCGCAGCAGTTAAGACTCCACGTTCCCAATGCAGGGAGCCCGGATTCGATCCCTGGTCCGGGAACTAGATCCCACACGGGTGCCGTAACTAAGAGTTTGCATACCACAACTAAGGAGCCAAGTAAGGAGCCCGCCTGCCACAACTAAGACCCAATGCAACCAAATAAATAATTTTTTTTTAATCAATTATGTTTCTGCATAACCTGGAAATAGGGAAGGTATTCCATTCATAAGAGCAATAAAGTACTTAAGAATTGTATTAAAAGGACAATTATAGAAACTATCTGAAGATGTAAAAAATACATGAACAAATAGAAAGGTAATAGCCATATTCTTGTATGAAAACATTTCATATAAAATAGATATGTAAATTTAATATAATTCTGATTGTAATCCCAATAGAGTTTTTTTGGGGGGGGTGGTTCTGGGATGGGGATGGAATTGATAAAATGTTCTTAAAGTCGAATAGAATAAATGACTGAAAATAGCCAGAGAATCATGAGAAAGAAAGCTGGGGCTGGGAGGGGTGTCTTGCCTTGCTAGATAAGAAGCAACTGTAAAGGAATGGAGTGGAAACAGTGTGGTGCTGGCACAGGACTGGACAGATTAGTGGAACACAATAGCCCAGAATAGGCCTCTGAAAAAAATACAGTCATTGGATATGACAAAGATGGTCTTTCAGATGAGAAAGATATTTGTCAATAATTGGTGCTGGCATCGATATTCTCTTGAGGTATAAAATGGAGCTGAGCTGTTGAGGAGGAGGTGGGAGAAGGCCCCTGAGTGCTAGGCTGAGGGCACCTGGTCAGGCCCGGGTCAGATTGGTCCTCATCTCCATCATGTCTCTGCCCAGGTGTTGCCATGGTGATGGCAGTGGAAAACAGCATGGTGCGGGTTGTGGTGCGGGTGCGGCCCCCCACCCCGAGGGAGTTGGAGAGTCAGCGGCGGCCTGTGATTCAGGTGGTGGATGAGCGGGTGCTGGTGTTTGACCCTGAGGAGCCTGATGGGGGCTTCCTTGGCCTGAAATGGGGCAGTGTGCATGATGGCCCCAAGAAGAAGGGCAAAGACCTGACGTTTGTCTTTGACCGGGTCTTTGGTGAGGCGGCCACCCAACAGGACGTGTTCCATCACACCACCCACAGCATCCTGGACAGCTTCCTCCAGGGCTACAACTGCTCAGGTGAGCCCGTCTCCCCCTCTGCTGGGCACTGGTTGAGGAGGGCTCCGGCCGTGCATTCTCTGTGGGCCCCCCATTCATTCTTCTCCTGTGTGGGGACCACTCCGCTGGGTCACGGGATACAATAGCAGATCAGGCAGACAGCGTTCCTGTATTCGTGAGGCTTGCAGTCTAGAACTGGGAGAAAACACATCACAGAATCACACCCACAAGTGTGTGGTTAAAAACCAAGATAAGTGATATGAGGGAAAGAATTGTGGGCCTTCCATAGAGGAAGCTACCCAGGCTGGAGAAGGCTTCCCTGAGGAAGGGATAAGCTCCCACTCATGGTGGAGACCCCTTTGCCCTCAAATCCACAAGCCTACAGGGGCACCAGGAATGGACACGGAGAACTCAACAGCTGTGAACGTAGGGGATGTGGGTGGGTGGGAGGGAGCAGTGGAACCGTGCATGTGGAAGGAAGAAAAGGGGCTCGGGGAGAAGGGAAGGGCTGACCGGATGGAAATGCACTGGGGGAGCCCCTGGAGAAGGTGGATCTGGCCCTGCCGCCACCCTACTCCCTACTCTGTCTTCTGTAGTGTTTGCCTATGGGGCCACCGGGGCCGGGAAGACACACACCATGCTGGGAAGAGAGGGGGACCCTGGCATCATGTACCTGACCACCATGGAACTGTACAGAAGGCTCGAGGCCTGCCGGGAGGAGAAGAGACTCGAGGTGCTCATCAGCTACCAGGAGGTAGGGCTGTTTGCACCCCAGGACTGGGCGGCCCCATCTCTCATTCTCACAACCACCTAAAGAGGGAGTGGGGTGGAGTAAGCAGAAGCGGGGAGAGGGTGGTAGGGAGTGGGCAGACGGGGGCCCAGAGGGTGGACACAGCTCCAAGAGAGACTGCGTGTGAACTGACCCCGCCTGTCCTACTCATCACGTGACATCATCCAGCAGAGTGCCACTCACCACGGCGTGTCTCATGCTTCCCTGACCCAGCAACTCCACTCTCCCCAGCACCTAGGGGAGAGGCTTCCTGACCAGCCTCTCCCTCGGGTCTCTCCCTGGCTTCCTTTCTCCTCAGGTGTACAACGAGCAGATCCACGACCTCCTGGAGCCCAAGGGGCCCCTTGCCATCCGTGAGGACCCCGACAAGGGGGTGGTGGTGCAAGGGCTTTCCTTCCACCAGGTAAGGGGCGGGGCTCAGGTGGGACGAGCAGCCCCACTGGTCCTCCGGGATCCCCTCACCGGGTAGTTTGGGGATGTCCTGGATCCTGCTGGGGCAGTGGTGGTGATAGCAAGCGGGTAACATGGGTCCTGAAGAGCAGCCCTTCTGTTGGGGGAAAAGTCCCCATTGGGGAGACCACAGCCCCCTTCCTGCACATCTCATCTGTAGCCGACCTCAGCTGAGCAGCTGCTGGGGATGCTGACCAGGGGGAACCGTAACCGCACGCAGCACCCCACTGACGTCAACGCTACGTCCTCCCGCTCCCATGCCATCTTCCAGGTGAGGAGGGGTCACAGGCCAGGGCCTGAAGCTGGAGCTCCTGGTGCCCAGTTCCCCCTCACCCCTGCCATCTGCCCCCAGATCTTCGTGAAGCAGCAGGACCGGATCCCAGGTCTGACCCAGGCCCTTCGGGTGGCCAAGATGAGCCTGATTGACCTGGCTGGCTCGGAGCGGGCATCCAGCACCCACGCCAAGGGGGAGCGGCTGCGGGAGGGAGCCAACATCAACCGCTCCCTGCTGGCCCTCATCAACGTCCTCAACGCCCTGGCCGACGCAAAGGTAAAGCTGCACGGAGCCAGGCTCCTCCCCGGGACAGCGACCCAGTGCCCAAGCCAAGGGTCCCTCCCTCCAGCCCTGGGCCGAAACCTATCAAGTCTAAATTTCCTGGTGGTCCAGTGGTTAGGACTCGGTGCTTTCACTCCAGCGGCCCGGGTTCAATCCCTGGTCAGAGAACTAAGGTCCTGTAAGCCCAGCAGCGGGGTCAACAAAACAAACAAACAAACAAAAAGCAAAGGCTACCGAGTCTAGCCTGGGTCTGTGTAGTCCAGACACTCACTCCACGCCCACCCACTGTCCCCAGGGCCGCAAGTCTCACGTGCCCTACCGGGACAGCAAGCTGACCCGCCTGCTCAAGGACTCCATCGGGGGCAGCTGCCGCACGGTGATGATCGCCGCCATCAGCCCCTCCAGCCTGGCCTACGAGGACACTTACAACACCCTCAAGTATGCCAACCGGGCCAAGGAGATCAAACTCTCGGTGCGTGCCAGCTGGGAGGGCCACCACACTGGAGTGGGGGTGGAGGGGTGTCGGGGGAGCCCCCAGCCTGGGAAGAGGAGGGGAAAGGACCCACTGGCCTCCTCTGGTACCTGGAGCAAGCGTTCCCGCAAGGCCGAGGGAAGAAGTGACATAGTCCTCGTCCTTAAAATAACACAGCACTGGGATGATTGAGGCAGAATCTTCTCAAGAGGGAGGCAACAGAAGGGAGTGGCCGAGTATCAGCCAGTGATCTTTGTCAGACTTGTTTTTAGCAGCAGGCCCATATTTTTGGCAAAACAACATACAACACAAATAAAAGCAGAGTTGCCCGGTTTCCCCCCGCCTCCTCCAGGGAGCCCCGGTGCTCCAGGAGCCGCTGCGGCAGAGCCCCTGGCCTGCAGAGAGCATATCGGTCAGGGAGCCGGGGTCTCGGGTTCAAAGGCAAGCTCTCCTCTTGCTGTGCTAGGAGAGCCACTGGCCTCCCGGTTCCCTCAGTCGTGAGGGTGCGTCTCGGGAATGTGAGTGAGGTGTGCCTAGCGCTGCGTCTGGCCGCCGGAAGTGGTTGCCGAAAGCTGCTTTGAATGAACAAACAGATCCCTCCCCTGTGCCCCCATCTCAGCTGAAGAGCAACGTGATCAGCCTGGACTGTCCCATCAGCCAGTACGCCAGCACCTGCCAGCAGCTCCAGGCTGAGGTGAGGAGCCGCCCCGGGAGCTTGGCCGGGAGGCAGGGCGCCCGGCTCGGGGGCAGGACGGGACCGCCGGCGCGCGGCCAGGGCGCTCTGCCTGCCCCCTGCCTCCTGTGCTCACCCGGCGCTCTGAGGGGCTGGGCTGCTTCGTTCCAGGTGGCCGCCCTGAGGGAAAAGCTCCGAGTGTACGAGGCAGGAGCCCAGGCCCCGCAGCAGGACTCCTCGCAGCCCCCCAAAGCGGACGCTCCACATCAACCGTGAGTTCTGCCGCCCCTACCTGCCCCCATCCTTTCTCCAGCTTCTGCAGGGCTAGGACTCCTCGCTTCTGTTCTGGCATCTGGGGTTAGGGGTTCCTACTCACTGCCCGGCACACTGACTGTCACCTAGAATGGTCTATGTCAAAGGAGTAAATCACACCCCAACCTATATAAGCAGCATCTACTCTTCAAAAGAAGGTGCATTTAAGGGGCGGGTGTCATTGTTTCCTAAACCAGAAAATCCCTGACTCCTTCTCCCACGCTCAGCTACTGCCCTCTTATTACCCAAGCATCCACCCCTTATGGACCTGGAGCCACAGAGACCCTGCCGCCTCCCTGATTTTCCCACCTGCCCCCGCTTCCCGCCTTTCAAACCTCTCCTTTCCGCCTTAGCCTTCCCAGCTGCCCCTCGCCATCCCGCCTCCCCAGCCAGTCCTGCACCCCAGAGCTACGCCCAGGGTCGGCAGTCCTTCAAGAGGAGAGCCTGGGGACAGAGGCCCAGGTGGAGAAGGTCGTGGAAGGGAACTCTTCAGAAAGGGAGCAGCTCCCAGAGGACAAGGACGAAGGACCGGCTGAGGAGGTAAGACTTGGAGCTGGTGGAATATTGAAAGAAATGCCCCACCCCCAACTCACAGGGTCCCTTCAGTCCCAGCTTCTCTACCTGGATGTCTTACACCTCAGTCATTAGGAGGCTTTCATATCCTGCGCAGGAAGAACTAGTCTGTCAGATCCTGTGTGTCTGGAAGTGGGGAGGCTGAGTGTTAACAGAAGGGGAGCAGGGAAGGAGCACGGGGACCGGGAGAGAAAAAGGCACTACCAGGACCTGGTCGTTCCAGGAGCTGTCATTCCCACTCTTGGAGGAGGGATGGGTTGTAGGAGCTGCTCACGTAAAGTGACGGAGGCCGTCCTGGGCCCTTGACCTGTGACTCCCTTCCTCTCTAGGTTCCAATCCAGGTGCCAGCACAGAACCTCAGACACCCATTGCCCGGCTCCCCTGACCTGACCCTGCAGCCCAAGCCAGTTGTGGACCAGCTCCCACCACAGAACCTGGGCAGCGACCGTTCTAAGCAGTAGGTATCTTCTTGCTCCAAGGCGGGAGGTGATGGGTTCCAGGCCTCCTGGGGTGGGAGTTGGCGCTAAGCACATCACAAAAGCTCTGTTTCTGCTCTAGTTAAAGAGGCAAGTCTTTTCTCATGAATATTGTCCCTTACCTGCTGTCAACAATTTGATATTATCACCTACTCTGTTTATGTAGCATCCTCTCTATTACTCCGTGTAGCTGGCAGCCCAACAGGAGGGAAGCAAAACACCGAATTCCATCCAGACAGCTGGCAAACACCGAGCTAGGGCAGGGCTGCCTGGGCTAGTGCTTTGCTCTCCAGTCTGAGGGCCAAGCTGCCTGTGCTCAGCAAGGAGACAGCTGCCAGCAGCTGAGCAAGGGACAGCTTTCCTGAGTCAGGTGTTCGTCGTGTGTCTTCATCAACAGATTGACTGCTGCTCCTCTCCTCTGAAGTAAATACAAACCCAAAGAGAACTGGCTTTTGGACCATTCTTTCCGTGCTTAATAGAGAGGTGCAGCTAGTATCTTCTTCCTTGGCCCCCAGAACATAAATCCCCTGCCACTTAGCTTTGCTGCTGCCAACCCTACACCTCCCTCCCCAGCACGCTTCACTCTAAGCAGTGTATTTAAAGCTTCCGGACAGAAGGGCCTGTTTAATTTTATTTCTTGTTGGGGAGTGCCTGTTCCCGACTCAGCAAAAAATGCTGCAGCCTGAATAATCAGCGGCTCATTATCTGTCTCCCGCTGCCGACACCCCGGGGCCCTGGAGTGGCAGGGATGCACTGGCGGGATGTCCCCTTGGCCCCCAGGGAGCGACCATGGACTCCCACTGATGACTCAGGGTCTCTCTGCCTGGAGTCCCGCGTTGCTAGGACACCAGGGTTCTCATTTCTGCTTTGCCTCTGATTTTGCGGTTTCTGACAAGTTGCTTCAACCTTGGCTACGATTTGGGCATCATGGTCCTTGTTTTCCTTACTTCTTAGAGTTAATTATAGATACTAATAAACTGTGATGGAAGACCCCAAGTGTCAGGGGCTGCAGAACATTCTAGATCTTCTCCATGCTTGAAAACAACCTAACAACCAGATCATCGAAAATAATTTTGCTTTGGCCTTAGAGTTTAGAATCTTAGACCGCCAGGGCCCTGAGTAGATCTTAGATTTTCCAGTTCAGTGGTTTTTCGGAATTTTTTTTTAGCGGCAAAGCCCTGTCTTCAAATGAAATCTTATGCTGAGGTCTAATATGTAGAACAGATAAAGCAGAGCTGTTCTATTAAAAATGTTCTCTGATGGGTTTCTTGAAACCTGAATTGAAAACCCATGATATAGACTGACGGGGGCTACACGGCAAGAGGGACGGGGCCAGACATGGGTCATCTGACATCCAGGCCAGTGGCTTTCTCCCCAGACTCCCACTTTTCTCGCTCCAATTTTCATATAATGTGTGGCTCAGGCAGATATAGAATGAGTTTCTGCTGTGTCCTTTTTAATTTATATCCTGCCTTCTTTCAAAAAGGCCTTGAGGCTGCTTTATAAAATGAGTTTGGGTTCCCTGAGCACACACTGAGGACATCCCTCAGAGATGTCCAGGCAGGTAAATGCTACCCAGGGATAAATGACTGGCCATGAATAATCCCCACCGAGATAACTGTTTATCCTTTTATCATGGGTGTGCCTCACAGAAGGAAAATTTGCTTTCTTAGAATCTAAATTTACAACATCAATAATCACATTACCCTCGTAATTTCCTTTATTTTATTTTTTACATATATATTTTAAAAAATAAATTTATTTATTTGTTTATTTTTGGCAGCATTGGGTCTTTGTTGCTGCGCGCGGGCTTTCTCTAGTTGCGGCGGGCGGGGGCTACAATTTTTTTTTTTTTTTTTTTTTTTTTGCGGTACGCGAGCCTCTCACTGCCGTGGCCTCTCCCGTTGCGGAGCACAGGCTCCGGACGCGCAGGCTCAGCGGCCATGGCTCACGGGCCCAGCCGCTCCACAGCATGTGGGATCTTCCCGGACCGGGGCACGAACCCGTGTCCCCTGCATCGGCAGGTGGATTCTCAACCACTGCGCCACCAGGGAAGCCCGAGGGCTACTCTTCATTGCGGTGCGCGGGCTTCTCATTGCGGTGGCTTCTCTTGTTGCGGAGCACGGGCTCTAGGCACGCGAGCTTCAGTAGTTGTGGCACGCGGACTCAATAGTTGTGGCTCGCGGGCTCTAGAGCACAGGCTCAGTAGTTGTGGCGCATGGGCTTAGTTGCTCTGCGGCATGTGGGATCTTCCCAGACCAGGGATCAAACCCGTGTCCCCTGCACTGGCAGGCAGATTCTTAACCACTGCGCCACAAGGGGAGTCCTTCATAATTTTCTTTAAATAGCCCCTCCGTGCATGTGAAGTGTGTGTTAATACACACATACTCTTTCAGCATCGCAATCACTAAATAGAAAGAGCGGACTGAATGCATTTTTGAGGGTCTCCTCGGAGCCAAGATCAACATTATTTAATCTCTTATTATCCTAACAAGGTAGATGGCATTACTATTATTACTATTAGAGAAAACAACAGTTAACTATAGTGCTGGGTATGTACCAAGTACTCTTTAAACACTTTATATCTAAGATAACCCATTTGGGGAATTCCCTGGCAATCCAGTGGTTGAGACTCTGTGCTTTCATTACTGAGGGCCCGGGTTCAATCCCTGGTCAGGGAACTAGGATTCTGCAATCTGCCGGGCGCCGCCAACAATTTTTTAAATAATATAACCTATTTCATCTCCCCGGCAACCCTGTGAGGTGGCTGCGTGCGTTGACCTCATTTTAGGGATGCGGACACTGAGGGTAAGAGGTGATCCGAGGTCACGCAGCTGGGATGTGTTGGAGCCGGGTTTTGAGCTGTTAGTCTGACTTGAGCCTGGCTCTTCTCTGCTACCTCCCATTGCCCCTCTGGGAAATGGACTTAAGATCACAGCACTTGTAGGTGGCAGAGCTCAGAGGAAACTCAGACCTTCCGAGTCCAAGGCCACTTAGTGCCCTTTCCCTACTTCCCAAGTACTGTCTTTGTCAGGGGACATGTTTAGTGGGTGAAGCCGCCCACCATTACCGGGGTCATCTCCGCCAGCCTTGGTCTTTAGCACGGCTGGAAGGGTGATGAGGCCGGCCAGGCAGTCCTGGAGGGCCAGTGCACGTGTGCTGCTCACTACACCTGGAGCCCTGGGGCTGGGTCCTCCAGGCAGGTCTGAGGTGGAGTGGGGATCCCCTTCTCTCTGTTCCAGGTTGGCTCTGAGGGTGTTGTGCCTGGCCCAGCGCCAGTATTCCCTGCTCCAAGCAGCCAACCTCCTGACCCCTGACATGATCGCAGAATTCGAGATGCTGCAGCAGCTGGTACAAGAGGAAAACACTGAGCCTGGAGCAGAGGCCACCGGGGAGCCTGACCCGGCCAAGGGGTCACCTCTGGCTCAGGAGCTACGTTCAGAGTCAAGTGAGTCTCAGCCCTGCTCGGCCTCTGTCTTCTGGTGCCAAGGGGTGGCTGGGGCCCCAGGTGCAGGGTTATAGTTCGGTCAGAGACTGGACCCCTAGGATCATGGACTTCTGCACAGAGAGGCCCCAGGGGTCACGCAGACCCGAGGAGTCAGGGGCTCCTGCCTGTCCCGTGTCTCTCTCCCCAAATTCTACAAATTCTCCTTCCTTCTGGCCAATCCCTGATCTCCCCTCAGCACTCTCCTCTCTGCCCAGAGTCTCCAGGATACTCCGGCCCTGTGACCCGGACCATGGCAAAGCAACTGAATGGCCTCATACACGCTCTCGGCGTCCCACCCGGGCCTGACCGCACCTCAGCTCAGGCATCCCAACGGCCCACAGAGAAGAAAAGGAGGAGACCGAGCCCCTTGGAGCCAGACAGCCCCCCAGACCCGAAGCCCGGGACCAAGCGCCGGCGCCAGTCCCTCTTGCCTTGCCTGACGAGGGGGACCCCGCCTGAGGCTCGGCTTCCGTATGGGCCCATCACCCCCACGGGGGGACGGGCCTCCTCCCCCTGCCATTCCCCTCACTTCTGCCCAGCCACAGTCATCAAAAGCCGGGTGCCCCTGGGTCCTTCCGCTCTGCAGAACTGCTCTACCCCTCTGGCCCTGCCTGCACGGGACCTCAACGCCACCTTTGATCTCTCCGAGGAGACCCCCTCAAAGCTGGGCTTCCACGAATGCATTGGCTGGGACAGTGTCCCCCGGGAGCTGAACAGGCTGGATCAGCCCTTCATCCCCAGGTGGGTCTCCCTTCTGGCCTCCCAGCAGGGGGTCAGGGGTCAGCAAGGGACAGAGGTGCTGCCCAGGGGAACGCAAGACAGCACGCTCTTGGAGTTGGGACGCTGCATCTCTTTCCCTTTGGTCTGACCAGCATCCAGGCCCAGGAGAGCAGAACGAGCCGTCTCTTTGGAGGCGTCGCTTCTCTCCAGGCCCTGCCTTGTCCATCTATACTTCAAAGCCGCCAGCTCTGTGCTGGTTTGTGACATGAGTAGCTCACAGGCGCCCCCTATGGGGAGGGTCAGCAGGGAGGAGGAACTAACATGGGGTGTCCAGCCCACTCTGTTCCTTGGCATCACTCGGGCCTGGTCTGAGTTCTGTATCCCACTGAGAAATACCTGTTTCTACCACTTCCACCCCAGACTTTACCCTCCAGCCCAGCATCTGGAACTGGGAAGGGGATCCTGAGAAAACTTTATTCAGCATTTTTCAGTGGGAAGATGCTCTCACCCTCGGCTTCTGCCCGCATGGCAGGGAGCGGGGAGCAGCAACCAGCTCAGGACAGTCCAAGGCCGCGAACAAGCAGCAGACTGACCTGGACTCGGGAGGCCGAGGGTGGCAGGCTGCCCACTGCTCCCCCCACCTCTCCCACAGCCCGAACCCCCTCTCAGTAACAAGCTCAGAGCCAGGCAGGTGGAAGGGTGAAACTGTCTGAACTCCAGTTCCCCGGACGCGCCAGAAACTGACACCTGGATGTTCTTCCAGAGCAGACCTGTCACTCAGCCGTCAGCCCAGGCCGAGTGAGGCAGGGAGGGGAGTCCACCTCTTGGGAGGAAGAAACCGCAGAGGTCACCTTGTCTAACCTCCCTGCCCCGCCAGCCGGCCGCCGGAGCGGGAGGTGCTGGCACTCTTTTCTGGTTCCCTCCTGATGTGCCACCTTCATCCTCCTCCCTCCCCAGCGGATCCAGGCCCCTGTTCACCGTGAAGGGCCCCAAGCTGGCAACTTCCTTCCCCGGGACCTCAGCTCGCAAGAAGAGGCGCATTGTGAGGTGAGGCTGGGGAGGTGTGGGCGGAGGAAAAGAAGGAGCTGTCACCAGGGCAGCGGGCGCCTGGGCCAACTACAGCTGGTCCTCTGGCAGGACCAGCGTCTGGTTGTCTGAGGTTCCCTGGGCTCTTGCTATTACAGGATTTTATTAGAGATGTCTCCCTCCTTTGTTAAAGGCCACAGACCCTCTCTCCACGAGGGGGACATTCAGTGTTCACTGGGTAATCCAGGGAGTGGACTACCCACCCCCCACCTCTACTTCCCTCCCAAACGGCACTCAGCTCCCCTCCCCTCTGCTGCCTCTCCCACCCTCAGGTCTGGCCTTGGCCAAGTTCTTCCTACTGTTGCTCAGCCTCCCTCCGCTCCCAAGGCTCTGTGTCTAGCTCTTACCCTCCCGCCCCCCCCCACCCCGCCCCGTAGTCCAGAGGCTTGGCGGTGACCTTCCTCCCTTCTTCCTCCCTTCCCTCCCGCAGTTCCCGCGGCCACAGTCGCATCGCCCGCCTCCCCAGCAGCACCTTGAAGAAGTCAGCTGGGCCCCTGGCAATCCCAGGTGACTGGTATTTGGGGGCTGGGATGCTCTGGGTCACAGTGGCAGATGGGGACAAGAAGTAGGAGGGGAGGGAATTCCCTGGCGGTCCAGTGGTTAAGACTTGGTGCGTTCACTGCGGTGGCCCAGGTTCAATCCCTGGTCAGGGAAGTAAGACCTCGCAAGCTGCCAAAAAAAATGTAGGCGGAGACAGGCGAGAGGAGGGCATGGGGTACTTCCGAGCATCTCAGGGACCCTGGTGAGAGAAATGGGGGATGGGGTGGGGGAAGGGAATGGTGGGATACAGCCTCACTTTTCTCCTTCCTCCCTGCCTCCCCTCATCTAACTGGCCTGCAGAGCCCCCCTCCAGTCTCCACTCCCCTGGCAACCAGAGGAACCAGAAGGAACTGTTGAGGGTTGGGAGAGCACTGTCAGCTGGGAGCTGCTCCGCCAAGGTGTCCTGACCGCCGGCCCCTGTTGGTCCCTGGAGCCGCCTAAACCAGGAGCCCTGACCTGCCTTCCTTGGCTCGGAGCAATTAATGCCAACACCCTCTTCCTTTATTAACAGTCCTCCCCCAGACATTCATTCTGCAGCTCGCCCTCTTTATTAATCTCTTGTTACACTCAGCTTCTCAGCGTGTATTTATTCATTTGTGAGTTTTAACGTGTTGCTATTTTAAAGGGTGCTGCCATCATTCCCCCCTAGTTTATAACACCCTCCATGCAGGAAGGTGGCTTTTGGGGGCTTTGTTGCCCACCCCCCATCTAACACAGGACTCTGCACAGTGATGCACACTGTGCGGTTGAGGAGGGGTGGCATGGGATGGGGGCACGAGGGAGTCCCAGCTTGGCTCTTCCTGGCTTTGAGAGGAAGGCGTCTTCAGCCCCATCACCCCAGCCTGGAGTAAGAGCCCCAACCCCATGCCACAGTCCTGGCGATTATGCAGATGATGGTGGCGCCTTGATTTCCAAATGAAGAGAGTTTATCGTTTTTACCCTATTGTAAACAGGATACACGCTCAGTGTAAGAAGAAGTGTAAACCTTAATGCTGCCACCTAGACATAAGAGCTGTTAATACTTGGGTTTATATCCGCCGATCCTTCAGTTCTGCATGTATATATATATACATACACATATATAGTTTTTTAATTATAATGATTAATAAACCATCTCCATCCTTGATGTGTGTTTCTCTCTGTGCACCTAGGTAGGATAGCAACCCCTTCCTCCTCTTCAAGAAACTTCTGAGTATAAAAAACATGCCCCCTCTGCCTCCTCCTTCAGCCTTACAGGTGGGCCCTGTCCCTGACTCCGCAGCCCCACCTTCTGCTAAGGGCCCCTGCTCCTTAGCAGGTGAAGAAGCTATCACCCCTGGAGGCCTTGGTCCATCCTCCTACAGCCTGCGTGTGGTGGGTTGCCAGGAGTCCTGTCGTCAGAGAGAGCGTCTTAGCGGTCCCTAGGTCTTGCAAGGCTCCAGGCTGAGCCTCCACCTGCAGGAACCCGTTGCAGTCTTCCTCCCGCAGCCCCGGAAGCTCCCCTCCACCCCCGTTCGTGGCTTTCCCTCCACTCACTCGGATTGTGACAGTTCAACCCAAGCCTGCCTCCGTTTCCCCAGGAAGACGCGGCTGGCTGCATGAACGAATGGCGTAACCAAAATTCCAAGAGTCTGTGTTTAAATTGCTTCCGAAAACAAACACGTAAAAGGCATTTGGCACTTCGTGAGCAGTGTGTAAACAATGCCGCTAATTTCAAATGAGGCCTCTGCTGCTCTGGGCGAGCAACCTCCCCCTCTACCTGGGGCACCCCTCCCCGCTCAGTTTCCATGCCTTTTTGGAGGAGTGGAGAGCGCAGAGGGGAGCGCCGCATCCCTACCGGCTGCGGGCATCTCACACGACTTCGCGACCTTATGAGGTATAATGAGGAAATAGACAAAAAGGTTAACAAAATGTGCCCGGAGTTAGACGGCAAGTGGCAGCGCCAGGACTCAGACCAGGATCTGGTCGTACACCTGACACCAAGCTGCTTCTGTCTAGAAGCGAACAGACATCATTTCTTTCCGCGTGCCGGGAATTTCCTCCTCTCCAATTAGTCTTCATGAGTTTTCTTCCCCTGTGTACCATGATCCCCACAGAAGCAGTCACCGCCTCACATCTGTAGCCCCCAACGGTTTGGTGTGGTGCCTTTGACCTCAGGAGACCTTGCCGCATGCTGGTTGGATCCAAATTGCGTAAGTTCCTCATTTCCTGGGGCCCTCACAACTATTATCTCATTTGATCGTCACCATCACCCCTGCAAGCGCAGAGGCAGCAGGCACAGGGCAAGGTGGCTGGTAACCAGGGCCAGGAGGGCAAGCTTCGCCCAACAGGCTCCGTTGCACGAGGGCTGGGGGCAGCTTGCAAGGGGAAGAGGTCACTCTTGACAAGGATGTTCTGCAGCTGACCGTTCGCTCAGCAAACATTTGTGGCTCCGTGGTGCAAAATGTGCTCTCGGGTGACCAATTAAATGTACAAAGATTCTGCCAATGGAGTTAAGCACATGTGGCTCCTGCCCTCAATCACGGGAGGTTGGGCTGAGATGGGCCGCTCACGAGGAGGCAGCCTGGCTGGCCCAGGGAGTCGGCAGGGGCTAAGGGGGGCAGCGAGCTGACGGCCGGCTCCCAGCTGACCTCCGTGGGCAGCGATGAGGCTCTGAGATTGGATTGTTCTCAAATACAGTCATCCGCCAGAGGCGGCAATAGTTGGCTCCCCCGTCCACTGCCCTAGGTTCCCCCTCCCGGCTTCAGCCTGCCTCTTCCGCCTTGAGGGCCTACGCAGAGCCCCTCCCTCTACTTCAGGGAGTTTAGACGTCCTCTCTTCCCAGGCTCTTGGCACCCACTCCAGGCCCCGAAGCTCAGGTCTGGGCCCCACCCCCGGGGCACAAATTCCTGCCCAGTTTAGAGAATCAGGCTCAGTGCCAGGAGCTGCAGACACAGAACAAGACATGGTCCCTTCACACACAGAGTCAGGATGGAGTCCTTGTCACCTGAGTGTAAACCCAAACCTCCGTCAGTGTTAGGATGTGTCAAGAGGCAGGGACTGGGCTTTTTCCACTGGGTCCTCCCACTGCCAGCCATCGGCTTGGCACCCACAGGGGACATCGTCACCCCATGGGGATCCTTCCTCCTCGGCAGCTGCTAACTCAGGCATCCTGCCTCCCAGATCCTTGCTCATCTGCCTCCAGTTTCCCCCAGAATGTCTCTTTGGCTCTTGGCTAGGTTTGGGGGATCCTGCTTCCCAGAGTCTAGTTTCTGGCTGTCTTCCCCTTCTCCACAGTTCTTTTGTGAATAGGGACCTAGAAAGTCTTGGGATGGAGTTTGTGGGTGGAGGAAGGGACCAGAGTCATACCCAAGAGCCTGGAGACCATGGCTGTGTTTTCTAGCTCACCCCAGAGCTCCCCTGGGCTCACCCGCAGCCCTACCCCCGGCTCATCCTGCCCATTTGAAGGATCACTGGATTGGAAATAACAGGCCACCGGTCAGCCCTCTCCTCCCTCCAGGGACACATCTGGTCCCCGCCTCTCACCCTCCCAAAGGGACACAGTCAGGCAGGGAGACGGAAGGGAGCAGGGAGCAGAGCAGACCAAGGAAAGCAATTAAAGAGCTGGTCTCAGGGTTAGAGGCTGGGGGCAGGCTTGAGCGGCCCCTGGCTGGGTGGGGAGGCAGGAGTAGAGCAAGGGCCCGAGCTTATTAACCCCAACACAGCAGCCTGGCCCCTGGGTCTGTGAAGGTGAATGAGCTGATGCCTCCAACGGCTGAGGGGCCGGGGAAGAGAAGGAGAAGGAGTCCAAGGGTTCAGCCAGGAACCCGCCTGCAGCCACAGGAGTTGGGCGCTTCTAACCGACAGAACTGGACTGGACACAGGCTCAGGATTGGAGAAGGAACCATCCCTGGCTCGAGGCAGCCATCCTCCAACCATCCTCCAACAGAAAGGGAAGACCCCTGCCCTCAGGGAGCTCCCAGCTGACAGTGAACCATGGGTTCTCCCATTAGGTGGCTCCCATCCAAGGGGAAAGGGCGGCTCCTGTCCTGTGGGTGCCTGAGTCTGAAGGGGGAGACAGACCCTACCCTTAGGTGCATCCCAGTCTGATGGGAAAACATAGGTCTAGCATTGGGAGGACCCCATCTTCAGGGGGCCTTGTCCTTGGGAAGCCTCAGGCTAAAGTGCAGAAGACACTCGCACCCATGGGAGATGCTGACACACCAAGAGGTCCTCAAGCCAATGGAGCTGTGGGTCTCAAGCCCACAAGGGTTGGGGAAGGGCAAGGATGGAGCGACAGAGCCCACTGTGGGAGTCAGGGAGGAGAGCAAGCAGGCTGGGAGACAGCCTGTACTCTGAGTCTCCCCCAGAACAGGGGGACATAACTCTCACATGTTCCCTGGGAGACCCAAAGCCACAAACAACTAGTGATCTGGGGGCAAAGGGTGCTGCCCCCCTCCCCACATCCTGTCCACACTGCCAGGTAACTGCCCTTTGCAGGGGGGGGCCTGCCCACATGCTGTCCCTGCCCCAACCCCAATGGAGTCAACAGGACATGGCCGCTCCCCTGGAAGACCCAGCTCCCAGCCCCCCGGGTCCACCCCATCACAGATGCGCTAACATGGAAATAGGTAAAGCACCTGGTAGGTGTTATTAAACGGAAGCTAGGATTTGTCGAGCACCTGCTGTGTCCGGCTTTCACTGATTTTTATCTCACAACTACCTTGGAAGTAAGTATGTCTAGACCTCATTTTACAGATGGGGAAATGGAGACTCAGAGAAGGTTCCTGAGTCATCCAAGATCATACAGCTATTGAGTGGCCATGGCCTTGCTCTCTCACCTAGACGGCACTGCCATAGCAGTTAGAGGCAATTCTAGTGAGCCCTCTAAGTGATGCACATTTGGGTTTTAGAAAGCCTGCCTAGAGCTGTGAGACCAACTTTCTTCCTGCCTCCAAAGGGCTATGTCCACCAGGCCACTTGGACCTGGTCAGCTCAGCACTGCCATCTAGTGGCCAGTCTCCTTCCTCAGAGATGGGTCACCGAGTGGATGGACTGGTCAGAGATCCATGTTCTCTCCATCCCACTCACTGTTGCTGACCACCATGCTGTGCCAAGCACTGGGAGAGTGGCAGGAGCACAAGCGGAGTCAGTGGGCAGCAGTCAAGGGACAAAAGGGCCCCTTGAATTAGAGGCTGGCAGGTTTGGAAAACACCGGGCACCTTGTGTGCAGGTTGAGGTCGGGTGACGTGTTGATCTATCCTGGGATCAACTTGGGCCTTGTAGGCAGGAGGGCATCCTGGCAAGTTCTGACGTAGAAGATGGGCACAGGGAGTGGGAGGTCATCTTGTCCCCAACTCGGCTTGCACTGGGGCGCAGCTTGGCCGAAGGCCGTGTGGAAGGGTGTCCAGGCATCCTCTTCTTGGGACCCGCAGCATTCTGCCGTCTGGTCCCGAAGTCAGTCTAGGAACTGGCCCGAGGCTTTGGATGATGAGGCCCTCAGATTGGGGAAGCAGGAGAGGAGGCGCCACAGAGAATGGGGCCTGAGTCAGGCTGGGAGGAGGGGGGTGGAGGTGGAGGCCGGGAGCTGTGCCTGCCTGAGGCAGATGTGCACCACGGTGTGACCTAGAACAGAGGGAGAGTGGACATAACTGTCCAGCAACGGGGCTTGGTTACATTAATGCACATAGTGGAAAACCATGCAGCTGTTAAAATGATGATGTAGATAAATATTTACTGATATGGAAAGATGTTCACAACATATTGTCTAGTAAATAAAAGCAAGTTACAAAATAATTTGTACAGCATGAGCCTACTTTTAAAAACTGAATTTATACGTGTAGAAAAAAATCCGGTAATGTTTATATCTTCAGGTGGCAAAATTATAGCTAATTAAATTTTGTTTTGCTTATCTGTATTTGCTGATTTTTCTACAATGAAGGTATAATAAAAAATAATGAAGGTTTGATAAACAACCATGACTGAGTCTATCTATTTCTTTGCTTCGCTGTGTGGACAACTTCAGATAGTTAAGGGCTGAGTGTGGAGCTGGGTCTGAAGGTTGGATGGGAGTTGAAGATGGAGGGAGAGGGCCTGGGTGGGGGACAGGGGCCCAGTGAGTGGCTGAAGGGGTTAAAGAGGGGGTCTCATCTGCTGCTGCTAAAACGAGCTGAGCCCCCATCTCCCAGACACAATTACCCGAGAGTCCCTGACAAGCCCTTCCTGCTCTATTACATCTTTTCCCTCCAGGACCGCTTTGCGCTCATTCAACTAGATTTCACTTGTACAAAGAGAGAAGGCCACACACTGTGACTTGCCCGGCAAGCTGGAAGGGCAGCCTCTCCAAGCCACGGAGAGGAGTTGGGGCAAGGGTTTGTCCCCAGTCTTGTTCTTCCTTTAATGTCACTCCCTGCCCCCATCCTTCCCCGGCCCCTCAACCCACAGCAGGATCAAGTGACTGGGTGCCCCCTCCTCAAGATTCAAGATTCCCCTCCCCATGGTACTGCTCAGGCCCCGGGTCAGACTCTGCTAAAGAATTAGGGATTCTCACCTCCTCTGTCTGCTTGGGACTCACGGGGAAATCTCGGCAAGCAGCCTGTAACCTGCCCAAATGAAAAGCATCTCCCCTGGCGTGGACGAGGGGGCATTGCCCAGACAGGAGCTCAGGGGCTGCGCTGGCTCTGACAGCTGGGGAGGAGGCGAGTAGCCAGACCCTGTCTGCAGAGCTGGAGACCTGGCAGTGCTGGGCTACCCCCAGGGCTTCCCCTTGGTGCCCACTGAATGACTCACCACTGTGAGGTGCCCACTGAATGACTCACCTTGGCACAAACACAATGGTCAGGGGTGGGCACAGAGCCTGCTCCCTGCTGCACCCCGGCCCCCATCAGATGCTTTCCGAGAAGCTCTTTGAGCAAGGGGCTTGGGCTGTACCCCACCCAACACGCTGGCATCCTGGGATAAAAACAGCACAGCCCCCTGCAAGGGCTGCCCTTGCCACGCGACACCGTCACCGGCAGTGGAGAACAAGGCTCCATTCAGCAATGGAGTGCTCGGGAAAAGGCATCAGAGGCCCTGGCATGGGCAGTGGGCAGTGGGGTGGTGGGGGAGGGGGCAGGAGAGGAAGGCTGCCCACTTCCCAGAAGTCCAGGGACACAGATGGGTGAAGGGCCTGGGCAGGGTACTGACCCCGGGGGACCAGATAGAAGGTGTGATTGGATCTGAAATCTCAAGGGGCAACAGAGCCCAGGCCCCAGGCTCCCAGTTCAAACCCACTGGCTCCTAGGTTCCCAAACCCACCGATTCCCCAGAAGCCTTTCCCAGCTTCTCAGCTCGATGTGTGGGAACTTGAAGGAGATAAATCTCCAGTGTGAGAGTGAGGTGAGGGGTGGCCAGGGAAACGGGGTGTTACAAGAACAAAGATGGGAGTTGGGACAGCCAGCTCATTCATAAGTGCTTTGTGGAGCTGTCAAGGCCTGCGCTCTGGGAGCGGGTGTGGGGAGGCTGGGCAAGGAAGGGGTGAGCCCGATGAGGCTGAGGCTGGGGCTTAAGGGTGACCCAGGGGGAGGGCCAGAGAGTACAGCGCCTGCCCCCACTTACCCTATCAGGGGCTCCACGTTCCTTCTATCATTCCCCCACTGCTAGACAGAGGCCTCAATTGACCCTCCAGACAAAGGGCGGGTTCTAATTCCAGCCCACAGCCCCGCACCTGCAGATGGGGAGAAAGCAGGAATGCAGAACACCTGTATCCAGAGGGGAGGACTCCAAGAATCTGCTGGGAATGAGGCTGGCAGGAAACTGTAACATAGGCTGTTCCTTGAAGATATGGAACAGGTTTGTCTTCCACCAGATTCCCAGCATCTAACAGGCACTGAGTGTGCCTGAGAATGCTGAGTGAGGAAAGGCCTGGGTCATAGGATCTAAAAGTGAGAAGACAGGTCAGAGGTCATCTGGTCCAGCCCTTCCTTGACCCACCGTCCCAGTGAAAGGGTCTCCTTGTCCAGTGGTCAGGGCCCCAGACGCAGCATCGGCCCCGGGAACTGCCCACTAGCACGTCCGTCTGGAGCCAGGCTGGGGCTGGCATGCCCAGGATGCCCTGTCTCTGGGCACAGTGACCTCGGTGGGCATGAGAGGCACTCTCCCCATGGCTGGGCTGCGGCCCAGCCCCACCCACTTAGGCTATGCCAGGGGGTGTTGCCAGGGCCAGCCTGGGCCGGGCCAGGCCAGGCCCTCCTCCATAAAGCCAGCACATCCCAGGAGCAGGCAGAGCCAGGACAGGATGGAGAGGAGACGGGTCACCTCAGCGGTTCGCCGCTCCTACGTCTCCTCCTCAGAGATGGGGGTGGGGGGCCGCCGCCTGGGTCCTGCCACCCGCCTGCCCCTGGCTCGAATGCCGCCTGCACTCCCGGCCCGGGTGGACTTCTCCTTGGCCGGGGCGCTCAACTCCAGCTTCAAGGAGACCCGGGCCAGTGAGCGGGCGGAGATGATGGAGCTCAATGACCGCTTCGCCAGCTACATCGAGAAGGTGCGCTTCCTGGAACAGCAGAACAAAGCGCTGGCTGCTGAGCTGAACCAGCTGCGGGCCAAGGAGCCCACCAAGCTTGCCGACGTCTACCAGGCGGAGCTGCGCGAGCTGCGGCTGCGGCTTGATCAACTTACCGCCAACAGCGCCCGGCTCGAGGTGGAGAGGGACAATCTGGCGCAGGACCTGGGCACCCTGAGGCAGAAGTGAGGAGGGGGCCGCAGAGGGGCGTCATGAACAGGGAGCACTGAGCCGCCCCCCACCCCCAGAGAGGGAGCACCTGCAGGCCTGCAGGGTCTCGGGCAGGGGCTCTGCCTCCCTGCTCCCCAGTTTCCCACCTCTGGGAGGAGAGGGTGGCCCTTGCTCCCCAAGATGAGGGTGGGCCCGGGAGGAGGCCCAGGATCTCAGGGATCTGATTCCCAAAGACCTTCGGGTACTCTCAGCGCCTCCCCGCTGGGGAAAGCTGTGTGGGACGGTCAGGGACCCCCAGCGGGGAGGGTCTCTGCGTCTCACTCACTGCAGGGCCTTGTTACTGTGGTCGGGGAGCGCACCTATTCTGAGCCTGGGTCTGTCTAGAGGGGGAACCGGAAGGGAAGATTGGTATGCACCAGGAGGACTGGGCCGGGGCTACAGGAAGAGAGGGAAAGAGCAGGCAGAATACTGGCTTCAGAATACAGGAGACTCTGCCTGTCACCAGCTTATGACCCTAGTCAAGACACTTCAACTTGCACAGCTGTAAAGCGGAGATCTTAATAAAACCCATTTCCAAAGGTCAGAGGAAACCCCAGGGGCATGGTCCTTGCTGGGCTGGCAGGGCATGCGTGTGTGACTTCAAGTGTGGGAGGCCGTGTGTGTGTGCGTGTGTGTGTGTGGTGTGTGGTGTGTGGTGTGTGTGGTGTGTGTGTGTGGTGTGTGTGGTGTGTATGTGGTGTGTGTGTGTGTGTGGTGTGTGTGTGGTGTGTGTGTGGTGTGTGGTGTGTGTGTGGTGTGTGTGGTGTGTGTGGTGTGTGGTGTGTGTGTGGTGTGTGGTGTGTGTGGTGTGTGTGGTGTGTATGTGGTGTGTGTGGTGTATGTGGTGTGTGTGTGGTGTGTATGTGGTGTGTGTGTGTGTCGTGTGTGTGTGGTGTGTGTGTGTGTCGTGTGTGTGTGTGGTGTGTGTGTGGTGTGTGTAGTGTGTGTGTGTGGTGTGTGGTGTGTGTATGTGGTGTGTGTGTGGTGTGTGGTGTGTGTGGTGTGTGTGTGGTGTGTGTGTGTGGTGTGTGTATGTGGGGTGTGTGTGTGTGGTGTGTGGTGTGTGTGTGTGTGGTGTGTGTGGTGTTTGTGTGGTGAGTGTGTGTGTGGTGTGTGTGTGGTGTGTATGTGGTGTGTGTGGTGTGTGGTGTGTGTGTGGTGTGTATGTGGTGTGTGTGGTGTGTGGTGTGTGTGTGTGGTGTGTGTGTGTGGTGTGTGGTGTGTGTATGTGGTGTGTGTGTGGTGTGTGGTGTGTGTGGTGTGTGTGTGGTGTGTGTGGTGTGTGTGTGTGGTGTGTGTATGTGGGGTGTGTGTGTGTGGTGTGTGTGTGGTGTGTGTGGTGTTTGTGGTGTGTGTGGTGTGTGTGTGGTGTGTGTGTGGTGTGTGTGTTTGTGGTGTGTGGTGTGTGTGGTGTGTGCGTGTGTGGTGTGTGCGTGTGTGGTGTGTGTGTGTGTGGTGTGTGTGGTGTGTGTGGTGTGTGGTGTGTGTGGTGTGTGTGTGTGGTGTGTGTGTGTGGTGTGTGTGTGTGGTGTGTGTGGTGTGTGGTGTGTGTGGTGTGTGTGTGTGTGGTGTGTGTGTGTGGTGTGTGTGTGTGGTGTGTGTGGTGTGTGGTGTGTGTGTGTGGTGTGTGTGGTGTGTGTGTGGTGTGGTGTGTGTGGTGTGTGTGGTGTGTGTGTGGTGTGTGGTGTGTGTGTGTGTGGTGTGTGTGGTGTTTGTGTGGTATGTGTGTGTGTGGTGTGTGTGTGGTGTGTATGTGGTGTGTGTGGTGTGTGGTGTGTGTGTGGTGTGTATGTGGTGTGTGTGGTGTGTGGTGTGTGTGTGTGGTGTGTGTGTGTGGTGTGTGGTGTGTGTATGTGGTGTGTGTGTGGTGTGTGGTGTGTGTGGTGTGTGTGTGGTGTGTGTGGTGTGTGTGTGTGGTGTGTGTATGTGGGGTGTGTGTGTGTGGTGTGTGTGTGGTGTGTGTGGTGTTTGTGGTGTGTGTGGTGTGTGTGTGGTGTGTGTGTGGTGTGTGTGTTTGTGGTGTGTGGTGTGTGTGTGGTGTGTGTGTGTGGTGTGTGTGGTGTGTGTGTGTGTGGTGTGTGGTGTGTGTGTGTGTGGTGTGTGTGGTGTGTGTGGTGTGTGGTGTGTGTGGTGTGTGTGTGTGGTGTGTGTGTGTGGTGTGTGTGTGTGGTGTGTGTGGTGTGTGGTGTGTGTGGTGTGTGTGTGTGTGGTGTGTGTGGTGTGTGTGGTGTGTGGTGTGTGTGGTGTGTGTGTGTGTGGTGTGTGTGTGTGGTGTGTGTGTGTGGTGTGTGTGGTGTGTGGTGCGTGTGTGGTGTGTGTGTGTGGTGTGTGTGTGGTGTGTGTGGTGTGTGTGTGGTGTGTATGTGGTGTGTGTGGTGTGTGGTGTGTGTGTGGTGTGTATGTGGTGTGTGTGGTGTGTGGTGTGTGTGTGTGGTGTGTGTGTGTGGTGTGTGGTGTGTGTATGTGGTGTGTGTGTGGTGTGTGGTGTGTGTGGTGTGTGTGTGGTGTGTGTGGTGTGTGTGTGTGGTGTGTGTATGTGGGGTGTGTGTGTGTGGTGTGTGTGTGGTGTGTGTGGTGTTTGTGGTGTGTGTGGTGTGTGTGTGGTGTGTGTGTGGTGTGTGTGTTTGTGGTGTGTGGTGTGTGTGTGGTGTGTGTGTGTGGTGTGTGTGGTGTGTGCGTGTGTGGTGTGTGCGTGTGTGGTGTGTGTGTGTGTGGTGTGTGTGGTGTGTGTGGTGTGTGGTGTGTGTGGTGTGTGTGTGTGTGGTGTGTGTGTGTGGTGTGTGTGTGTGGTGTGTGTGGTGTGTGGTGCGTGTGTGGTGTGTGTGTGGTGTGTGGTGCATGTGTGGTGTGTGGTGTGTGTGTGTGGTGCGTGTGTGGTGTGTGGTGTGTGTGGTGTGTGGTGTTGGTGTGTGCGTGTGTGGTGTGTGTGTGTGGTGCGTGTGTGGTGTGTGGTGTGTGTGGTATGTGGTGTTGGTGTGTGCGTGTGTGGTGTGTGCGTGTGTGGTGTGTGCGTGTGTGGTGTGTGTGGTGTGTGTGGTGTTTGTGGTGTGTGTGGTGTGTGTGTGGTGTGTGTGTGGTGTGTGTGTTTGTGGTGTGTGGTGTGTGTGTGGTGTGTGTGTGGTGTGTGTGTTTGTGGTGTGTGGTGTGTGTGTGGTGTGTGTGTGTGGTGTGTGTGGTGTGTGGTGTGTGTGGTGTGTGTGTGTGGTGTGTGTGGTGTGTGTGGTGTTTGTGGTGTGTGTGTGTGGTGTGTGTGTGGTGTGTGTGTGTGGTGTGTGTGGTGTGTGGTGTGTGGTGTGTGTGGTGTGTGTGGTGTGTGTGTGTGGTGTGTGTGTGGTGTGTGTGTGTGTGTGGTGTGTGCAGCCGTGAGTGTACATTGGTGGAAGCGCCTGTGTGAGCAGAAGCAGGTGCAGCGACCCTGATAAGGCACCTTGGTAATGAGTTAGAGCGAAGGCCCTTGTCTGCTCACCCACCTGGCCAAGTCCATCTGCCCCTCACTCCTCTTGCCACTCACATTGGTCCTGGGAGGGAGCGGGGGCGGTTCTCTGGCAGCCACCTCCAGGGAGGTTAGGGCAGGGGTCCAATAGTCCTCAGAAGAGCCCGGACCCAGGAATGTGTCCCCCTACCCCAGGCTCCAGGATGAAACCAACCTGAGGCTGGAGGCTGAGAACAACCTGGCTGCCTATCGACAGGTCAGGGTGGTAGAGGGGAGGGCCGGGGTGGGGGAAAGTGTTGATGGCAGCCCACCCAAACACAGCCCCCAAGCCCAGCCCTCCAGAGCAGTGTGCTGCTCCCCGCAGCCACAAAAGGAGGGATCAGATAAGACTAGGGAGTGGGGAGGAGGAGTCTGGGGTCAGAGGGGCCCTTTGCTTCCTCCCTACTCCAGGAGGCAGATGAAGCCACCCTGGGCCGTCTGGATCTGGAGAGGAAGACTGAGTCTCTGGAGGAGGAAATCCGGTTCTGGAGGAAGATCCATGAGGAGGTAAGGCCAGGGCAGAGGGAGGAAAGGCCAACACAGAGATTGGAACTGAGGAAAAGAGACAGAGACTGAGACAGAGATATTCAGACATAGAGAGGAGACAGACTGACAGAGAGAGAAAGAAAATGAGAGAGAAAAGACAGAGAGAGATACAGAGAGAGACTAAGGGAGACAGAGATAAAGACAAGGCCTTCCCTGGTGGTCCAGTGGTTAGGACTGTGTGCGTCCACAGCAGGGAGCACGGGGTCCATCCCTGGCTGGGGAGCTCACATGCCTCGTGGTGCGACCGGGGTACAAAATGATAGACAAGAGAGCATCTCCAGCCCCTGGTAAAATGCACACAGACACACACTCCACTTACTGAGAATTACAACGGGCCTCGTTGCCTCCTGTTTTTCTTCACTACAGCCGTGTGAGATAGGGACCGTTCCAGTGTTATCTCTTTTTCGCAGAGGAGGACACTGAAGCCCTGAGATGTTAAAGAACTTGCTAAGGTCACACAGTTAGTCTCTCTGACTCCATTCCCTCTGCCATCTGTCTCCATTTAAATGAGAGCCATACATAAAAACACACACACAAACAAACGAACAAACCCCCTACCCCCGCTGAGCTCTGACTTCAGATAATGGATGCAGAATCCAGGGCCTCAGGGAACCTGGGAACCCATAGGCACACCCACACCACAAGGACTCAGTCACTCTCCCATGAGAATACAGGCACACTTTCAGCGCTCCTGCCTTCCAGGCCTGGGAGGAGGACACCATGAGACCCCCAAACTACCCCTGCCTCCCTTAGCCTGGGCCATGCCATTTCCTCCAACTAGGAATGCCCATCTCCCTTAGCCAACTTCTGGGTCCGAGGGACAGACAGAAGAGGGCATGATGCTGTGGGGAAACCCCAGTTGCAGCCTGGTCCCTGAGCCCTGGCATCCCTTCTCTCACCCTGGCCAGGAGGTGCGGGAGCTCCAGGAGCAGCTGGCTCAGCAGCAGGTCCACGTGGAGATGGATGTGGCCAAGCCCGACCTCACAGCAGCCCTGAGAGAGATCCGTACACAATACGAGGCAGTGGCATCCAGCAACATGCATGAGGCGGAGGAGTGGTACCGCTCCAAGGTAGCCCTGACTTTGGGCCAGCCTGCCTCCTCCAGGCGGCCCTCCTGGCTCCATACAAAAGAACTGGGGAAGGAGGGTGGAGGAAGCTGGGGGAGGATCCTCTCTGAGTGACTGACCTTCACCAGAGAAGTGAGGTGATTTGCCTGGGGCTACACAGGCACTATTATTTCCAATAAGTACTTATTAGTACTTATTGCTATTACTATTAGCCAACACTGTTGTGTATTAGGCCCTGTGCTTTGCATGGATTATTTTACCATGAAGTAGGTACTGTTCTTTGATAGATGAGAGAACTAAAGTCCAGAGAGGTTAACCAACTTGCCCAACGTCACACAGCTCCTAAGCAGTAGAGCTGGATTTCTAACCCTAGCTATCTCACTTGGAAGCCTGCATTCTTGATGTGCCTGTATCCTGGGTTATTGAGCATCTACTACATCTCCAGCTCTGCCCAGGATACAGAGACATGTCTGACCAGGGAGATGTTATGTCACTCAATAATGATGTCTACGGAGAACACAGCAGGGCAGAGTTTATATACAATGTGGGGACAGGAAGGATATCATAGAAGGGAGGGCACTGGGGCCAGGCAGGACTGGAAGCCTGTGAACATAAGTAAAGAGGAAAGGGGCGTTCAGAGGGCAGGACAGAGCCTGAGTAGCGGCCGAAAAACACAAAGAGGTAGGGGCCCAGAGATCCTGGGCCAGGGCGTGGAGCTGAGGAGTGTAAGTGGCAGAAGCCAGTGATGGTTCTGAGCAGGGCAAGACGTGATGGAGCCCTGAGGGCTTCACTGCAGCAGGGCTATTAGAATACAGAGCTCTGCTCACCAGAATCCCCTGTGTAAGGTGAAGGACAGGGTTCGGTCACGCGGATGGAGCTGCCAGTGCTGGAGATTCTGGATTCCGCGGCAAACACTGTTCATTCCTGCATTCCCTGACCAGTCATTGTGCTAGGTGCTAGAGTCGTAGCAGTGTCTTCTGTGTCCCCGGTCCACGGGCCGCAGTCGCTGCGAATAACCCCACCCAGGGCCATTGGCTGGGGTGAGCTGAACAACCACCCTGGGGTCCCGCCCATCTCCCTGATCCTCCAGACATCTTCCTCCCCACGGGCCCGCACAGCTCCCGCCATAAGCGTCCCCAGCCCTCCCCTCAGCATAAAGCCCTCTCCCCATTTAGTTTGCGGACTTGACGGACGCCGCTGCCCGCAACGCGGAGCTGCTCCGCCAGGCCAAGCACGAGGCCAACGACTACCGGCGCCAGCTGCAGGCCTTAACCTGCGACCTGGAGTCCTTGCGCGGCACGGTGAGCGCGGGCAGGGCCAGAGGCGGGGCGGAAGGGGTCCGCGAGCGGAGGCTGGCGAACCGGAGGACGGGACCTGCCGCCCTAGGAGGTGCTGGAAAAGGGCCAGGGTCTGGGACCAGGGCTGGGGGCGGAGCTCTGAAGTTACTCGGGGCGGGGCGGGGACGGGGGCGGGGCCTCGAGAAACCAGCCGACTCCACCCACAGAACGAGTCCCTGGAGAGGCAGATGCGGGAGCAGGACGAGCGCCACGCGCGGGAGGCGGCGAGTTACCTGGAGGCGCTGGCCCGACTGGAAGAGGAGGGGCAGAGCCTCAAGGACGAGATGGCCCGCCACCTGCAGGAGTACCAGGACCTGCTCAGCGTTAAACTGGCCCTGGATATCGAGATAGCCACCTACAGGAAGCTGCTGGAGGGCGAAGAGAACCGGTGAGGCCTGCCTAGCAGCCCTCCCTGCTGGCCCCTCCCTGGAGCTGCTTTGCTCCCTTCAGGGACTGTCTCATTCAGTCTTGCGTCCAGCTCCCTCCTATCCCAGTGCCCAGCACACGGTTGGTATTCAATGAATGTCTGATGAATGAGTGAACAGATTCAATTCAGCCCATGTTGATTAGGTCCCAGAGTAAGGACTCGGGTCACCTCCCAAACTGAGGCTCACTCCCCACCCTCCCAACAAAAATCGGACTTCTTTTCCCCTGACCCGTGTCTTCTGCCTCCTGGGAATTCTCTTCGCCACTCTTCCCTCCCCTCTGCCATCCTCCAGGCATCCACTCTCTTTTGAAAAGAGATGTTCCGCTTACAATATCCAGGCCCCTTGCCGGCTTTGGTAGCTCCAAGGAGTGTGTTTGCTGCTGGGGAAGCTAAAAGATGGGGTCGGCCTTTCCTGGCAAGGAAAAAAGCCTCAAAGCTGTCATGATATCCTGGCCTGGGGATATCCTCGGGCAGCCTGGTCACCCCTCTCTCTCTCTGCTGTCTTTCAGCATCACCATTCCTGTGCAGACCTTCTCCAACCTGCAGATCCGAGGTCAGTAGAACAGGGTCTTGTGGGCAGAGTGTTGGATTCCTGCCCCCTCCCCCAGGCCTGTGGGTTGCTGTTCTGGCCTGGGGCCCAGGACCAGGGCAAATGGGCCTGGGGCTCTCCATGGGGACCTTCATGATTCACCGCAGAACTTCTAGCCAGAACACACCATCCCAGAGCATTCGAGGTGGGGCTTGCAGCCTGCTCTGCCCTTTGTCCCACCCCACACCCCCATCCCCACCCCCCATTCCATTGCAGAACTGGGTGACGGTCTCAACCTCTGTCCTGTCTGCAGATCCCTGATTAAGCTCTGCCCATCCAAGTGTTTGATGTTTGTGTTTTTTTTTTTAACTGCTTATCACTACAGGGGGCAAAAGCACCAAAGAAGGGGAAGGTCACAAGGTCACAAGACATCTCAAAAGCCTCACAATACAGGTTATACCAATACAGGCTCACCAGATTGTAAATGGAGCCCCCGCCGGCTCGGCTCTCGGTTAGCTGCCTGCCCTGCCTGCCTTCTAGACACGGTGCTCTTCCCAGCTTGATAGGGAGCGAGCCTCACCAAGCCCACTTTCCCCATCCTCTTGGGCTCCCTCCTCCCAGGTTTCCTTAAAGGGCCAAGCCTGTGTCATTTTCCCAGCAACCTCAGCACCCAGCCCAGGACCTGGCACAGGGTAAATGTAGGTTAAAGTAGCAGAGCTGGCCGGTGTTCAAGGTGATAAGTCCTCGGATGCACAGATGAGATACTCTGGGGCCTCTGAGCAAATGCCAGCCTCTGCCTCACCTCTTTCCCATCACTGGGAGAGCCCCTAGGGTCTCGCTGTGCCCGGCGGCCAGGCTCTCTGCCTGATTCGTCTGTCCCTGAGGCTCCATTGCTCAGCTCAGTGATGATTCAACCTAGAGGGTTATTTCCCCCTGGACTGCTGCTCTAGGAGTGAATAAAGTTTTATGTCCCCTGCTCTTAATTTTAAATATTAGTGAGTGTGACATGTTATATTTTTCTCTCTGAGGAGGGGAAAAGAGAGTGTATGTGGCCCTCAAATGATTCTTAGCTAAGGAAAAATAAATTCTTCTTTCTTTTGGGCTAGAAATTTAGGAACACTAGCTATGCATGTCCCAGGGCTTAGTTCAGCATCAGAAGGGTTAACCAGGCAGACCAGGTAGAGGCAATACTGCCAAATGCCAGATAGAAAAGGGTCACTAGGGCCCAGAGAAGAGGCAGAGAGAAGTAGGAAAGAGGAAGGGGGACAGGAAAGGGACCCACGTGTATTGAGCACTAATATGTGCCCGTTGTTTAACAAACATTATCTCAGTTAACTGACTCCTCACTCCCACGTAGAAAAGTAGACAACAGCATCCCCATTTTGCAGATGAGGACACTGAGGCTGGAAGAGGTAAATTAACTTGGCCACAGTCATGTGGCTGAGCTGGGACTCAAGTTCTGGCCTGCCTGACTTCAAAACCCACGTGCTCCTTCCTTGGCACGGCGCTGGGTCGTCAGGAAGCCAGGGGCCAGGTGAGGGCTTGCAGAGGGGCTGAAATGCGGCCAGGCCAGGAGAGTGAGCAGGGCAGCAAGAACTTGCCCAGCACCATGGGGACTTAGGAGGTTGCCAGCCCCTTTGGAAGAGCCTATGCCCTCTCTGCCTGATTGGCTAGGCTTTTGTACTCATGACTGGGGCTTTCATGGTGAAACCGAGGGTGGGAGAGGATGTCTAGTGCCCTGAAAGCCCATGGAGGCCTCCTCTCCTCATGCCTGCAGAAACCAGCCTGGACACCAATTCCGTGACAGAAGGCCACCTCAAGAGGAACATCGTGGTGAAGACCGTGGAGATGCGGGACGGAGAGGTGAGGAGGGTGGATCCCAGATTCTGGCCCCAGCAGACTCTGGAAGAAAGCTTGACTGGTACATAGAAGGTTGTTGATAATTCACAAAGAGCTCCTCTGGGAGGCTCTGCAAGAGGGGAAGGAACCCGGATGTAATTCATTTCCCCAGCCCCTCCACTGGCAGTTCTAAGGGGAGCCTGGGTGCCTAGACCACTGGATGGGGTCCTGACTCCAGCTTTCTCCCTGTCTCACCCTCAGACTCAGGTGCCCCCATGCCAGGCCTGGGGGAGAGAGAAAGAAAATTAAAGTTAGTAGCTTTCACTCCCAACTTTCAACTTGCAGCTTGGTGAAAGGAACCTGGCAGAAGAATGGGATGGGGGGGATTGGTCATAACCCCCTCCCCATCACACCAGCAACAGTACCAGCTAATCTTACAAGATCAGCTCACCATGTGCCAGGCACGGTGCTAGCTGTTTGCCCGTGTTACCTCATCTCCCCCTCTGACTGCTGCATGGGGGTGTTCCGGCTACTATCGTAGAAAAGATGACCCAGGAAGGCGGGGGACTTGTCTAGGTCCATAGCCTAGCTGTGGTGGACCTGGAGTCTGTGTGAGCTCCTAACCTAACCGTGGCACCTTCTCTGTCCCCTGCAGGTCATTAAGGAGTCCAAGCAGGAGCACAAGGATGTGATGTGAGGCAGGACCCACCTGGTGGTCCCTGCCCCACAGTATGAGGGGCCTGCAGCAGGAGTTGGGGTAGTTGCCTCTCCTCTGCTAGTTAATTTCCCCAGACTTGAGTTCCCACCCACCCCAGCTGCTCCTTTTCCCCCTCAGCCTCTATGTCAGCTTGCTGCCCTAGGCTCCATCAGCATTAAGCCTGTCAGACAGCACCCACCCAGCACCCAGCAACTCTAACAGGGCACTCACTCCAAAGGGGCAGCCTGGAGGGGCATGGCCAGCAGCTTGGGTTAGAATTGGGAGGGAGGAGAGATGTTGGGGAGGGCAGGGAGACCTAATAAATCACCCTCCGTGTCCCGAATCCCTGTTGTCATGGCAACTGTTGCCAGAGCCGGAGGTGTCTGGGGGTATCTGGGAATGGGGCCTTTGAATTTCCTCAGGCTGGTGGAGGAAATCCGAGACTCTGAGACAGGCAGGGGAATCCCCACAGGCAAGGAGGCCTTGGCCAGGGGCTTATTCTTCTAGACTGACTCTGACCAGTCTGAGGATGGGTGGGGCTATCCTGCCACCTGGAGTACTCGCCGGACAGAATTCCTGGGCAGCCCAGATTGCAGAGGGGCCTCCTGAGTGATGGTTCAAGTGGCTCAGCCCCACTGAGCTGCCACGTGGGCGTGCCGTGGGCCCGTGGGAGCTTAATTCTCAGCATTTGGGGGAACTACAGTGTAAGTGGTGAGGGAAGGGGTGCTGGGAGGGAGTAGAAGGGGGCCTGGCCCCGAGCTGTGGGCACAGAGAGGTCAAGCCCAGGAGGACTCCCCCCACCCCATACAGGCTGGAGGGGGGGCAGGTAGAGATGGTAGAGGAGGTGGTTGGGATGAGGCCAGACATCAGAGTGGGGGGCTGTGAGTGAGCAGTTACACTTGGCCTCTGGGTCGTGGGAATCAGGAAAGTGACTCATCCTCTTGAAGACGGTGAAACAGGAAAGAAAGAGGCTGCTGGTCCTGGGGGCAGGGCCCACTTTGTCCCAGCTCTAAAGGCCCTCTCCTGGCTGCGGAATCCCTGTCCACCCAGGCCTGGGAGCCGCTGCAGCTGCCGCCTGACCCCAGCAAATACTGCTAGGCAAAGCCTCTGCTGCATGCCCAACCCCTCCTCCCCACAGTGACCGCTGCTCTTCCCTAAGCCAAGGCCCCTGTTGTCCCCTCGTAGTCAAATACAAAACGTACCCCCGTTTTAGGTAGCACCCTGTTTTATAATTTGGGAACCTGACACCCACGCAGAGTGAAGACACTGGTTTGTGTTCCTGAAGCCTAGAGGCAGGACAGCTTGGGGCAGACACTTTCACCCCGAGCACCTGTTCTGCGGTCCACGGGAAGACTGGCGGGCACGAGATGATCAGTGCCCACGAGTGGAGCTCAGAGGCCCGCTCCAGGGTCCCCATCTCCCTCTAAGGCAGAGGGAGGGAGAAGTAGGAGTCCCTCCCTCTTTCCAAGACTGGTGCCCTTCCCCTACTCCCTCCTGCCCCCCACTGCTGCTAACCTTCGGGGCACCACTGCTGCCTTTAGTCACTGACATAAATAAAGACAACTGCTGTGGCTTTCCCCAGAGTGGACTCTGATCTGCTTGGCAGAGGCTGGGGCTGGGGGAAGGGGGCAGGAAATAGCCTTGGACAAGACACAACTTGCTTCTTATCACTGATCATCTTGGGACACCCATCCACCCCCAGCAGTGGCCACATGACAAATCCCATCTCCAGCCCTGCTCTGCCCTGCAGCCCTGCTGCCGGCCCCCCACAGCCTTTGCTTCCCACCCCTCTTCTCACCCCCAGCCCCCAGCCTGGGTGCAATCTGGCAGGAAAGTCCTGAATTCAGTCTCCAATTTCCTCACCCATTTCCCCTGTTGTAGTCTCTACCTGTATTCCCAAACTCACCATTTCTACCTGCCAGTCCCAGGATGAGGCTGGGAAAGAAGGCAAAGAGGATACACACTAGGTACCCCGACTCTTTTCTTCCTCCCTCTGCTACCCCCAATTCAAACCGCCCACTTAGCAATCCTCGAAGGCAAGAAAATAAAGCACGTCAAACACTGTTCGACACCAGACAGGTGATAAATGTTAGGTTCACAAGAATTCTTCCTTCTCTGAAGTCAGAAGACACGTGCACCCTGGCTACTTCCATCTCGCTTCAGTCCCCCATCTCCCACCAGCCTCGGGCCTCCCCGCTTCCCAGACTGGGTCTCAGACTCGCTCGCGACAGCAGGGAGCAGGTTACAGCTAACAACTTTGTCCACATGCCCTGCCACGCATCCCAGCTCAGGATGTCTATCCAGAGGCATCTGGTACCACTTAAGAAACACATTTGAGCACAACTGGTCTTCAGAGCTGGGGAAGAGAGAGCCTAGGGGGAGAAGTTGGGATAACAGCGGAATAAGTAACAGCAACAACGACAGAGGTGAATAGTGATGAAGACTGCCGTGATGAGCAGGTAGCCTATCAGGGTGAGCACCAGGGCAGCCTGAATCTCGGGGTTGGAGAACGAGACTGGGTAGCGGCCTCGAGATGTCACGCCCAGTCGGAGCCCAGCGATGCGCACGCCCTGCCGCCAGCAATAGTAGATGCCCCGGTCTTCCAGCTGGGTGAAGCGGATGTGGAGATGGTTGCCGTGGTCGATGAACACCCTCATGGACCCGTTGACGCCCTTTAGGTACTGCGTGCGGTAGAGGTACTGGTGGTCCTTGTCCCAGGCCACGGCATGCTCCGGCCGGGCCCCGGGACAGGAGATGATTAGTCCATGGCCCAGCCTCTGCTGGTGGAACTGAATGGGCACCGGGGGCAACCAAGGCCGGCTGCCCACTTTGGCCACGTAGCTGAAGAGGGCCATCACACCCTCCTGGATTTTCTTCTTCTTCTCGCAGGGCACCAGGCAGCTCCGAAGCAGCAGCTCGGGGACGTGGTCTCTGGCCTTGGCCCGGAGCTGCCTGGGCACAGCCCGTGAACCACAGGACACCACGTCGGGCAGTGTCTTGCGGTAGCGGGGGGAGAGGTCTGGGCTCTGCAGGTAACACAGGCCAATGCGCCACTGCTCCCCGCGCACCCCGCAGCGGTCGCAGGGGGTCCACTCCCAGAAGGTGGTGAAGACGCGGAGGCTCCCGTGGTACTCATCTGCGAAGGGCTCCTGGCCCTGGTCCTCGAAGGTGGCCACCATCCTCTCACTGCTCTGGATGTCCACGTCGTAGGCGTAAAAGTAGTCCCCCTTGCGGGTGCCGCAGAAATACAAGCCTGAGTCCTCGGGCTGCGCCCGGAAGACCAACAGGCTGAACATGTGGATGCTGAAGCGGACCAGCATGTCGCTGCCCACGCGCACCTGGGCTGCCTCCGTCAGGACCCGCCCATCAAAGTCCGTCAGCACTTTGGTGTGGCCGCTGCCGAGGTGCTTCTGATAGTACCAGACGACAGCGGACACCTCCTCGGGCTTGCAGTGGCAGGGGAGCTCGAAGCTCATGTCAGCCAGGTAGGCTGCATTGTCAAACATCAGGAACGCTGGGCAGGGGGTCCTCTGAAAAATGTTCTCCTTCTCCACGATTTCAAAGGCCTGGAGGCTCCCCAACACCCACAGGAGCACAGTGGCCTGGGCCAGGTTCATGCCTGCACGAGGGAAGAGTCAGAGGGGGCGGGGCAGAACCTAGGCACTAAAGGCCTATGGGGCTTCTAGAAATCACTGCTGGGAGGAGGCATCTAGATGAGGAAAGGATTCAGCAGCCAGGAAAAGAAGCAACAATCTGCAGAGGAAGCTGCCACAGACAAGGCAATTTATTCCCAGTGGATGTACAAGATGCCCTTCTAACGTTCCGGACGTGATCTTGAGGGAAAACCATTCTAGAACCTGGCCCTTTGTCCCCTTTCTAGAACACTGGCACTCACTCAAGAATGGGTCAGGGGAAGCCAGAATAAGAAGCAAGGGCCCAGGTACCAGGACAGGGGAATCTCTGCCTCTCTGTTCCAGGCTCTGCCCTGCCTGCCCGGTGGAAAGGTCCTCCCTTTGGTTAATCCAGGAGTTGAAGGCAACCCTCCTACCTGCACATCTGGCCACCTGAAGATGCCTGGGAGGCTGGCCAGGCCTGAGCTGATGGCTTGGGGTTTTCCCAGGCCCAACCTGCACGGGAACTCAGCCCCTGGAGCTGGAGAAAAATACTGCACCTCAAATGAGGTAGCATTTGATCATTTATTGATTAAATGTCCATTCTGTTGGTTTCCAGTTACAAATACTCTTGTTAAGAGCTATGGAGATCAGTATTAATTTATCATGGAAGATTAACAAGTTTGCTTTTTCCTTTTTTTGAGTGGAGGCTATAACTGGTGGTACCGGTGTTTGGTTGGGTGCTCACCCACCTCTCAGGGCCATGGGCTAGCAGACTGGCAGACTCTAAGGGTGGGAAGCAAAAGTCTTTCAACTTCTTGGGCCCTTGACCATCCTGTGGATCTACACAGTTCAGAATATGGAGCCCCCAAGAGGCTGGAGGAAAAGGGAAAATTCAGTTACTGCTTTTGTTGTGAAAATTCCAAGACCAGAGGGAGTTAGGTGTGGGCTTTTCACTACAGTCTTGCAGAGCCCTCGAGACAACGAAAAATGCCTCCAGTGACCACTGGGGGCCTCTGAAGGTAACTGGTCCCATCAGTCCACACGGTACAGCATTAGCAGCTCTTGCAGAAGACTCTCCTCCTCCTGAAGCCCACCAGGCTGCTCCCCCAGACCCCGCCCCTCCAGGCTGGGGGTGCCCATGGCCTGCAGCTTCTGGAACAAGGATCTGCAGCTCTCTCTCTCCGCATGGCTCATCAGGCTCAGGTTCAGGGTGAAGCGGCCGGTGCTGGCCAGGCTGCGCAGGATCCCCAGCACCACCCACCGGTCAGCTGGCCTCACGTGATCAGCCAGCGCCATCAGCATCTCCCCTAGAAGTCCAAACCCCACATCCATCTGGAAAAGGCGGCCCAGCTTTGGGCCCCCGAGCTGCAGCAGGGCCTCGTAGCGCTCTGACCCACTCCGCAAGTATCGCCGCCAATCACGGTAGAACTCAGCCGAGGTCTCGGGCTGGAGGAGCGTTTTCTCCTGGATCGCAAAGGAAGGAGAGTACAGAGCTCCTCCAGCTGCTCTGTGACAGTGAGAGTGAGGGGAGCCTGTGGATTTTCATCTGAGCTCTAGTATCACTCTCTGAGCACTGGCAAGGCTGCGGCCAGTGTGGGCCTCATTTTCAGATGAGAGAACAAGGGATGGGATGGGGAGGGAGGGTCCCAAGGAACCCAGGCTGTGATTTGAGACTCTCAGTTGTACCAGACTTTTCCTCCTGATGAATGTGGACATAGCCCTGCTCTGCAGGACTAAGTCAGAGTTTACTCTGGGCAGGGCAGGAGAGGGGGTAACTGGAAACCTCAGGAGGAGAGAAAGGAACTCAAGATGAGTATTAAGGATCTCCTTCCCGACACTGCCAGAGGATCACAGGCTCTATACCATATAACTCGAAGCAGAGTAACCCAAATCTGATCTGGGAATGGGAACCAAGGACTGACTGACAGGGGCCTGCCGAGCCCACCTTTCTGACTTGTTCTGGTTGGTTTTGGCCTCACCACCCATTGGTTGCTTTTCTTTCTGGGATTGGGGCAGAAACCTGCCTCTGTTGGCTTTACATAAGAAATAAGGAACACATATGTGTTATAAGAAAACAGGGTTGGAGGTTTAAGGCAGAGAATCCCGCCGGGCCTCACCTACCGGGGAGATTTCAGTGGTTTCATCCTGGGAGGGCCTTCCCTGAATAGCGTGACAGTTCCAGGGCACAGTCCTCTTTCCTCCTATCTTGTCCTTCTGCTCCAGCGGCTTCAGATGTGATGCAAGGACAATACCCCTACAGGCAAGGGACAGAGATTAGGGGATGGACCTCATGCCAACTGTAGGTGGGAGGTGGCTGGACTTTGTGTGATACCGGCTGAACCTGTTGGCAGGCCAATATGACAATGATAATAACAACAACAGCAACAATAGCTGACAACTTCTGAGCGTTTTCCATGTGCCAGATATTGTGCTCAGAATCTTATGCGCAATCACATTTAATCATGACAGTGGTTACTCTCTCTTACGGATGAGGAACAGAGGCTCAGGTAGGTTAAATAACTGGCACAGGATCTCACAGGTAGCAGAAGGTACGGCCCAGATTGAGCCCAGAATTGTCTGACTCCAAGTGCACGCTCTTATCCACTACAGTAAACCATAACAGGAGAGCCTGAGAAAAGTGGCAGTAAGCCGACCTGAACTCCTCATAGGAAGCCACCCTCTGTTCCACTGCCCGTAACTTGGCAGCATTTTCCCGTTTGTACTTCTCATCAGCAGTGAGTGCAGCCTGCAGCTCTTTCTCCAAAGCCTTGAAGTCAATGATGTCATTCCTTTTCATGGCCTGTGCCTGGGAAGGCAAAGGGAATGAATGTCAGCAGAGGGTGACTATCAGGGGTGGGGGGGTTGCATCTGGATTCTTTGCCAGCCCACAGAATGACCCCAAAGCACTCTGGTTGTCTAGTCACTTATCTTGAGGGGGGTGTTATAAAAATCTAGTTCTTTATTTTACAGAGGGAAGCTGAGTTGCACAGTGAGGTCTTGCTTAAGATTTGTTACCACTGAAAATAGTCTTGACTTTCAATTTAGTGCCTTGTCTTAATTTTGCTCTCTGCCTCTGAAAATATTTTTTTAATTAAAGTATAATTGATATACAATGTTATATAAGTTTCAGGTGTACAACATAGTGGTTCGACAGTTATATACATTACAAGATGATCACCACAATAAATCTTGTTACCATCTGTCATCATTTAAGGTTATTACAATACTATTGACTATATTCTCTATTCTGTATATTACATTCTCATAACATATATTTTATACCTGGAAGTTTGTGCTTCTTAACCTAGTTCATCCACCCCACCACCCCCTTCCCCTCTGGCAACCACCAGTTTGTTCTGTTTTGTTTGTTCATTTGTGTTTTAGATTCCACATATAAGTGAAATCATACAGTATTTGTCTTTCTCTGTCTGACTTATAATATCCTGTAATGCTGTATAATACCTTAGCATAACACCCTCTAGGTCCATCCATGTTGTTTTAAACGGCAATTTTTCATTCTTTTTTATTCTGCCTCTAAAAATATTTTAGTATTGGTGCTTTGGCTGAGGAAGCATTTGGATTTCAGAATTCAGTCCCTTCACATTTCCACATGGACTCACTCTATAGAGAGTGATAGAGGCCCTCACACAAAAGCAGAACTATTGTAACCTACTCTTGAGCCCTGGGATAAAATTCCACTCATTGTTAAATGTCTTTAATGAGGAATGATACTTTCCACCCAAACCAGATGCAGTGACTGAGCAGGAAATCAAGTAGAGGTGGCAGAAAAAGGGGCTCAATGATCACCGTTTCCAAATCCCTCTGTCCAGCCAGGGCTGGAGCACAGATTCCTAGGTTCTTGGGCAACCTCTTTAGCTCTGCCACTGTACTTCTGCAGCCTCCGCATATCTGAGGCTGATTGACCCGTTCTACACGGAGATCACCTATATGGGTTCTAGTCTTGGCTCTAGCATTTCCTTACTGTGAGACCCCTTTGACCATCAGACTCCTAGTGCACTAAGCTAGATTACGTGGTGAAGTCATCAACAGCCCTAGGGCAGGGAAGCTTGAGGTCTACAACCAACCCCGTGCCCTCCCCCTCCACCCCAACATGGGTAAGCTTGAAGACCAAGAAGGAGGCTGGGTTGGCCAGGAACTGAACTCAGGTGTCCTGGCTCCTGTCTAGTTCTGAACCCTTGCCAGTCACTGAATAAATAGAACACCTAGGGCTTCCCTGGTGGCGCAGTGGTTGAGAGTCTGCCTGCCGATGCAGAGGACACGGGTTCGTGCCCCGGTCCGGGAAGATCCCACATGCCGCGGAGCGGCTGGCCCATGAGCCATGGCCGCTGAGCCTGCGCGTCCGGAGCCTGTGCTCCGCAACGGGAGAGGCCACCACAGTGAGAGGCCCGCGTACCACCAAAAAAAAAAAATAGAACACCTAATCCTCCTGCCCCCGACCTTCACCCCAGCAGCCAGGGCCCTGGTTTCCTTTCTTTGGGGATCCCCAGTTACCGCCAGACCACGTCTGCTCAGCGTAGACCACGCCCAGCAGCTGTGGTTGCCCAGCAACTGCTCTAACAGCCTGCCCACGTGACCTCCCCGAAGGCCCCCGTCAGGGTAGCCCCGAGGCGCCTGATCAGATTCTCGCCTCCTCGGGCCTTGTTTTCTTTGGAGCACCCACGCCTTGGTTTGGGGACCCACAACTCCGCCTCGCAGGTTCCTGTGTCCGCGGCCGGCATTCTTCCGAGCTGGTCCACAGGCAAAGGGCTGTCCTCCGAGGCAGAAACGCGACCGCGGCGCCTGCGGGGTCCTTCCGAACAGCGAGCGCAGGTGGTGCGGCGGCGTTGGACGGAAGCGCGGTCTTCGGCGGCCTACTCGGAGTTTTTGGCTGAGCAGCGGGAGGTGAGTTGACGCGGGTCCACGGCATGGGAAGGTTGCTCCTGTGGGATGGGAAATTAAATAGTGGCAGATGTGGAGGAGACGTTATATGCTATCTTCTCCTTTCACTTTACAGATGAGGCGGGAAAGGGAATGAAGGCCCTACCACACCGCCCCCCCCACACACAGATTCCGGGGTTCCCTCCTGTCCATCTTTAAAACCCTTTCCCGGGGCAGGGGTCGTTCTTGCACTGTCCATGCACCTGTCTCACTCCCTCTTCCAGCTGTGCCGCCTTCACCCTTTCTCTACCAAGCTCTCTCCGTCCTTACTCTGTTTTTCTTGGAGAGCCTGCGTTGTAGCGGGAAGCTGCGGTGAAGTTTGGTACCGAAATTAACTAATTTGTGCAACTGTGGGCAAGTCAGCTATCTTCTGTGTGCCTTGTTGGAGTCACTCATTTAGTCATTGAGCAAATACTGATTGAGGTTCTATTTTGTGCCAGGCACCGTTCTAAGTGAAAAAAAACAGTCATTGCTTCAACTGTAGTTGGAGAGATGACAGTAAATACACGAATAGATACGTGTCAGTTAATGATAAATGTTAATAAAAATAATAAAACAATGAAAGTGGGGGTTGGAGAATGTGTGTATAGGTGGAGCTTTTCTTTTTTTGCGGTACGCGGGCCTCTCACTGCTGCGGCCTCTCCCGCTGCGGAGTACAGGCCCCGGACGCGCAGGCCCAGCGGCCATGGCTCACGGGCCCAGCCACTCTGCGGCATGTGGGATCCTCCCGGACCGGGGCACGAACCCGCGTCCCCCGCATCGGCAGGCGGACTCTCAACCACTGCGCCACCAGGGAAGCCCAAGGTGGAGCTTTTTTTAGAGTGACAAGGGAAGGCTTCTCAGAGACGGTAACATTTTATATAGTAGAGACCTGGGTGAGATGAAGGAACAAGGTATACATGCCCAAGGGGAGAGCATTTTGGAAGAGAATAGTAAGTGCAGTGGCCCTGAAGTAGAAATGAGGTGGGTTGTTCCATGGACAGCCTTCTGTAAAAATTTCTGCAGTCATTTCATGGGTGTCTTGGGAGAATGAAATGTGCACAGATGTGGTAGCTCTTTGGAAGTAAAAAGAACCTCTATGCATATGAAAGTTTCCATAATAATTTACATTTAATTATTAGTGCTTGGAGCTCTTAATTCTCTATTTTATCCACAGTCAGCACTCAACAGGGGCATTGAGGGAGGTGGCGGGATTAGCCTCATGAAAGAAGTATCAGTATTTCAAAATTAAACATTCTGTTCAGTTAACATTTATCCAGTTTCTACTTAGGTGAAGCGCTGTCTTGGTCATTGGCAGGTGGGCACGAGGAACGCAGGGTTCCTGTATTCAAGAATGGCCAAAAAATAATGCTAGCTAACATTTATTGAGCCTAGAACTGTAGTAAATTGTTTACACAGCCTATTTTGCTTAATTCTCATAACCCTTTATGCAATGGGGATTAATCACTTTATTTTCCAATTAAAGAAACAAGCTTGGAGAGGTGAAATAACCTGAAATGCCACAGTTATTAAGTGACAAAAAGCTGGGATTCAAATCAAGGTCTTCCAGTTCCAGAGCCCTGACCATTAACCCACACTCTGGTCTGTTGCCTATTACTGTAAGCTGTAGAGGTGTTGGTGAGGGTAATCAGTACAGTTAACTACCATTCATGACAGAATTAAATGCTGATAAAGACACGAAAGGCTACAGCAGTATAGGAGAGTGAGAAACTGAGGCTATAGGAAGCCTTGAAGGAGGTGGTATTTGACCTGTTACTTTGAGTAGAATTTCTAGAATTGAAGTGGACACAACCCACAAAATACTTACTAATTACAAAGAGAAAGCATGTAACTTTACAATGGAAAGGCCTGGTAGGCACCACCATAATCAGTGGTGAAGTTAACATCACCACTGATGGGACAAACTAAAATCATATGCCACTTGTTAGAAGATGCACTGAAAAGAGCACGGCATCACTTCTGTGATACTCTTGCCAAAAAATGCATAACCTGAATCTGATCATGAGGAAACATTGGCAAACTTAAATTAAGGGACATTCTACAAACTCACTAGCCTATAATCTGCAAAAGTGTCAAGTCATAGAAGTCAAAGGAAAGACCAAGGAACTGTTTCAGATTGAAAGAGACTAAAGACATGACAGCTGAGTGCAAACATGGAATCCTGGATTGGCTCCTTTGCTGTGCAGGAGATTATTGGAACAGCCTGTGAAACTTGAATGGGGGCCTGTGGGTTAGGTGGTGGTAATATGTCAGTGTTTTCTGATTTTGATGGTTGTATTGTGGTTATGTAGGAGAATGTCCTTGTTTGTAGGAATCACATGCACTAAAAGCAGGGGTTGGCAAACTTTGTCAAGGGCTAGATAGCAAATATTTTAGACTTTGTGGGCCATGTGGTCTCAGTGGCAGCTACTCTGCTCCGCTGTTACAGTGTGAAAGCAGCCACAGACAATATGAAAAAATGAGCATGGCTGTGTTCCAATAATGCTGTTTTTTGAAATGCTGAAATGCTGAAATTTGAATTTCATATAATTAATTTTCATGTGTCAATGTGTCATGAAATATTATTCTTTTGATTTTTTTCAACTATTTAAAAATAATAAAAAACATCGTACCTTCAGGGCTGTTTGAAAACAGTTGGCAGGCCAGATTTGGCCACAGGCTATAGTTTACCAACTGCTGCCCTAAAGTATGAGGAGGTGATGAGACATTGTGTCAGCAACTTATCTGCAAATAATTTAGGAGAAAGAAAGTTATGTGTACTATTTTTGCAACTTTCTGGTATTTAATTATTTTAAAATTAAAATTTGTTTAGTATTAGAAAAAAGAAGTGGGTGAAGTATATGTAAACAGAAACAGGAGTGGAACAGACAGGAGGGGAAGATACAGGGCTTTGGAGGAGCAGTCAGTGGGCTGATGTAACTGGAGAGGAGACTGTGTGAGGGATATGGTCAGCCACAGGCTAGGGCGGAGGCCCTGATTACCTTGCCAGCGTCTAACTCTTCTCCTTGAATTTCAGCATCATGGATACTGACTTGTATGATGAGTTTGGGAATTACATTGGACCAGAGCTTGATTCTGATGAAGACGATGATGAATTGGGCAGAGAGACCAAAGATCTTGATGAGGTAAAACAAATATATACTTTTTTCATCTCTCTTTTTTAAGAAAGCAATAAAGTAGTAACCATAAATTTGTCTTCTGTGTCTGTGAGTCTGTTTCTGTTTTGTATATAGATTCATTTGTGTTGTGTTTTAGATTCCACATATAAGTCACATCATATAATATTTGTCTTTCTCTGTCTGGCTTCACTTAGTATGATATTCTCTGGGTCCATCAACACTGCTGCAAATGGCAATATTTCATTCTTTTTATGGCTGAGTAATATTCCACTGTATACATGTACCACGTCTTCTTAAATCAGTCATCTGTTGATGGGCACTTAGGTTGTTTCCATGTCTTGGCTGTTGTAAATAGTGCTGCTATGAACCTGGGGGTGCATGTGTCTTTTTGAACTAGTGTTTTTGATTTTTCCATCATCCCTTCTCATTTACTCTAGATGTTCACCCCAGCAATTCTCCCCTCTCTCCCATGTCATTAGTTTTCCCTCTCTACTAGATCATCCCCATCAGCATACAGATATGCTGTTGTTTCATCATAAAATCCTTTCACGACCCTATAGCCCCCTGTCGTTACCTCCCATTTCCCTGTTTCCCAATGCGGCACATCACGAAAGAGTTGTTACTTGCTGTCTCCAAATCCTCTCCTCCCATTTTCTCTGAATCCAAGTTTTGTTGTTTTGCCTCTCCCATTCCACACAGACTGCTCTTGTCAGGGTCATCAGTGACCTCTGCCCCAGACCCAGTGCTCATCCTGCTTGACCTGTCTGCAGCATCTGGCCCAGCTGATCCCTCCCTCCTTAAAATACTCTCTTCCCTTGGCTTCCAGGGAATCTCCTGGTTTTCCTTCTCTTCTCTGGCCGGTCCTTCTCAGTCTTTGCTGCTGGCTCCTCCTCATCTCCCTGACCTCTTAACTGTCAATGGGCCCCAAGGCTCCATTCCTAATACCTGTTCTCTATCTACACTCACTCCCCTGGTCATCTTATCCAGTATATCAAATCCCTTCTATTCCCTGAGGACTCTCAAATTTATATCTCCAGCCTGGACCTTTTTCTTGAACCTCAGGTTTGTATGTCTAGCTTTCTACTTGGCATCTCTACTTGATGTCTAATATGGCATCTCAAACTTAGCATATCTAAGGCCTAAACACAGAGCTTCCCCATCCCCTGTCCCCTGCTTCTGCCTCCAACCTCCTCTTACAGTCTTCCTCATCTAGTAAAGACAGGGCCATTCCCCAGTTGCTCAGGTCAAAAACCTTGTCTCTTTTTTTTCACTCCTACTCTGAATTCACTAGGATACATTTTTTACTCTATTTTTAAAATATATGCAGAATCCAACCTCTCCTTCCACCTTCACAGCTCCTCCTCTGGGCATAAGCCACTATCACTGCCATCTCTCTCCTGTATCACTGCAGTAGCCTTCCAACTAATCTCTCTCCTTTTAGTATATCTCAGTATGGGAACCAGAGTGAGTCTTTTAAAACAAAAGCCTGATCATATTACTCCTCTGCTCAGAACTGCTAGAACAGGACTTCTTAGCCTTGGTACCATTGAGGTTTGGGGCCAGATAATTCTTTGTTGCAGGGCTGTCCTGCGCTTTATAGGGTATTTAACAGCATCCCTGGCTTCTACTCAATAGGTCCCCCACACACAGAGCCAGCTGTGACAACCAGAAACGTCTTCAGACATTGCCAAATGTTCCCTGGGAGACAGAATTGTCTTTGGCTGAGAAGCACTGTCATAGAGTAAAGTTAGATTACTTAGAATGATCCAGAAGATCCTACATGATCACCTCCTATGAGATCTCAGCTTATACTGTTCTCCCCATTATTTACTGAACTGGCTTCCTTGCTAATCCTCAAAGTTGCCAGCGTACCCTTGACTCAGAGCCTTTGCATTTGCCGTTTCAGCCAACTAGAACGCTCTTCCCCACTTACTTGTAGAACTTACTCTCTCTTCCCTCAGATTTTTGCTCAAATGTCATCACCTCTCTTTTTTGCATTGCTATATTACCAATACCTAGAACAGTGCCTGTCACATAGTAAATGCTCAGTAGATATTTGTTGAGCGAATGAATTAACCAGGGTGTTTTGGAACATAAAGGGTTATGTAGTAGCCACTTTTAATCATTTGAAAGACTTTTTAGGAGAAGAGGGCATAGCTTTGTTCAGTGTTGCTTGTGACTGTGGGTTTTAATTTATAAGGAGGTGAGTTCGATGTCATTTATGGAGACTCACTTTCCAACAGGGAACCGGGCTGTCAGTGAGTACTGTTGTTATTGGAAGTATTCAACAGGGACAGGAATACGTAGAGAGAGTTCATTCATTTAACATGCTGTGTTCTCAGGACACAGAGATGAATAGTGCTCAAAGAACTCCCGTCCTATGGGATTCCTAATATGTGAGGCATAGGGCAATATCCAGAAAAGTGCCTCCAAGCTTGATCCATTTGTGACCAATGGCCTGCACTTAAGAAAGGGTCCATTTGAATCAGGAGAGCCATCCATACCCGTGGCTTACAGTCTTCTCTTTGTGAAGGATCATGCAAGAGTGGAACCTGCCCCACTGATGGTAGCACAGAACTCAAAATAAGAAGCTGTCAGGCATGTGAAGTCATTGCTCTTAACTCGTGTAGCGTATGAGTCATTGAGCAGGAAAAGTGCATGCCTCTTCCAGCCTCCTTCCGTCCCTTGCTTTTAGGTCGATGATGATGATGATGACGACGAGCTGGGAGATCATGATGAAGACCACCCTGGGATGGAGGTGGTGCTGCATGAGGACAAGAAGTACTACCCCACAGCTGAGGAGGTGTATGGTCCTGAAGTGGAGACCATAGTTCAGGAGGAGGACACCCAGCCTCTCACAGGTGAGTCTGGAGGCACTGGGCTGTGAGAGGTGAAATCGAAACTAGAAAACTTCATTTCATAGCCATCAGCAGTCTTGAAAGTTCAGTGAATGAACTGACTAGTTTTTCTTTCAGGTGGTATTTCTGGATTGAGATTCAATTCACCCTGTTTTGATATTCAACAGAACAGCTTGTTACCAAGCAAATAAGTGTTACTTCTTTCTTTATCTAATACTTGTTTGGGTTCTTGAAGACTGTTTTTAAGTTCTCCCTCTGGTCTGATACATTTTTCCATCCAAATAATACCAGTTTCTTTAACTAGTCCTCACAATGCTTATTTTCCACTCCCTTAATAATTTTCATTGATCTTCTGGGAAGTAGTTGCATTTTATAAATGCAAGGAAGATTTTGAACTGACATTGACCTCATCCTATATCCAGTCCCTCTCCCTTCCTCCCACAAAATGAAGTCCAAACACCTCAGTCCACAATTCAAGATCTTTCAGTGTCTCATGCCAAACAGCGTTCCCAGAACTTTCTCAACCTGAGTGGTCCTCGAGAACAACATAAATTGATGTCATATATCATCCATTCTGAAAGCTCAGTCTAATGGAATAGGGCTCTGTATTTTTATGCTTTATGCCTACCTGCACATCACTACTTTTTTTTTTCCTCCTAGAACCCATTATTAAACCGGTGAAAACCAAGAAATTCACTCTGATGGAGCAGACATTACCTGTCACGGTATATGAAATGGAGTAAGTTATAAGGTCTTGGAGCCTCTCTGCACGAATATTGTAGGTTCAGTTTGTTCATGGAGGTAGGAGGTGGTTTGTGGTTGAGGTAACCAGTGCATTTTTGGGGTGGTGGTGAGAGCAGTGGCATCCATTTGTGCCTGAGTCATTTGGCCGACTTCTCTCTATGACCAGGTTCAGCTCTGTCGCTGCCTGCTGCCAGATCTAGTCTGACAGATTTCAGCTTTATTTATGTATTTATTTATTTTGGTGGGTAAAAGGGCATATCCCTGAGCTCTTTCTTATTTATTTAATTTTTAAAAATTGAGGTATAGTTGATTTGCGATGTTGTGTTAGTTTCCACCATACAGCACAGTGATTCAGATTCTTTCCCCTTATATGTTGTTACAAAATATTGAGTAGAGCTCCCTGTGCTATACAGTAGGTCCTTGTTGGTTATCTCTTTTATATATAGTAGTGTGTATATGTTAATCCCCAACTCCTAATTTATCCCTCCCCTCCCCTCCCCTTTCCTCTTTGGTAACTGTCAGTTTGTTTTCTCTGTCTGTGGGCCTATTTCTGTTTTGTAAATAAGCTCATTTGTATCTTTTTTTTTTTTCTTTTAGATTCCACATATAAGTGATATCGTATGATATTTGTCTTTCTCTGTCTGGCTTACTTCACTTAGGATAATAATCTCTAGGTCCATCCACGGTGCCGCGCCAGTGAGTTATTGTGAAAGCAAAAATCTCTTCCTACAATTTGCCAAAATTTTCCTTCAGCTTATATCGTTGCTGAGATATTTAGGCTCAATCTTAACTTTCTTCTTGGCTCTCATCCAGATCTCAGCCATTTTCTCTTCTTCCAAACCTTTAGTTTGGTATTAGAAGCCAGCCTTTGAGACAGAACTGGGTATTATAATTGTCAGTGTTGGGGCCACCAGAGCCTGTTTTGACACGGTATGGTTGCTAAGTGTTTTGGGAACATAACAACTCTTTATTTTGAAAAGGAGGCACAGGTAGGTAGATATGTGTAGAATAATTTAGACTCCTCAAACTGCAAACTGTTTTTGAAAATATTTTCATTGATGAAATGCACTTATAAGGCTCTTATATATTGAGGAGCTTGTGGCCCGTTATTAGATAATGAAACTTTTTTTTTTTTAAACATGTTGACATCTTGTATGTCCGAAGGAGTAAGGTCCCTTCTGAAATGGTCAGCTCACCTGCCATCATTCACACTTTTTTTTTCTTTTTTAATATTTATTTATTTGGTTGCACTGGGTCTTAGTTGCAGCTCATGGGCTCCTTAGTTGTGGCAGGTGGGCTCCTTAGTTGTGGCATGTGAATCTCATGTGGGATCTAGTTCCCTGAGCAGGGATCGAACCTGGGTCCCTTGGGAGTGCGGAGTCTTAACCACTGTGCCACCAGGAAGTCCCCCATTCACACATTTTTTTTTTTTTTTTTTTTTTTTTTCCGGTACGCGGGCCTCTCACTGTTGTGGCCTCTCCCGTTGCGGAGCACAGGCTCCGGACGCGCAGGCTCAGCGGCCATGGCTCATGGGCCTAGCCACTCTGCGGCATGTGGGATCTTCCTGGACCGGGGCACGAATCCATGTCCCCTGTCTCGGCAGGTGGACTCTCAACCACTGCACCACCAGGGAAGCCCCATTCACACATTTTTGAAACAACCCTTCAGTTTTCTTCAGAACTTGCGTCACATTCTTTTGTGTTCTCAGTGGTGATTTTTTAAAAAAATCTCCAGTCTTTGAAAGCAGGCTTGATTTTCAGAGCCAAAAGTCATCTGAAGGCTATTTACCATAAGTAATGCGGATGATAAGCAAGAAAGGCAGGGTTGGTTTTGATCAGGATGGAACTCCTCTGCTCATCATTAATGAGATGAGGTTTTCTTTTTTTTTTTTTTTCTTTGAGATGAGGTTTTCTTGAAAGCCTTGTTAACCAGCTGTGACAGCAGTTTCAGAAGCAAAGCTCCCAAAGTGATTTGAAGTCCCCTTGGCATCAGTGGTATAAATGTATAGCATCTAGCCTGAATGTTTTGAACTGAACAGTACTCATGTATGTGTGTGCTGGTATTTGGTTTTTTCTTCTTGCTTGCTTTTCAAATTTCATTATTTTACTGTTGAAATCTCCATGACATTTCACAGGTCGTGTCTCCTCATGAATAAGTCTGTTCTGTTCCCAAAGACAGAACTGTGTAGAGGTAGAAACTCACTTCTGCCTCTGAGCATTCTCCAGTTGGTCTGAAAGTTGTTCCTGGCCGAAAATACCTAAAACACCTTGTACCACCCCCTCATTTGAAAACTTTTGGCAAAGTCCCTTTTGCTCTTTTCCTTTCTTCTTTCAGTTTCTTGGCAGATCTGATGGATAACTCGGAGCTGATCAGAAATGTGACCCTTTGTGGTCATCTCCACCATGGCAAGGTGAGAGAGCTTTTGGCTACTTGGAACAGGGTTGGTCTTCGTTTCTGCTCATTTTTTCAGCCCTCAGAGTCACACGTTGGGGTCTGAGGCCATAAGGCTGGACCTCCTCACTCTGGGGGGCCTCCAAGCCTATTGTGAAACTGAGCTGTGAAATTCTAGCTTTTCCTGAGCAGCAGATGGAAAGCTAAGCCACTTGCATGCCTGAGCCTTGTGTCTACATCTGGACAGAAGAGGGGAAATTGAGCCTTACTCTGATTTTATAAGTTTTCATTTCCTGGGGGATGGTTGTCTAAGAAAGATTTCATCTTTCATTTGAAAATAATCCTGTGGCTTCATTGTTAATTCTTTGCTGTCCCATAATCCTCCCTGCGCTCTTCTTCCTCTCTTTATCCCTAAATTATGTGGTGTAGTGGGAACTGGGAGAAGGGTAGAGTAGATTTTTCTCTGTGGTTTGCAGAACTTAACTTTCTTTTCCCTTTCAGACATGTTCAACTTTCTCTTCCCTTTCAGACATGTTTTGTAGATTGTTTAATAGAGCAGACTCACCCGGAAATCAGAAAGCGCTACGACCAAGATGTGAGTAGAAATTCTGTTGAAGGTTTAGGATGAACCATTCAGAATATACAGGGATGGGTGTCTCTCTCCTTCCCCTTTCTTCCACCTTCCCACTCTCACTGTAAATAATGATGCATATAATGTGCTGCTTTATAATTGTAATTTCTATTAATAGACCTTAAGAAAATAATTTCAATTTTCTCAGAAACATAAAAATACTAGTGTGCAGTATTTTTGGATGATCTGTTCTGTGCTTGGGATCCCTCCTCTGTTCTGATATATCCTGACTTCGATAGCCTATTCTTTCCTGTCATAGTATTAATAGCCTCTCTATAAATATAATACAATTGGGCCTTGTTTTCATGATAAGTTTAAGTGCCTGTGAATGAGGCCAAGTGGGGCTGCAAGTCTCAGTGCAATAAATGTTCAATCTTGGCCAGATGGACTGTTTTGATGTTCAGGGTCCCATGAAGGCCAGATGTGTCTCCCTGTACCACTGTGAAAAATTCAGTGCATTTGATATAATTTAGCTCTTCAGTCATACCTGGTCTTTAGCGACTTCCTCCACTCCCCAAAAAACCACACACCCAGGAGCATTTTCCATCTGGGAGGGTGCTGGTCTCATTGTCTGAAATTTCTGTAGGGGTACCCTGTTTTCTTCCATCTATTCTCCTCCTGAGGCAGAGACCCTTGAGCTGGGAGGTGGTGAGGGAAAGTGATTGATGGTTTGTGTGGCAGAGGAGTCTGAATTCAGGAGGTAATTACAGTTCTTTTTTTTTTTTTTTAAGCTTTGCTACACTGACATCCTCTTCACAGAGCAAGAGGTAAGTGTGCCTTTGGAAGTCTGATTGTTGTCCACAGCAGGCCCAGCAGCAGTAGTTTTGTAGGGAATGTAGAAGAGCTTTACGGTAACATTTTGGTCCATACCACACACCTCCCCACCCTCACTCCCACCCCTCATCTCTTTATCTCCCTGCTTCTCTCGGTCATCCTACGATCTATAACTTGAAAGAGAGCTGGGTAGGCAAACTGTAGGGTAAAAGGGGGGACCCTCCTATCCTGGGCTGGATTTAATTTAGCCAAGTAGGGCAAATGCTAAGAGGTCATGTGTACATTTATGCTGTAAGTTCTGCAGAAGCTAAACGTGATTTTTAAAATGACATCGTCCTTAAAATCTGTAACATGACTCCATCCATATGTTGATCTTTCTGGGAGTAGCTTCTCCTGGAGAATGGGTTCGTCTGTCTTTGTGCTTCTCTTCTGTATAAAGGAGTGAGCATACATTTTTGTCTTTCGCATTCCTACTGGTTGGTCTTCCTTTCCATCTGGATCTTTGTCCTCCCCTCTAATCCCTTGTTTCCCCCTCTTCTTTATTTCTGTCTCTCTTAAATGACCACATGGAAAGCACAAGAGTGCAAGTACTGTGATTAACCAAAGGAACCTTGAATGGTGCTGGCATATGTTAGGCACTCAACAGATACTAACTATTGTTTTTTTATGTATATGTTTGACTGGAGTTGTTTTAATACTTATTTTCTGTTACAGCTTTTATAATATATTTTTAAGAAAACCTAAAGTGCTGCAGATTGTTTCTTTTTACTTGTACTGTGCGAAATTATTTTTGTTTACAGTGTATGAGGAGGATAAGATTTGAGGACTCTGGATTCTCTATTAAGGTTTAATACTGCTTTGCTAGCTTGTTCATTTTTTTATTTTTACTTTTTTGTATTTGAACCATCTCCCCACCCCGCACCCCCGCCGCCCCAGTGCTTTTTAACAGGAAGATTGTTCAGCTTTAAGGTCATTCTGGTTAGAGACCTAGGTAAAACTCATACCCATTACAAGGAGAGACATCAGTGTAATTTACTAGCAACTGGAAAGATCCAAGAGCAGAATGAATCCCTCCTGCATAGGAAGAAGCCTTGATCACTCTCGCCCTCTTTCTCTCTGCGACTTTCAGAGGGGTGTTGGCATCAAGAGTACTCCTGTGACAGTAGTCTTGCCAGATACCAAAGGAAAATCCTACCTCTTCAATATCATGGACACTCCAGGTAGGACATTCCTTGACTTTTTACCATCAGAACCCTGTCCTGTTTGTTTCTTTTGCTTCCAGAACAGAGCAGAGCATTACGTCTTTGTTTTTACATTCCCTTGCCTTCCTTGAGATAATTTTCTTTTTTCACTGTCTCCTTTGCTTCTAACTAGTTAATTAGCCAGCAGTGTGCTCCAGGCCTTCCATTTTGTTCCTCTCTTGACTCTGCTGTAGAAGATTTAAATTTGGGGGAATCTTATTCACTTACTCATTTCAGCCTGTGTCAGCCCATGCTAGACATTGGGGCAGCAAAGCTGAGTTAGACATGGTCCCGGCCTCAGGCAGTCTCAGTCTTTTGAAGGAGACTATGGGAGCTCGCACCGATGGCTGGGGGACATGCAGGTTACCATAGAAGCAGCGTACCTCACCCTGTGGCTGACTTTCTCTTTGGGAAGGACCAACTCAGGGTTCCCTTTTTTTAAATAGGAAAATTTGGGTTTTGACAGATTGGCCTTCTTTGCCCCATCAGATGCCCGATGCCCTTGTGCCTCTCAGCCCCTGACCCCTACCCGCACCCACCAGCACCACCTTTCCAGGAACTGGCTCACGTGCTCCAGGCACTCCTTTGCCCTCTTTCCTGCTTCCAAATTGTCTTCTGTCCCGCAGAACTCTGTTCACTGCTGATTAGACTGGTTTAGTCTGCGAGTTGAATGTGTTGTGCCCTCCTTGATAAAATGCTTTCTTTATGTTTGGGGGCCTCCTGTATAAAAGCGTAATCCAAGGATGTGACTCTAACGTAGAACTTGGCACACTGCAGGGAGCTGTGGGGAGAAGAGAAGGCGGTATTTGTGGGTTCACATGCTTTGCAGTGCCCCACAGACCACGTACAAGTTAATCGTGCCTCATCCTGCCACCACACAAGTGGTGACTTACTTGGTATTTGCTTTTCAGGACACGTGAATTTTTCTGACGAGGTCACAGCTGGCTTGCGCATCTCAGATGGAGTGGTCCTTTTCATCGATGCTGCTGAGGGCGTAAGTCTGCGTCAGTTCTCTCAGGACCCCTCTTCCCTGTCATGTTTGCCGCACACAATGGCCAGAGCTCTGAGTGAGCTGGGAATTAGAGAACGTGAGAGTCTGTGGGATTAAGGCTCACCTTTGCTCTAAAATTAGGGCAACAAATGAAAGTCAAAATTAGTTCTCAGTGAGTCCCTCACTCCCTGCCCAGTGAAGCTCACAATGATAGGACCCATTGTCATTCAGAAACACAAAAATGACAAAGGTAAATAAAAGGGAGGGAGGAGAGTTTTAAATGTTAATGAATTTGTCTAAGGTAAAGAGAGATTGGAGTTAAAAGGCCCAAAGATTAGGTAATTTGGCCAACCTCATTTATGTTGTCATCAGTGAGATAGCCAGCACAGGGAGCCAGGGTTACCTTTTTAAAAACTGACTTCATCATGGAGTAATTTCAAACTTACTGAAAAATTGCAGTAGTACAGAGTACACCCTCATTTGTAATTCTGTGTCTGTACATGTACATGCACTCACACGTATGTGTTTTCCCCTTGAACCATTTGAAAATAAAATATTTCAGAATGTATTTCCTAAGAACAAGGACATTCACTTACATAATAATGCACTTACCAGAATCTGGGAATTCAACGTTGATACAATATTGTTGCACAGATCTTTTTCTGTAGACCTTAGTCAGTCTCACTCATTGTCCCAATAACGTCTTTTATAGAATTTTTTTTCCTAATCCAGGATGATGCATAACGTTTAGTTTTCATGTCTCTTTTAATTGGAATTCTTCTTTTACCTTTCTTGGTCTTTTATGACATTGGCATTTTTGAAGTGTATAGGCCGTTTATTTTGTAGACTGTCTCAATCAGGGTTTGTCTAATGTTTCCTCATGATTAGGTTCAGGTTATTTGGGGCAGGAATACTGTATCAGCACAGCTGTGTTCTTATTAGTGCATCACATCAGAAGGCCCACGATGTAACCTTATCCCATTATTGGTGATGTTAACTTTGATCACTTGGTTAAGGTGGGTGTGCCAGGCTTCTCCAATGTAAAGTTACTGTTTTCCGCCTTTGTAATAACTGATCTATGGGGCGATACCTTGAGTCTATGTATACATGTTATTCCTTATCAAACTTTACCAGTTTTATCATCCATTGGTCATTCCTAGCTTATTGATGTAATAGTTGCAAATGGTGATTTTCTAACTCTTACTATTTCTTCTATATTTATTGGTTGGAATTCTGTTGTAAGGAAGAGATTTCCCTCCTCCATTTGCTTATTTATTATCCGTATGGATACACGGATTTTTATTTTACTCAGTGGGTTATAATCCACTAGTATCTTTATATCTTTTGATACTCTAGTATCCCAGATTTGGCTAGTGAGAACTCCTTCAGGCTGGCTCCTTTATCCTTTTGACATGCCCTGTCTTTTTTCAGGCACAAAAAGATGTCCTAGACTCATCTTGTACTTTCCCTGCCCCAATCCTGGAATCAGCCATTTCTCCATAGAGCTTCGGCTCCTTATAGTGAGGACAGATACTTAGAAACAAAGATCAGAGTATGTTCATTGCTACTGGGACACATTGCTTCTAGGACTTTCCACTGAACACAGATAATATACACCCATACGTATCTGTAACTGTTTCTACACATACATATTAAAAACTATTAACACAGTAGAAGAGAAGAAAAAAATCAATTTATCCTAATACCCACAATTCTATTTCAGCACCACAGCTTCTTCCCAAGCCTTCCTTGGTTCCTTCTCTGACACTGAGAAACCTGGCTCCCAACATCATCAGTGTATTTATTCATTTCTCAATCCTGCAAGGTCACCTCTTAAAATTCCTGAATCTGCCATTGGGCAAGATACCCTCTGCTTCCCCCCAACAATCTATTTCCTCTTTTCCACATTCTTCATGTTTTTAAGTAGCACCTTTTTTGGCTCTGCTCTGGACTGTTCTGCCCTCTTTGCTCTCATCACCACCTCCTGAGCCTTGTATCTCTCAGGTGATGCTGAACACAGAGCGGCTGATCAAGCACGCCGTGCAGGAGAGGCTGGCAGTCACCGTGTGCATCAACAAGATTGACCGGCTGATCCTAGAGCTGAAGCTGCCCCCCACTGATGCCTATTACAAGCTGCGTCACATTGTAGATGAGGTCAACGGATTAATAAGGTAGAGGAACCCTGGGAGTGGACCTCCTGTCCTCGGCACTCTGGTTTATATAAATCTTAACCTTGAACACCTCTGGGGGCAACTCTGATTCCTTGGCATGCATTGACAAGCTTGTTGGACACAGCTAGAGGCGCATTCTTTGGCTCTGCAGGGATTGACTCCGCCGCCTTGGCCTCGTTAACTCTGCTCCTTAACCAGATATGCAGCTCGCCACACATCCTCAGTTTAGTACTGCAGTCAGTACCCTGAGCTCCAGAATCAGTCTCGTCTTCACAGAACCAACCATGTAAAGTTGGGCAGAGTCCTTAAGCTCATAGAGCCTCAGTTTCTGCTTCTGTAAGAAGGGAATAGTAATATTTGCCCAGTGAGATGTTACAAGAAATTAAAGACAGCCAATGTAACACACTTAGCACAGTGCTCTGCAGACAGCTGATTGGTGAGTAATGTTAGCTGCTATTATCTTACTGGTACAGACTCAGTAAGAGAAGGAACTGTTGGCCTTTATTTCTTGTTGAAGCTGCTTTTCAACAAGATGGATTTGGGGTTTATGAGTGATGGTTGGGCGACCTTAGAATACAGTACCAAGGTGGCTTTGAAGAATAGCTTAAATATAGTTTTTTTTGGCCACACCGCACAGCTTGTGGGATCGTAGTTCCCCCACCAGGGATCCAGTCCGGGCCCCTAGCAGTGGAAGTGTGGAGTCCTAACCACTGAACCGCCAGGGAACTCCCTAAATATATTCATAAAGACAGTTTTATCTATAGGCTGAAGGATGTACTGGATGACTTTTTGAGGCCCGTTGAAGGACCTGGGAGGAGGCTGTCCTCCTGAGAGAATTCCTCTCCAGCTGAGGATCAGGGACAGTACTCTCGTTGCCGGGGACAGGTTCACCTTCAGACACCCCACCCCCGCCACCCCCCAGTTTGTAATGCTGGTTCTCAACAGGGGTATCTTCTCCCTGTCACTGGAAGGGCTGAGAATGACTGGAGCCCGTATAATGACCGGAGTCCAAAAGATGAAATGATAAACTTCTCTAAAGGGGGGACGGCTTGGACAGGGCTAAATCCTGATCTACCAGAATAGGAAGTCAAGAAGTCACATCTCAACCACCAAACAAGAAATAGCAACACGGGGTTTCCCTGGTGGCTCAGTGGTTAAGAATCCACCTGCCAATGCAGGGGACACGGGTTCAAGCCCTGGTCCGCGAAGATCCCACATGCCGTGGAGCAACTAAGCCCGTGTGCCACAACTACTGAGCCTGCAAGCCACAACTACTAAGCCCACGTGCCACAATTACTGAAGCCCGCCACCTAGATAGAGCCTGCGTTCCGCAACGAAGAGCAGCCCCCACTCGCCGCAACTAGAGAAAGCCTGCGCACAGCAATGAAGACCCAATGCAGCCAAAAAAAAAAAAAAAAAAAGAAAGAAAAGAAATAAAAAGAAATAGTAACATGAACATATTATTTAGAAATATCGAGGTGAATGCTCTAGAAGCACCTTTAAAAGAGTTGAAAGCAATTGCCTCTGGGGACCGTAACTTGGGAGTATGGTAGGGGAGTACTCTTTATAAGCCAGTAATTTTATTTCTAAATTAAGAAATTCCAGGGACTTCCCTGGTGGTCCAGTGGCTGAGACTGCGCTTCCAACACAGGGGGCCCGGGTTCGATCCCTGGTCAGGGAACTAGATCCCACATGCCACAACTAAGAGTTCTCATGCTGCAGCTAAAAAGATTCTGCACGCTGCAACTAAGACCTGATGCAGCCAAATAAATATTTTTTAAAAACAAAAGAAATTCCGTAAAGCAGGGTGTCAGAAAGGCTAGGGTTGTGGATTTGATCCCTGTGTACAGCTGGTTTTGTTATAAATGCTAGTGAACCTGGGGTGCTGTGGCTTCTGCATGGCTTTTAAGACCGAACGTTTTAAAGTGAATTTGTAAAGCAAAGCCAAACAAGGCAATAAAGAGTAGGGCAGTGAGAGCAGGGGGCAAAGTTGCTTTTTCATTCATTCATTCATTTACTTACACTGGTGTTTCTGTTTGTGAAATTAAGATTTCTCTAAAATGTTGGATTTCTCTAATCTTATCACATTAGATTAGTTTCCTGTGTTCCAAGGTCTTTGTCTCTGTCCTCCAAGTTTCCCCTCGCCCAGCGCAGTTAACTTCTTAAAGATCACGCAGAATGTTTCCAGCTCTGGGAAATCACTTTGTTACTGGGGGTTAGGGTACAGCTCCATCATGTCACTTTCTTGGACCAGGCTGTTGGCAAAGCTGAGTGTATTACGCAAGCCCCTTCTGAGGGTGAGGGCTGGAAAGAAGCTGTGATATTGAGTCCCTGTGCCCTTCACCCTTGGCATCGCGCCGGCATTGCTGCCCAGCTGGCTCTGCACTCACGGCTGTCTCTGTTTCAGCATGTATTCCACTGATGAGAACCTAATCCTTTCCCCACTCCTGGGCAACGTCTGCTTCTCCAGCTCCCAGTACAGCATCTGCTTCACACTGGGCTCCTTTGCCAAGATCTACGCTGACACCTTTGGTAAGCTCTGACTGGCAGTCTGTCTCTCCAGCTTCCCCAGAGTCATGTGTGCCTTTCCTGCTGAATGGCTTAGAAATGGGCTTCATGCCAGAGTTCCCTGTCGGAGGGAGGCATTTTATCAAGTGTTGTCTTCACATCTGGGGCTCTTTTTGGCACCTAGGCTCCTTCCTCAGGCTAACTGCTTTCCAAACAATAAATATAAGGATAAAGGTGCCTGGGAAGAAATGGGTGAAGAGGGAGCTCAAGTTAGGAATAAGAATCTCTCCTAGAGTGAAACAGATTTTGTCAAGAAGGAATTATCCATGGCCCCAAAGCCATTCAGGCCTCTTTCTCAGAGATGGAATTTCTCTCACTGGTTGTGCTTCTAGCTGTCTTTCCAACTGTATCCAGGCAGAAGTTTTGTAGGCCCACTTGAGAACTCCAGTTGGATTTGCAGCCCACTGGGACGTCCAGTGGAATGATTTTATAGGCCCCTGGAGCCACAACACCAGAACCCTGGGACCAGCTCCCCAACTCTCAAGAGGTTCCCGTGCGCTCCACCTCTGTGCCTCCCCAGTTCCCTCAGATCTAGTAGGAACCATGTCCTGGGTGTCAGTCTGCAGCCTGTGTGTCTGTACTTCCTCACAGAGGTCTTTGTCACTCGCATTTTTGGAGCTGAGGAGACAGGCTCAGTGAGAGGCCTCACAGCTAGTCAGCACTGGTGCTGGAGCACCAGTGTTCTCTCCAGTCACTGGTCCTGCCTACTCTAAAACGTGGAAACGTTTGCTCTGGTGAACATAATGGACCAATTGAAACTTGGTCTTTTTTAAAATACGTACATATTTACTGCATCCTTATTTAGAAAAGTGGAAAATACAGTAAAATGTGAAGGAAACAAAATTCACCCATAACCTCATTACCATAACCACTGTAAACATTCTGAGATAGTTCCTTCTTTCTCAGTTCAGTGTTTTACATAAAAGAGATCATATTTTATATATATACATATAGTATAATAGCATAAGGTAAATATTCACTTAGCATTAGATCACAATAATTTGCCTATTAAAATTTATTGATAAAAATGATTTTGTGGGGCTTCCCTGGTGGCGCAGTGGTTGAGAGTCCGCCTGCCGATGCAGGGGACACGGGTTCGTGCCCCGGCCCGGGAAGATCCCGCATGCCGCGGAGCGGCTGGGCCCGTGAGCCATGGCCGCTGAGCCTGCACGTCCAGAGCCTGTGCTCCGCAACGGGAGAGGCCACAACAGTGAGAGGCCCGCATACCGCAAAAAAAAAAATGATTTTATGTAACTGCCTATTGGTCCGCTGTATAGATGTACTATAACTTACTCGCTTTCTCATCATTAGACATATATTTTGGTTGTTTCCAAATGGCTCTTTTTTAAAAAATGTATAGATGGACAGACAGTAAATGAAATTCACCTGAACAAAGTTCCAGGTTATGTTTCTGAATGTTCTTTGTATCAACATATGAAGCAAAATCCAAGATTGTTTCTATAATTATAATGTATTGACGGTTCAGTTTCTGACTGAAAATGGCTCTGAGCCTCAGGAGAGATTATTACTCACCCTTGGAACCCACTGTTAGTTTCCGAAGAAGCCAGCTGTGAGCCCCAGCATCATTATGAAAAGCCACGTATGGACTTCTAGAAAGTCAGCACTGGAAGGAATCAGAGATCACTGAGTCATTCCCCATCGTTTTACATGTGGGAAAACTGTGCCCAGGGACACAGAACTTACTGATGGGGTTGGGACTAGAATCCACTTCGGTGCTTTTTTTATCACATCATCCTGCCAACATTGATACCATGTCTTCTTACTAGGAACACAAGGCATGATGAATAATCTCTGACTCCTGGGAACTTCATCCAGTGGGTAGACAGAATCCCACAGTGATGAATGACAGTGTAAGGTGGTGTAGGCTTAGTGCCTGGTGGCTGCCGTAGGCAGGTAGAGCTCCAAAGGCCCAGGGGAGGCTGCGTGAAGGAGATGGGGCTTTGACGGTGGAGAGTGGGGAGCCAGGATGTCCAGACTCGCTGGGCTGGGAGGGGACGCATGGAGGCAGGTGGTGTTGGCCCACGGGCGGCTGTTCAGGAATAGTGGACTGTTCCATCAAGGAGAAGAGTTCAAGTAAAACTACTGGGAGGCTGGGTTGGGACCACGTTGGGGAGGGTTGGAATGCGAGGTAAGGAATTTAGACTTTATCCTGTAGGCAGTTAGGAACTAGTAAAGATCGGGGTGGGGTGATATGTGCAAAGCTGATGGAAGATAGGCCAGAGAGGAAAGGATGAGGGAAGGGACACTTATTTAGACATTTTCGCCAATATGCAGATACAGGATTGTGATTATTGGCTGGATGTTATCTTTGAGGTTGAAAGGGGGCAGGGGGATTGGAGAGGTGTTCACTCATTCCTTGAGTAAGCATGTATTAAACGTCTGTTACGCACTAGGCCTGGTTCTTGTGAGTGCTCGGGCAGCTCACTCCAGTGATTATAATACAGTGTACGTTAAGTGCAGTAATAGAGGTGTGGAAAAGAAACAGCGGTTCACAGAGGAGAGAGGGTTAAAGTAACTAATAACGTGGGAAACAAGGGGAAACGTGGTAATTAACCAAGTGGGCAACAGAGATTTTGAGCTTCGTTGTAGTGCCGATGATGGCCTCGCTGAAAGGGAGCGAAAAGTCTGAGAGAACCTGGCTTTAGGGAAAAGGTGATGAATTTCCTCTATGGCTTCTCGAGAAGGAGGTTGCAGTCTGACATCTGGGTTAGAAACATCCATGACACAGCTGGTGGTATCAGGGATCTAACTGAATGTTGGAGGAGCTCTGGACTCAGAAGATCTTGAATTTTAAAAGCCACGATTGCTTGCTTCAGTCTGACGAGGATCAGCAGTTGCAGTCAAGCTAAAAATATCAGTTGGTAAAAGATGACACCACGGTTCGCTTTGGTGTTTTCTCTCCAGGGGGCTGGGTGTGTGCCTTCTAGAGGCTGAGGGCTAGTCGGAGCCCCAGCGTGGTGCTGCAGCTGGGAGGTTGCCCACACTGGCAGCGGAGTAGAGCTTCTTTGGGTCAGGGAGGAATGAAGGAACTACTAAGATCCACCGCAGGAAGGGGCGGTAACAGGTGCACACAGAGGATAGCATGTAGGCAGTTGAGCCTGTTGCATCAAAGGAAAGGCTATAAACTGTATCCTTGTCCATAGCTCAGGCTCAGGCTTGCTGGAGATGGAGCTGCATGAGTGCTCATTTTGGCTCCAGCATCGCCTTGTTGACTTTGGACCAGTCGTGTCCCTTGTGCCTCAGTATCCTTGTCTGCCTGCCTGGGTAGAAGCAAATGTCTGGACCTTGGAGGGGAAGGTGCAGGAATTCCTCAGCTAGAAACCACTTGTGGCACATGAAACAATTTTAAACAGTACTTTGCTAGGTAGACTATAATTGTATGGCTTCTCTTATAGGTGACATTAACTACCAGGAATTTGCTAAAAGACTCTGGGGTGACATCTACTTCAACCCCAAGACGTAAGTAGAGTGCAGGAAGTGACTCTCTAGAGGCGGGATCCATTTTCCCAGTAAGTGCAGACAGACAGAGAAAGAGTTCCTAAGATTAAAACCTACTTTTTTAGTAGACGTGAACTACCATCTTTTCTCCTCTAAGTGAGCTGATTTCATGAGCTCTAACACGGTGAGAGGCCATTTCCCTTGAAGTCTCCACAGCTCAGCCCAGGCATTTATGAGCGTCATAACCTATGCCCTCTCAGGAGTCTCTGTTTGGAGATTGTATGATCTCACACATTTCTTCCCCTCAAGGCTTGGCCTTGCCCAGATTCAGAAGTTAGGAAATACACCCTTGGGGTTGGTGACACTGCTTTCTCCCTCCTGGGTCTCCCATAACTCTTGATCTCTTCAGGCGAAAGTTCACCAAAAAGGCCCCAACCAGCAGCTCCCAGAGGAGCTTCGTGGAGTTTATCTTGGAGCCCCTCTATAAGATCCTCGCTCAGGTGAGTGTGTCAGGCCCCTGGCTCAGGTCTGCCCTTCTAAGCGCAAGGTGGAAGAGCTGGTGAGCTTGGTCTTCGCCCTGCCCCTGAACCTGATCAGTTTTGTATTAACTCAGTATGAGGAAGGTTGGTCACCAATCTTCTGGATCTAGAACACTACAGTCCTCTAAGTGCTGTTGAGATCAGAGTACAGGGGGAAGATAGAAAAGAAAAGGCACAGCCTGGAGAAATGGACAAAGATTTTGACTATTCGAAAGAATGTGACACTTGAGAAATTATAGTTTCAGTTATGGGGATTTAACTTAGATATAATTGTTTCACATGAACGTCCTCTAGTTTTTACTTTTATACACATATAAAAATATATTTTAAAAAAATATATATATATATGTTATTTATACCAGCAGGAAAAGGGGAGAAAACTGGAAATACTTGTTCATTGGTGAGAATCTGATTAAATGAATTACGGTACACCCCATAAAATGAAGTATTTTGTAGCCATGAAATGAATGGCTGTATGCTATTCTGGGCACGTATGTATGTGATGTTTGTCAGATTGAAAAGGGTGCATCAGACAGTGGTAATGATGTAGTTAAACATGTGGGATGCTCCAAGCAACTATACGCCAATGAAAATTAATAAATAAACAAACAAACAAACATGTGGGATGCTCCAAAGAAAAGAATATAACATTGCATTTGTATGAATTTGTGCTACCTAAAAGGGTAATAATGTTATACAGGAATTTTCATACATACCTTTCTCCCAAGACAGTTATACTTTATGAATGTTATGTGTTTATGCAAGTGTTTAATAAGCACTGTGCACAGTGAACACACACACATACACAAAATGTGTGCGGCCATTCCACTGACAAAATAGTAAAACATAGCAACAAGACAAAGTACCACGATTAAAATTTATTAGTGCTGGAAAACACTTGATATCTTGTGTGAGACCAGAATGAATTAAAGAAGAAATTTATAGAGTCCGTCTCCGTAGAGTCCTTGAGTCTGCTGAGGATGGTTTAGCTTGGCCCCATCCTGACAGCCGATGGACTGCTAGGTGACCTTTTTTGGTTCCTTCCAGTGCAGTGATCCTCTAAATCTGAGAAATCTCTAAATAGGGAAGGAAGTGTAAGGGATTTCCAGAGTGAGGTGAGATACTGCTTTTTGGACACCAGGGGGCAGCACTGACAGTCCGTTTGAGAGGGCCAGGTTTATTGGCTGGTGTGGGCGTTTAACTGAGCTTTCTACACCCACTGTTGGTTTGAAGTGTAAGTACCAAAGATTTCCCTGAAACCAAATTGATATCCTTGCCAAGAGCTCTCCCTGTAGAAGAGAACCCAGTGCAGTGACCCTTCCTCCTGCCCTTTGGCCCCCCTTGTCCTCTGTACCACCACACTGGGGCTATCATTCGAGCTAACATGGTGTCTGTTTCTGTCACAGGTCGTGGGTGATGTGGACACCAGCCTCCCGAGGACCCTGGATGAGCTTGGCATCCACCTGACCAAGGAGGAGCTGAAGCTGAACATCCGCCCCCTGCTCAGGCTGGTCTGCAAAAAATTCTTTGGCGAGTTCACAGGTAAGGAGCTCGTCGTCATCACCATTTCCTCCACATGTATCATGGGGACCTTTTCCTTACCCCACAGTGGTGTTCGGAGATCTGAGCCTCTTTTAAGTAAACTGCAGGTCAGGATGCAGGGCACCTGGCTTTCTTCCTCGCTGCTTTGCTTAGAGGATGGTACCAAGAATTCTATCTTGGGAAAACAAAAGCAATCAGATTTCCCTACCAGGAGGAACACGCAAGTAAAGGGGATGGGGAAGCAGATTCTGAGGTTCTGGTATTTTTGCCAGAGAGCAGTCAGGAAGGTGGACTCGTGGGTGTGATAAAATAGTGGGAAAAGCCCCAGGCTGGGACTTGGGAGATGGGTTATAGACTCCAATCTCTCTTTCCCCCAAGCTTCTCTTTCTCATATTTTAGTCACGCAGAAGGCAAGTGCTGTAGTAAAACAAGCCCCAGACTGGTTGGGAAAAGACCTGAGTCTTAATCCTACTCTGGCCCTGTCCCATGGGGTGATCCCGGGCCAGCCACTTAATCCTTTTGTCACTCTAATTTCTCATCTGTAAAATAAGGGAGGTGGGAAAGGTGATGGCTAAGGGCCCTCTCAGCAACCTCTTGATTCCGAGTCTGGTAGGAATTAGGTATCTGAGTCCCTAAAGCGCATAATTTTAATGGTTCATTCTGGGCTGGTCATCATTCTGACATAGGAGACCCCAACTAAAAGCAGACGTGCTAGGCACCCCAAGGTGCCAATGCAGGTTCTCTCTTGTATGGCTTATTGGCTGAAGTTTTTGTCACCTGAGTTCCAAGGAACCACTTAGACCTGCTTCTTGCTCTTCCCTGGCATCAGTGTGATTCCAAATCTCTTAGCAGCATATGCCCAGGAAACAGGGTATCACTTCTGCCTAGAATCATAGGACCATAGCTTTTAGAGCTGAAAAGCAGTCCCCTCACTGTTCGTTTTCTGACCATCATGAGTGGATCAGTCCCCACTCCCTTCCCCCATGAGAGTGTACAGCAATGGCTTTCTCTTCTCCCTCCACAGGCTTTGTGGACATGTGTGTGCGGCATATCCCCTCTCCAAAGGTGGGCGCCAAGCCCAAGATCGAGCACACCTACACCGGAGGTGTGGATGCCGACCTCGGGGAGGCCATGAGCGACTGTGACCCTGATGTAAGGGAACGTGGCCCCCCAGTTCTCTGATTTCCGTCCCCTACTGTATGGGAAATACTGTTTTCCAGTCACAGGAGTAATGCCTTCTTTTCCATCCTTACATGGCCCTCCCAATGGGCGTAGTCAGAATGACCTGAATTCAAAGCCCGATGTTACCACTAATGCTGGTGTGATCTTGAGAACATTGTTTAGGCTTTCTGAGTCTAAGGGTCTTGGTCTATAAAGAGATGATAATAATTTGTATGTGGTAGTTATGAGAAGTAAGTAAGATTAAGCAAGTGTCACGGTTGTGTTTAGCATGGTGCCTGACAGGTAGTAAAGATTCAACGAATGATAACTGATCTTGTCAGTCCTGGCTTTTAATTTTTGATTGATTGATTGCCGCACAGCAGACGGGATCTTAGTTCCCTGACCAGGGATCGTACCCGTGCCCCGTGAAGTGGAAGTGCGGAGTCTTAACCACTGGACTGCCAGGAAAGTCCCAGTCCTGGCTTTTAAAAAAACCTTTCCTAGTCATTCCTTAGGCAATCTAGTTTCTTGGCATAAACGTTACAGCCAGTCGAGAATTGTGAGTTACTTCTTTGGAGGAAATTTGGGGCAAGTTAGTCTTATAATCTTGCAAGTTAAAAGTGCCATTCTGCCATCCTAAACCTGCTTCTCTTTCCCAGTGCCCTCATCCCCCCCCAAGAAAAAGGAAGATTTTTTTTGCTATGCCTGTGACATCTATTAACTAAGCAGGGGTGGGCCTTGGTTGGAATTTTCCCAGGAGATTGCCACATCTTCTTCTTGGTCTGGGCTGCCTTCTCGTGGAGCTCACGTCATTGCTAACAAGGAAGGTGGAGACAGTGGTGCTTACCCAGAGAGTCTATGTGGTTGAGGCTACACCCTGTCCCCACCTCCAGGGTCCCCTGATGTGCCATACTACCAAGATGTACAGCACAGATGATGGAGTTCAGTTTCATGCCTTTGGCCGGGTGCTAAGTGGCACCATCCATGCTGGGCAGCCTGTGAAGGTACTGGGAGAGAACTACACCCTGGAGGATGAGGAAGACTCCCAGATATGCACCGTGGGCCGCCTTTGGATCTCCGTGGCCAGGTACTGCCAACCAGGGCCCCTAGGGGCATGCCTGGGCCTCTGCACTGGAACTGCCCCAGCGAGCTGAAAGGGGTGGTCCTCCTTGGAAACACAATAGCTGCCTGGCCCTATCTTACCCCCCTATGATGGGGGTAAGATGGACACTCCTTCAGCAGATCTGTTGACTTCTGGTTCTTACTATCCAAGGTTGCTAGGGTCACAAGGCAGCTACTGTTGAGATAATGCCAAGAGCCCTGGCTTTGCCTTTTGGATGGTTTGTATAAACTCTTGTAGCAGGATTTCCATGTTTACTCATCTTAATCTTGTCTTCCTCTTCTGTGTTCTTTAAATCATAACCTTTATGTTTCTTCCAAAGAAATTATTTCCCAAACTCCACTGACTATTTTTTGACTAAGATAAAGACTTTGCTGGATCCCTTGTAGCATCCCAGTCTGCAGAATTAAACTTCGCTTGCGTGTCTGGGCTGCTCGTCAGTTCATCAGTTTGGCGTCTTAGCTAGAAAGCCGAACCGAGGCTGTCCTGTTCCTAGGGTGGCTGCTGCACCTTGCCAACAGCCCCTTTTCCCTCCAAGTTCACCCCATTCTCTAGAAGGCAGAAGAAAATTAAAGAGCTAGGAGAGTTGCAGTATCTTCCGTGGTGCTTTTGGCATCTCCTTACATTCTACCCCTTGGGCAGTGGTTTGCTTACTTCCAACATCTAACTGGAATTAGATTTGCCTGTTCTGTCCTCGTGTTATACCTTGCATTTTTCTTTCATGGCATGCATCAGTTTGTAACCACATATATGTGTGGCTATATGATTGATTGTTTATCGCATCCCTCCCCTGCTAGAATGTATCTGTTTTGCTCACCCTGCTCCTGGCTCAGTGCCTGGCACAGAGCAGGTGCTCCGTAAACTTTTATGGAATGAATAACTACTCTGGAATACTCTGCCCAAGTTCCATTGCTGCTTATTGGATGCTGCTCCAGGTACCACATCGAAGTGAACCGTGTTCCTGCTGGCAACTGGGTTCTGATTGAAGGTGTCGATCAACCAATTGTGAAGACCGCGACCATAACTGAACCCCGAGGCAATGAGGAGGTAGAGTTTTGGAAGAGGCAACTAGATTGGCTTAAGCTAGAGGGTGACGAGGAGCCGCAGCACATGTGAGCAACAAGCAGCAGAACACGCAGGGGATGAACCCGGAGTCCCTGCTGCTTCCTGCTGCCAGGCCTCAGCATGGGCTCAGCCTTCCAGATCTGACCCTGGTGGATTCTCCTTGTACTGAATGCTAGGAATTAGAAGGGATCCTTTTATTCTTTCCCTCCTCTTTTTGTTCTGCCAACATATGTGGGAATAAATGGCCCTTCAGGTTGCCTCCAAGCAGCGCCCTGGCTCCAGGTCGGGGGGATAGTCCGCTCCCCAGCAGGTCCTCAGCTTCTCCCTGACCTCTGCACTGTCTGTGCCTGCTCAGGGCAGGTGTCCTCACTGCTCTGCATTTTGGGTCTCAGGCTCAGATTTTCCGGCCCTTGAAGTTCAACACCACATCTGTTATCAAGATTGCTGTGGAGCCAGTCAACCCCTCTGAGCTGCCCAAGATGCTGGACGGCCTCCGCAAGGTCAACAAGAGCTATCCGTCCCTCACCACCAAGGTAGGCCCGAGGCAGCAGTCTCTGCCGAGCCCTGTGTGCCCAGGCTGAGGGGTCTGTGCTTGTGCCGCACTCTGCTTCCTGTCCATCGGGGGGCTCTGATCTGCTGCTTCCGGCAGCCTACATCAGGAACTGGTCCCTGTCTGTTAATTGTCATTTGAAGGCAGTACCAGACCCCTGTTTGTGTGTATGGGCCTGTATGCACGTGTGTGTGCATCTTACACAAGCGTCTTTAGGTAGGAAAGGTGATTCCTGGAAAGTACACTTTGAATTGATTTTCCAGAAAACACACAGGGAAAAGTGAGTCACTCTGAGCCTGCCAGCATAGCTTTCTGAGGAGTTGGCCAGGGCTACAGGGTCAGCTTATATCCACAGACAGAGCAGGGTTTTCCCTAAATGCCTGAGATGTTAATTCAGTCCGTGACCTCACACCCAGTAGCACTGTGCTCAGTGGTCCGGGTGTCTTGAGGACTGACTCATAGGTCACTGCTCCCCACTGATCCTTCCTGAAGAGGCTGGAACCAACACTGACCAGTGGCTTTCCTGATAGTGGGCTTGGGCACCTCCTCCTGGGTTCTAGCCTTGATGCTGTCTCTGTCCGCTGTTGCTGCCACAAGAGAGTCCAGGCTGTGACCGCCAGGGTCCTGTGTTTCAGGTGGAGGAATCCGGTGAGCACGTGATCCTGGGTACCGGGGAGCTCTACCTGGACTGTGTGATGCACGATTTGCGGAAGATGTACTCGGAGATAGACATCAAGGTAAAGCAGCCGCTCCTTTCTTTGGCGCCTGCTTGGCCAGGAGCTTGGCTCACAGCTCCAGGCTGATTTTACAAGCAGCCAAACCCTTGAGTCCCCAGGAAGGCCCAAGGGGAGAAGGGTGGTCCAGGGGAGGAGATCTGCGTGGGAAAAGCATGACCTGTTGCTCCCTGTGTGGGAAGGATTGGAAATCCGGTTTGCCTCCTTCTGTGGGGATTATTCTCAGTGTCAAACGTTCAGAGTCAAGCCTCCCAAGCCAAAGTTATTCTTGATCTTTTGTTAAGAAAATGGTTGCACAGCTAAGCCATCTGTGGTGATTAGGGCTCAGAGTGGATGGTTTCGAGGAGAGCGTGGGGACTGGCTCTTCTGGACTTGTGGTGAGGTCTTAATGTAGCCCCTCAGTTAAACTGCCCGTCGCACAGCCTTGGTCTCAGTGGACAGACATATTTTCTCCAGGGCCATGGGTGGTGGTCGTGGGAGTGAGTGCCCTCAAGTGCCCCTCTTAGCCCAGGGCTGGTGCTGTAGAAGACGCTGCGTTTTTCCGGGAGTAGGCCGTGTGGGGGCTTCTGGGAGGAGCTGTGCTGCCCCGAGGTCGTGGGCTGAGGATGGAACAGGCGCTCGCCAGTCAGTCTGTCGAGGCAGAGCTCTGACAGACCCACGGTGTTCAGTGAATGCTGGTGGGACGGCTATATGGTTGTTGGAAGATACCTTGGGAGACTATAATTTAGGCCCTAAACTGATCTCCACTTACTCTTGGCTCAGGAATGTAAATCGTGCACTACACTAAGTTTTCCAGGCTTCTTAGTTTAGGTGCAGACGTTTAGCCTCAGGCTGCTACGGTACTTGTCACTAACACTGATCAAGACAGGGGTTCTCTGGCTTCCCTGGTGGCGCAGTGGTTGAGAGTCCGCCTGCCGATGCAGGGGACACGGGTTCGTGCCCCGGTCCGGAAGGATCCCACATGCCGCGGAGCGGCTGGGCCCGTGAGCCATGGCCGCTGAGCCTGCGCGTCCGGAGCCTGTGCTCCGCAACGGGAGAGGCTGCAACAGTGAGAGGCCCGCGTACCGCAAAAAAAAAAAGACGGGTTCTTGCGGAGGTAGCGTCAGGGGAACCTTGGAATCCCCTCTGGCAGAAGGTTGTCCTCCCAACAGTTAGACCTTGCCTAACAGTTTATTTTGTTTCTCAGGTGGCTGACCCCGTTGTCACGTTTTGTGAGACGGTCGTGGAAACATCCTCCCTCAAGTGCTTTGCTGAAACTCCCAATAAGAAGTAAGCTGGGGGTCATACTGACCCTGGGACTCACACAGATAGAGGCCCCTAAGTCTTGGGATGAGGGTGCTTAGGGTACTTGAGTTTTACCCCAGCCCTCTCATTGTGCCTTTGGACATGAGGCTGTGGAATTCTTTGCCTTAGTTACTCCCAGTGGTTTCGTAATTGCCACTTTTTCTCTCTGTATAACATGACCATCTTAAAATTTTCCCTAGCAGCAACTCTACTGTTTCACCGTTTAATAACTAACACTGTTTAAAGCTTTTTTAAAAAATGCCCCGAATTTTACTTTTTTAAAGAGTGATAGATTCAAATGTCAGAAGATGAGCCCTTTTTGCTCTACTCCGCTCCTGTGGCTTTCACTGATGTCACTGCCTTAGCTCTTTCCTTTGTCACCCCTTCTTAGGAACAGCCCTTCTGACCCTGCTCAGAACCCACTTCCTTTCTGACTAAAGGGTCAACCTGCTGACCCTCCTCATTACCCATTTCCTTTCTGACCAGGAACAAGATCACCATGATTGCTGAGCCTCTTGAGAAGGGTCTCGCTGAGGACATAGAGAACGAGGTGGTCCAGATCTCGTGGAACAGGTGAGAGTGTGGCTCTGACTCCAGGGCCGAACAGCTCACCTGATGAGTCTCTAGCACGACACATCCCTCCCTCTAGGAACTGATTTTGTCTCCACTGTCCTGGCACAGTGTAGGCAGGCTGAGGCGACTGTCATCCAGAAAAGCAGGCTCTGTGGCCTCAGGAACGGGCAAGCACAGAGCTGTCTGACATGACCGTTTTCTCCTCCTCCCCCAGGAAGAAGCTGGGAGAGTTCTTCCAGACCAAGTACGATTGGGATCTGCTGGCTGCCCGTTCCATCTGGGCTTTCGGCCCTGATGCCACCGGCCCCAACATCCTGGTGGATGATACCCTGCCCTCTGAGGTACAGAAGAACTAATGGAAGCCCTGTGGCCTTCTCTTAGCTCTTGAGTGGAAGAAACTACAAAGTGTTCTTATTTTTCCCGAAAGTATTTTGTATCTTCCGGTGAAGAAGAGTATTCTTTTACTGGTGTACCTACCTCCTTCTCCCTCTAAACTCTTCGGCTGTTGCCAGGGTCACTGCTAAGGGGCCCTCATGTTTTGTGCAGGTGGACAAGGCTCTTCTCGGCTCGGTGAAGGACAGCATCGTTCAGGGTTTCCAGTGGGGAACCAGGGAGGGGCCCCTCTGTGATGAGTGTAAGTCCACCAGCGCCTCTGCCTTTGCCACCCCAGGCCTCTAGGGTCCTTGCATCTGGGTGAATGAGGTGGGATGGGCTCATCTTTGGGACCCAGCAGAAGAAGCAGCTTGGGGCCCACAGGGCCTTCCCATGTCCTGGGCCAGCTTCCTCCCTTCTCCTTCCCTATTCTGGTGCTACTGCTTGGTACATCTTAGAAATGGAAGTCACGTCTAGATTGACATTTGCTCCTCATTTCTGGAATGTGTTTCAGGAAGGGTATCGGGGGGATGGGATTGGAGTGGTTTATAGACCAGGACTGGACTTAGTAGGGACAAATGTGCAATTCCTAGAACTTATTCTACATCCCAAAATAATTAAATATCTGGAAAAGAAACACATAAACTTCTAGGGACACGTTATGCTATCTGAACGTGGCCTGAAACCAACTCTGAGAACATATGCTTCCCTTCACACCTCCGCATATGCTATTAGAACGCGCGTCTGCAGGCTGATTCTGTACCATATCTACAAGATAGCTGCAGTGCTGCAGGAGGCTCCCTGCTGCTCTGCCCGTGCGCCCTTGACTAGCACCAGAACCACTCAGCGGTCAGCTCCCCCTTCTCCTTTCCAGTGATTCGAAATGTCAAGTTTAAGATCCTGGATGCAGTCGTTGCCCAGGAGCCCCTGCACCGGGGCGGGGGCCAAATCATCCCCACGGCCAGAAGAGTCGTCTACTCTGCCTTCCTCATGGTGAGCGAGTAGGGCTGTCCTGCCGCAGGGCATTAAGTGGGGCCTCGAGGCTACTGTCCCCCAGCCTTCTCTTTACCTGGGTTCTTGGTCCTCAGCCTTCCCCAAGCTGAGGAACCCTTCCTTCTGGCTCTCTTGCAGGCCACCCCTCGTCTGATGGAGCCCTACTACTTCGTAGAGGTCCAGGCCCCCGCAGATTGTGTTTCTGCTGTTTATACTGTCCTGGCCAGGCGCAGGTGAGCCGCCCAGGCACGTAAGGGAGGGGGCAGCGAGCAAGCCGCCCAGCAAGAGGGAACCTCGCTGTGGAGGAGGAGGGACTGGACCCCACACTCTCCACTTCTGAAACCAAGGTTTTTAGAAGGAAGTAGGGAAGGAATGAGGCAATCCCCAGCCTTACCACAGATTATAATTTGAGATTTCTCCTTGGGCTCCCCCCTCAGAGAGCTCCTGCGGCAAGTATTCCTTGGGTGTGTCCGTGGTGGGCATGTCTACAGGTCCTTGTCTCGTCAGTGTTGCGCTGTTGCCCAGAGGTTGCTGCCCCTTTGACTTCCACAGGGAACTATGCCAAGAGCCGTTTCTGCCCTCCGTAGCGCACTTGTGGCTATTCTTTCTTTGATGGTCAACATTTGGGGGTACACTACTTCTCTGCTTTTGGCCTCTTCAGGACTAGGGACTCAGCCTTTGTTCTTCTGTCTCAGGGGGCACGTGACTCAGGATGCACCCATCCCAGGCTCCCCTCTCTACACCATCAAAGCTTTCATCCCCGCCATCGACTCTTTTGGCTTTGAGACCGATCTGCGGACTCACACGCAGGGGCAGGCCTTTTCCTTGTCTGTCTTCCACCACTGGCAGGTAAGGAAACAACGCAGGCTGGTCCCCACCTCTGCAGGGCCATCCCCTCTGACCTGTTCCTCTCCAGGCCCCAAGGGGGATCGCCAGCATCCTAGATAAGGGCCCTGCTTCTAGGCCGGACGCTCTGGGAGGCCGGCCTGGACCGTCTGATGAAACCACTTTGCCTTTCAGATTGTACCCGGTGATCCTCTGGACAAGAGCATTGTCATCCGTCCCTTGGAGCCGCAGCCGGCGCCCCACCTGGCCCGAGAATTCATGATCAAAACCCGTCGTAGGAAGGTACGTGTCCCTCAGACCCACGGCCTTCCCTCCACCCGCAAGGGTCTTGCCAGGAGTTGGATCTCTCTTCATTTCTTGCTTTTGGAGCCTTCTCCCAAAGACTGAAAGCATTTCACAGCACAGCGTGGAGAGTCACGATCTGTATAGGCTTCAGGCAGTCAGACCCGGGGCCGCGTGCCTGGGAAGGGAGCGCCTTCCCCTGCCCTGGGACGGTACCCTAAAGGCCGGGCTCCCGAAGCAGCTCAGCCGACACTTGGCCCCCACCCGCTCCCCGCACTCAAGCACAGCTCGGTCACGCAGGGCTCATCCTTGCATTTGCCCCACTCTGCAGGGCCTGAGTGAAGACGTCAGCATCAGCAAGTTCTTCGATGATCCTATGTTGCTGGAGCTCGCCAAGCAGGATGTTGTGCTCAATTACCCCATGTGAGCGCCCGGACACGCGGGGCTGCATCCTGGACTTCGGAGCTAGGACCTGGTGGGGCTCGGACTCCGTGCTGTCAGAGCGTGTCTGGGACTGCTGTGGCCGCCCTTAACAAGCCCAGAGCCTCCAAGCCTCCAATCCAGACGGAGGAGCATTTGGCTTCCTGGTTCCTCCTGTGGCCTCTGCCTGGCTCCATTCCCAGAGAACAGAGAGGAGCTTGGGCCCAGGGAACGAGAAGGGGATGGAAGTGTTGAAGCCCAAGGGGGCCCTGTCCTCAGGATTTACGTGGATTTTTATTTTATTTTATTTTTTTTGTATAACAGTTTGACCTTAGACATGGTTTATAAATGAACAGAACATTCTGACCTCTGCCTTGCTCCGTTCTTTTCATCCCCACCGCTCCGCCCCCTTCCCTCCAGCACAGGCTCATCCTGGCACTTGGGTTCTGGATCTGTGTTGTCTCCCATGAGGCCGCACTGACTCTGCTCCCAGCTGCAGCCTTCTTCCTGCCTGGTCCCCAGGGAGGCGGCCTGTGGGGGGAGGAACGCCTGCCTCTTCACTCAGTGTTCCCATGAGCACTGGGGCCTCTTTACTGTCCCCAGCTCCCATTCCTGGTGGGTGGCACCTGAGGGGGCTTGGGAGTTGTTGGGTCTCTGGGATCAGAGGGCTGCACCTCCTCCTCTGCCCCTGAGGATTCTCCTTGCCCTGGAGCTGGTGCCAGAACTCCGATTTCCAGCCCTTGGCCCTAAGTCCTCCTACCAGCCACTACCAGTCCCTTACTCTGCTCTCGCCTACGTGAAGAAGAGATTTGATTTGCCTCAAACTCCTTTATTAGGTGCATACCAGGGGTTGATCGAAGAGGTCTGACTGCCCCAGGCCTGTAGGAGTCCCACTTCTCCCCAGCATCCTGTGTGGTTCTCTTGACGTAGTCTCTGTACATCGTGTACACGGCACCTGTGTGAGGGAGAAGGGAAAAGGCCCCATGACATCGCGCCCTGCGCCCATCCTCTGGCTCTCTCAGGTGTTCCAGAGTCCTGGGGGTCCGACACTAGCTCTCCCCCTGAGAGTCCAGCTTTGCTTCTTACCTTTCCGCCCTAGGTCACAACAGCTGCTGCAAACACCTGGCTGCACAGCCTGGGGAAACATCCCATTTAACACTTGACAAAGTACTTTCACGTATATTATCTGTCTGAGAAACCCACGGCAGTACGTGAGGGAGGCAAGCTGGGGTGGTTATCATCATATCGCACGTGGGGAAACTGTGAGAGAAAGATTTGTCAACGCTGTCGCACAGCTAGTAAGTAGCTGTCTGCCTTTTGATCCAGAGAGGAAAAGAAATTCAGCATAGGTCCTGCTGCATGGATTTTCTCGTTTCTAGGACAAACTCACGAAACAGACTGTGCATCTTCCCCTGGAACACAGGAAATTAAACAGGGAACCCTGAAACTGTCTCGGTATGAGGGCCTCACCAAGGACTTGCTGTGGAGCCTGGTATAGGGAACAGGGGCTGAACTCATGGTCCCTTAACTGTCAGGACTCACAGCCAGATTTTGCCTAACCAGTTTTGCCCTCATTCTCCCATGACCCCACCAGCTACTCACCCAGCGTGATCACACCCACAGCACAGGCCTGTGCTGCCACTCGGGTGTGAATCAGGTGTGTGGCCATCCTGGTGGAACCACGAGGCTTCAGCCGGTAAATCCTGTATGCTGCCACCACCACGCAGCCTCCTAAGCCTACGCGGGCAGAGAACGCGACCCCTCGGACCTCAGTCACCAAGTACATCGCTCTCCTGGTGAAGAGACACCTCACTAGGCAGGCTGGGCACCTGGATCATCAGCTGCCTTCCTGCTGCTGCTTTGGGGCTGGCAGTGGGGTGAGGAGAGGCTATCATTAGAACATTGAGTTGTTTCTTCTCAAAGATATTTACAAAGTGCTTCCCTCCAATGACTCCCCTCCTCCCTGTACAAATAGCCCATCATCATGACTCTCCCAGCCCCCTTAGCTCTTCTCCAACTGCTGCCGGCCCCCACAGCTGTTCTAACCTCCCAGGGCCAGGGGGAAGGGAGCCCTGGGGACCCCAAACTGCTCTGCCCATCCTGACGCTGGTGTTGGTATCCCATGCGCTTTGTTGGCTGCCGCCTCCAGCCATCCAGACTCCTTCGTTTCACCGTCAGGATGTGTCCCTTAGTCCCTCGGCACCTTTGCTGTTGGTTCACTTCTCTTCTAGCTGTTGATTATTTGATGGGTAGGACCACTTGAGTTCTGTGCTTCATTCTTTGAAAAGACTAGGAGACATGCTCTCTGAGAGAAGGCCCCCTCCTCGCCTCCCATTCCTTCGCCTCCGACTCACCTATAGGCACCAGCAGAGACCCCCTGGTCTTCCTCAGGAACTTCGCAGACATGCCGTCCTCACCCTCAGGTGATGCCCACCAGCCTTTGTTAGCAGACATGATCCTGCCCCCAGATGTTAGCAGCTGGGGCTCCTAGGCTTCAGACCAGTCCTAGAAGGAGGCAGGAAGAACCCCAATTCCCAGTCAACGGTGGGAGGGAAGAAGTGGACTGCTGAGACCTCTCTTACCATGCCCAACACAGACACTACTTAAAAAGATGTCCTGGGTGTCCTGTCTCAGACGGCTGGAGCCATTTCTCGGTCTCTTCCTCCCAACATCTGCCTCTTGTCCAGATCATTCCAGCTTCACTGTTTTCTCTGCCTCCCCCTCTACCATCTGTGTCCCTACGGGTGTGATCCTTGAGCCAAGAAAAGCAGCTGGAAAAATCCACAGATGAGGGTGGGAGGAACAGGCCTTTAACCTTGGGTCCCCCACTGGCCTTGAGTCTGTGATGGTTGTCCCTGATGGAGCTGCAGAAGAAGATCTGGCCCCAGGCAGCCAGAGCCATCCCAGTGTTACAGCACCAGTTACCGAATCACCAGAGCCAGAGATCGAAACAATTAGGCATGGATCTGTGTATAATTTTGTGTGTAGATTTTGGATGTTAAGGCTAATGGAACAAATTCTGGTCCCTGAGCTGTTCCCCTGTCTCTAAGTCTATCTCTTGACAGGTTCTTTGCAGGTACCAACCCCCTGCCTTATCCCTGCGCTGGAACCCCTATGGCTCTAATTGCTAACCCTGTAAATGTCTGCTCTGATCAAAAACTAGATGGAGTCCCAGAGTCCTGGTCCTTAGACCAGGGGTTCTGCCTGCCGGTTGCCTTCTAAGTCTAACCACGAGACAAAGTCCCTGCTTGAGGCGACTTCTATTCCTAGTTGCCTCTCCTCTCCTGGAGGAGCAAAGACTGCTGGCCTCACAGGTCCTCAGCACACCAGTGCTTACCCTACGAGACGGCTAGAAAGTGGAGTGCAAGCAGCCCAGCCAGGGCTCAGCGTCTGCTGTTTTGAATCGGCCAAGAGCTGATGATGGAGCTGTAACTATGGGGGCAGGGAAGCAGTGTCTGGCTTTATGGAGACTTTGAAGTCAGGAATGGAGAGGGGAGGAGATAGGACAGGGCATCAATCTTAACCCCCACATCTGCTGAGTTCCAGGCTGGAGCTCCAAGCACTGGAAAGTAATGAAAGATCAGATGGAGGGGAGCCCTTACCTCAATTCAGTCTTTTCATTCCTCTGGACGTAAGTGGCTGGATCAGAGACAGACTTGATTTGGAGAACTGAGATGGGAATATAGAGGCAAGGATGGGTAGAGATCCTGGGTTCTCCCGCAAGTTGTACTGCCTTAATTGTGCCTTAATTGTGAGAGATGGGCTGTCTGGTCTTGGTCTTGATCCCTCCAAGGATGTTTTCTGGGCCAAAGAGATTTGTCCAGGAGTTTGAAACTGGGACTTCCCTCACATCTCCAGACCCCTTCATACTGCCTGTGGGGTGACGCTCACTCAGGATACAGAGATGACAACGACCGGCATTAGCACCTATTCTATTTCAAGTATTTATATTTCAGACCTTTCCACTATTCTACACAGTAAGTAGCAGCTTGTTCATAGACCAGGAACTGAGCTTCTGAGAGGCGAAATGAATTATCCACAAGTACACAGCTAGTAAATGGCAGTGTCACGATCTGAACCTAGGTCTGGCTGGCTCCAAAGTAGCTTCTTGCTAAGAAATGGAGAAAGATCGGATGCACTGTGGAGAGTCCCACTCCATCCCATGCCTTTGTTCCTCTCCTAGCCCGTGAGTCTGTCCTAAAGGGGCTTTTCAGCACTGGAAATGTGTCCAGCAGCTGATGTCTCTCTTTTCTCTCCCGAGCCCTCACTGCTTCAGGGAGAGACCCAGGGTCACAGCATCTCCCCAGGGCCTCCGCATATCCCCAGCGTCCATGGGAACTCTCCTCCCAGTCATTCACACATACTCCTGTGCTGCCTCTCCTGGTCCCAGCAGTGGCCTGAATTCTCCAGAGATCAATGCTCTAGGCCACAAGTGGGAGGATGGAAATGTCTGGATGAGACAGTGCAAGAATCAGGACCAACTCCAAGCCCTTTAGAGAATGGAGGCCAAGCTATGGAGAGCGAAGTTCAACTTCTCCCCGTTGAGATGAGGTCGATGCTCCCACAGCATCTCAGCCCAGAACCGAGAAAATAATAGTTGCTATGATCTTCTGAGCACCTGTGAGCCTAGAAATGTGCTAATTGCTTTAAGTAGGTTCTTTTATTTAATCCTCACGACTATTATTCTATTAGGTATGTGGTAGGTACTATTATTTTTATTCCTATTTCAAAGATGAAAAACTGAGGCTTGAGTTAAACATCTTGCTTCAAGGTCACAGAAAGTGACAGAGAAAAAAGGACCAGATTGCTAACCATTCCTAAAGTCAAATCTCACTACTCTGGACTAACAGGAGAATGACTGTAAAGTGGGGGGAAAGTCTTGAAATAGAAGAAACAAAATTGCTTTTTATTTCAAGAACCTCTGAGAACACACAGTAATTAAAACTTCAAGGACCAGATTTCTGTAGAGTCCTGCTTTAGTAAACAGATAAGATAAACTTATGATAACACTTTTGTTTAATATGCCACGTCTTTAATAATTACTTTGATTTAAGCCTTTCTACATTAGTAATTTGCTTAATAAACCTCTTCCAGATCAGGTCACACTAATAGAAATTCTATTAGAGGGGTCTAATTGAATGATGCAGACAGACTTAATGGATCCGGAGTGCAGGCCAGAGTCAGACGGGGGGTCAGCTGCTTGACCAACCACTCTCTGAATACCTGGACTTATGCCACTCAACCTCTTTTGAGTGTGTGTCATCACCTGTAAAATGGAGGTAGCATCTACCTATAGGGTCGTCGTGAGCGTGAAATAAGATGATTGCTAGAATTCCCCTGCACACTGCCTGCTTCTCTTCTTCCAGAAGGAGCAAGTGGCAGGGATGGGTAACAGGCTGGGGGAGAAGTGGAAAGTCCCTGACGCCAGATGGGAAGGTTCCCGTGTTCTGGGTGGTCCTGAATTCAGCACACTCTCGTCCCTCTCCAACCCCACCTCCTCCTTGTTGGAGGGGCTTCCCTGCCTGACTGGAAGCTTCGGGCTTGTTCTCCTTATTGTGTGGGGGGAAGGGAATGGGGAGGGGAGGGGGACTTGGACTTGAGGCTGTACACAATCTAAGACACAGCTGTGCTATATATAGCCTGAGGGAGCTGAGTGACAAGAGGGGGAGGTGAGGGACGTGCAGCTTTCGCCTTGAGCTAAGGAGTGCTGTGAGGGAGGGGATGATGATGAATGAACTGGACAAGGAACGGAGGATGCTCCGAGTCGGGGTTGGAATGGGAAGGACCCAGGCTGAAGGGCTGGGGTAATCACAGGGGAGAAAACATTGGGCCATATAGTAGTATCTGGGGCACTTGAGGGGCAAAGAGGGGGTAGCAGGAACAGGCAGAGGCAGTGGAAGTTTCCAGATGATGTGGCTAGGCTGAGGCAGCCTCTAGAGGGTGCCTGGGGTGGGGAGGGTGGGACACCCCCTCTCCTTCTAAAAACAGGCACTGGGTTCCAAGGACCTCGCAGTATTTGTCCAAGGACAGCCTCAAGAGCCACAGGCTTGGGCCAGGACAGTGCCTTTGGTACCCACTAATCATTCTGGAGGGACTGCTCACCTATTTTTAAAGATTCTAAGAGGGTGTGGATAATAATAGCAATTGGAAGGCTGAATCAGACTGTAGCGATGCTGACACAGAATCATGTCTCATGAAGGAATAATTTTGAGCAGAAGACACCAGTATAGACCCCTGTACTAACAAATGGTTGCTCCAGAGGAGTTGAAATGTTTTGCTGAAGTTCTTGTGTTGGGTGCTTTTGAATACCCAAATTACCCGAAGCGCACTATGGGAGGGAACTAATGTCCTGAGAGCCTACAAGATTTAGGGTACTTCATATATTTAATCTTCACAACAGCCCCAACTGGTAGATATCATTATCCCCATTTTATCGATGAGGAAACCGAGGCTGAGAGAGGTTAAGCAACAGCCATATCACACAGCAGGTAAATGGCTGCACTACCCAGCCAATAATGATAACCACTACAGGGAATTCCCTGGTGGTCCAGTGGTTAGGACTCCGTGCTCTCACTGCCAACGGCCTGGGGTCGATCCCTGGGGTCGATCCCTGGGGTCGATCCCTGGTCGGGGAACTAAGATCCTGCACGCTGCATGGTGCGGCCAAAAAAAAGAAAAAGAAAAAAATGATAACCACTATAGACCACTTTACAATGAAAAATTAACATATGACAATGTGATTTCCTGTACATTTCATCACATTCTCACACCATCTTAGAAATACACATAAATGAAAGCACACAGCTGGGCAGAGCAGACCTCTGAACCCAGGGCTTCCAGACACTCGAGGACTGCACACCCACCGCACTGCCTCTCACCAAGGCAGGGTAGGTCCTGAGCCAGCGCACTGTTTGTTTGTTTTTTTAATTTTTATTGGTGTATGGTTGCTTTACAATGTTGTGTTAGTTTCTACTGTACAGCAAAGTGAATCAGCTATAAGTATACACATATCCCCTCTTTTTTGGATTTCCTTCCCATTTAGGTCACCAGAGAGCACTGAGTAGAGTTCCCTGTGCTACACAGTAGGTTCTCATTAGTTATGTATTTTATACATAGTATCAATAGTGTATGTCAGTCCCAGTCTCCCAATTCATCCTTCCCCCCGACTGTGTTCTGAGCGTGTCCAGAAGCCCTTGTTTGTGGGTGGTGCCAGAGGAGGTCTCTTCATCTCCCATACCCTTCTCCCCACCCCTAATACCTGAGCATACTTTACCTACCCTTCATTTGCAAGTAAATTGACCTTAACTTGAAATCCAGCATTAAATACACAAGAAACAGCTAGCTGGGCTCTGGGAAACACTGGGGGGAGTCATCTTACTGTTCCTTCTATACTACTTGCATTACCTATTCCAAAAAATCTGCTTCAAACAACATCCCTGTGGCAGGGAGGAGCAGTATAATGTGTCTCACAGGTTAACTGAAACTGCTGGGGATTATGGGGGCAGGGGGTTGTGCTACTAACACCCCCCGCCCAATAGCACAAGTAATCAAGAACTTCTTATCCAGCCAGGCTGGGGCAAGCAGGGCTTCCTGTTGCCAACTGGGAGCTTTCCCAAATCCTACCTCTCTGGGCCTCTGCTCCCATCCCCCTGGACAGAAGAATCTGCTCCGAGTTTACCAGCCAAGTGGGGACCCTGGAAAATGTGTAATGGAAATAGTGACACACTGCAGCCTTCAAGTTGACCCTACAGTTTCCAAACCACAGAGCCCCAGGGCGACTCTCAAGTTCTCAAACTGGGTTTTGATTCTTTCCTGCCTGGGCCCCATGTGAATAAAAAGTGACATGGTTCTCACAGCACCCGGCTCTACCACTCCCTGCCAGAGGATGGAAACCAGACCCATTTCCCTGTTTGAAACTTGAGGCTTTTTTCCTTCCCTCCCGTAGCCTTTCTTATGTTAGCAATGGCAAGCCTTCCTTCACTCATGCACTCTGCATACACTTGCCAGGCTCCTACCGTGTGCTGGGCTGGGCTCAAGGAGCTGCGACACAGTGGCCCTGCCTTCAGGGAGCTCACGTTCTAGCAGTTGCCCTGGTTTGCTCCGGACCATGGTGAATGCCTGGACCTCTGGCTTAGGTTTCTGGCCTCAGCTTCCCCACCTGTAACTGGATTAAAGGATGTCAGTAGCTGGCAAGGTGACAGAGGAGCGGACGAAGAGTCCTGACTAGGAGACAGAGTCTTTGGCTACATTTCTGTTTTTTAAACTATCTGCAGTTAAAACAACTTAGCTTCCCTGGGTCTCATTTCCATCTTTATTTTTAAAAAATTATTTATTTCTTAAATTTATTGGCTGCATTGGGTCTTAGTTGCTGCGCGTACGCTTCTCATTGTGGTGGCTTCTCTTGTTGCAGAGTACGGGCTCTAGAGCACAGGCTCAGTAGTTGTGGCACACGGGCTTTGTTGCTCCGCAGCATGTGGGATCTTCCCAGACCAGGGATCGAATCGTGTCCCCTGCATTGGCAGGCGGACTCTTAACCCGGGAAGCACATCATTTCCATCTTTAAAAGGTTGCTCTTGGAAATTCCCTAGCAGTCCAGTGATTAGGACTCCACACTTCCTGGCAGGTTCATCCATGAATTTATAGGAAAATAATACCCAATAAACATTTGAGTATATATATATATATAAATAAAATATATATACATATTATTTATATATAATACACAATACATATTTGTTTATAAATGTTATATATACATATATAACCAAATATTTTAAAGGTTTTTATTGAAGTCAACATGCCACAGAAAAGTGTACTATCACTATCAAAAGAGAACGGCTCAAATGTGGCAACTAAAGATACCTGTATATCGTGTATTCAGCATCCAGCTCAAGAACAGAACAGGAACAAGCCCCCAGAAGCCCCCTCAGGCTCCCTTCCGATAACTATCCTTACCCTAGGATAACCACTATCCTTACTTCTAACAGCACAGATTAGTTCTGCCCGTTTTTGAACTTTACATAAGTGGAAAGTCTTGTGAGATTCATCTATCTTGCTGCGTGTAATTGTAGATTACTCATTCTCATTGCTGCATAATGTACCATTGTCAGCATGTAACATTTTATCTACCCTTGCTATGGTTGATGGGCATTTTGGGTAGTTCCCAGTTTTTTGGCTATTACAAATAGTGCTGCCATGAATATTCTAGAACAAGTATTTTGTACACATTTCTGTGAAATTTCGGATTCACAGTGCATTCCCAGTTTCGGCTTTAGTAGACACCGCCAAAGAGTCTTCCAAAGTGATTTGTAGCGATTTACACTTGTACTAGCCATAGATGAGAGTTTTAATATTGTAGTCAGTATGGATGTTGTCTCCTGTGTCATCTTAGCTAACATGTTCTTTATTCCTGTTTTCACATATTTACAGGGTCTTCACACTTGTCATTTTAAATACATTTGTAGAGAGGTAACGTGATAATGGGGAGGGGACGGAGACTGGGGCATGGCAAGTATAGGGGGAAGATAATTTAAATACAGAGGCCAAGCAGCTAATGAAAATCATTCAAGCAGCTAAGTGGAGACAGCGCCTGCCCTGGATGGACAGATGTTACTCAGAAGTAACTGTCACGTGAAAAGAGAGGCTCAAAATGAGCAAAACTTTTGACTTTTTAGAGAGAAGTCAAAAAGACAGATTTTTAAAATGTGGCAACTAATTCATAATTTTGGAAAACATCATACTAGCCAAACAAAACATCTGTCAGTGGGCCAGATGCTCAGCCCTCAAGTTTTCAGCCACTTGACTGGCCATAAGGGCCTGGCTTTTCGTAGAGGGGGTGGGGTTGAACTGTAGCAAGTCACCTCACTAGTTAGAGTTTAATTTCCTCTGTGGTCAAAAGGGTAAAATGAAAACCTATCCTTCCGCATCATGATGGTCAATAAGATAATTCAGGAGCACTCTACAAAGTAAAGTATTCTCCCATCTCCTTAGTACGACTTCTGTTGTTATGCACAGACTCCCTCTACTTAAACCATTTGAGGAGTTTTCACATTCCTACGAGGCAATTCAAGGCTGGAGATTCCTATGCAAAGTCCTTTGAAAATGGGATCCTGCTGGGATGCAAGGGGTTAAGAGGAAATGGCCTATTAGGGTCTGGCTAATCGGAGAAGTCCAGGATTTCAAAAGTATCTAGAACAACACTAAAAGCCCAGAGGCCAAGGAATTCGGACGATTAACCCGACGGAGGCCAGTAGGATCCTTGAGTAATTGTAGAGCAGAACCTAGAACGGGGAATCAGCATCCCGCGTTACACGGGACCCAGGCCTTGGCGGAGTGCACAGAATACAACTCCGGGGCTCGTTGGACCAGCAACCCAGGATACCCAGGTAAGGCGTGTCCTCACTGCACCGTTAGTTGCCCGCTCGAAGTGAGGCACTGCCCACGGCGGAGTTCCTGTCCTGAGGATCAAGCTGGAGGAATGAACTGTCCGGGAGGCGAAGGCTGCGCCCACCCAGGGCCCAGACTCCACGCGCCTGGGTAGTTCCTACAAGCGCCGCGCCACTGCCCCGTCCGGGAGCGCGCGGACCCCACCGCGGAAAGTTGGACGCCCGCGCCTCCGCCCCCGCGCTCCGGACGCCCCCTCCTGCCACAGCTCCACGTGCAGCGTACCCCCGGCTCCCAGACCTCGGCGGGACACCCCCGCCCCGCCCCCACCGCGGCGCGCAGTGCGCAGGCGCCTCCCTGTGGCTCTGGGCGGCGGGAGCGGCTTTGGCCGCGGCCGGAGACTGAAGCGAAGGCGGCGGTGGAGGAGGAGGAGGAGGAGGAGAGATGACGGTGGCGGCGAAGGCGATGGCGACGCGGGGCACATGAGGCGGCGGCCGGCGGGACGGGCCGAGGCCCGGTGGAGGAGGCGGTTCCGGGGGACCCCGCCGGCAGGTGAGGGGCGGCCACAGGGCCGGCTGAGAGGCGGCGGGCCAGGGGCGGGGCCCGAGGGGGTGTGTGGGAGAACTTGTGGGGAGGCCCGAGAGGGGCAGGTGGGCCGGCGGAGAGTGAGGCGGGGGCAGGGGGGAGGGAGAGGACGCCACCGAGGGCTTCCCTCCGAGCCCGAAGGGGCGTCGCGACCCGCTGCCCCCGGCGCGCCCTCCCCCTTTGTCCCCAGGCGCGCGGTTCCCAAATTGGGAGGGAAAACGGCTCGGGGGTGGGCCGGGGCCGAGGATGCGGCGCCGGGTGGGCGGGGAGCCCGAAGGACCTGGGCTCGCTCTTGGGCGGTGCTCGCAACTCCTCGGGCTGTTAGGGGCGCAGGGCCGCGCCGGGGCTCTTCGCGGGCTGGTCTTTGTCTCCCGATGCTTGGCTCCTGACATCTCTCCGGGCGGCGTGCGGTTCGTCTGGCTCTTTCCTCTAACATCCCTGCCGGGACTTCTGTCTCCTTGAATGTTTGAGAGATTTAGTTCGCGGGCTGGTAGTGGGAGACGGGGAATGCAGTAGTCGCCTCTCGGTTAACACGTTTTCTTTACTTAAAATGATTTTTTTTTCCTCTTCGTGAAACTTCGGATGACTGGTGTGTTGTGGTTTTTTTCCTTCTGTCTCCAGATTCAAAATTACGAGAAGGCGCTAACGCTGTGATTGTGGCCAGTTGTGTGGTTGGCGGCTGCTTTTGGAGCTTTGAGTTGGAAAGATTTACATGATTGTGTGGTTTAGAATTGTTTGTTCTTTTTTTATTTCTTTTCTTTTTTTTTTTGCGACTGTTTCTAAGATTGGGATTACAGTTTCTTTGGGAAATGGGCAGTTTGGTTTTTACCATTTGAAGGAATTTTTGTTCGTTGAGAACCAGCAGTGTTACAGATTTCATTGTGCTCGAGCTTTATTTTGTTAGCATCGAGATTACTTTGTGGGATCGAATAAACCAAGTTAGAATAAGTTCTGGATAAGCGTTATCTTGTAGGCCTGATTAATCTAAAATTATTATACGTTCGTGTTGTGTATACGTTCCGGTGAAAGTGCTGTAAAAATCAAACTATAAATGAAAGGGATTTTAATTCCCTGATAAATGGAGTATATTAATATCTGTAGAAAAAAGGCTTCATAATGTAATTCAGGGATCAAATCCTTTACCCCTGGAAGAGGGCTTAGGTATTTTGCAGAATAAGAATGCAGAAAAATAAACTTAACTGCAGAGCTCCTGATTAAAAGTATGTGAATTGTGATTACATTTGATGTTTTTTTGTGTGTGTTTTATTTTTTGGATTTTAGCAGAGTTTTGTATATTGCAGTTGCTTTGGATTTCTTAAGTGCTATGTAATGGCAGAATTAAAGAAACATGAACTGTTCTGGGTAAAAGGTAAAAAGCTCTGGTAAACAAATCTGTGTCTTAGTTTTCACCAGATCTTTGTGAGCAGGGTGTTGTAGGCAAAGGACATTTTGAAGAGAATACATAGTGGTTATGTGAAAATTCTCCTTTTATTATTTGTCCTGATTTGTAATGGTTTGATACTATTTACTAATAATCGTAAACTGTTGTGCACTTTTCCAGAGCATTTCCAACATCCTTTCCAAAAGTCAACGCTTTTAGCTTCCTTTTAGGTTGTGTGACTTTTGAATTGGTTTTCTACTTGTGCTAGTAGCCACAATGCTCTTAAAAAGGAGCAAAGGACTCAGTAACTTTCTATTCAGTTCATGAAGGTTGAATTGAGTTTCAGTCTTTAATTGAAAGGATTTAAGAATTCTTCCCAGCTTTCTCCAGGTTACATCAACTAAATACGGATCCAGATAAGGAGTTCACCTGCGGGGGCGGGGAGAGGGGGGAGAGGGAGGGAAGATAGATGTGTTTGGTTTTTTTAATTGTGGGAAAATATATGTAACAAAATTTACCATCTTAACCATTAAAAAAAAAGGAAAAAAAAGAAAGGATTTAAGAAGTTAACATATCTTCAACATAATAATCTTACTTATAAATGCCGCTGTCTCTTAATCATTTTTACTCTTATTTCGTATTTGTATAAATTAGCCAAAGTGAAAGGATTCAGGGTGGGTCTCTGATTAGCTACACCCTCCCTCACCTCTAGCTTCAGGCTTACCTATCAATTCATTAATTGGGATCCTAGAATACAAAACATATAATTAAAATTCAGAGCATGACTTTCTTAATAAATACATAGTTTGTTCCATGACTTATTCAGTGCAAAGTGATGAGTTCCAAAAAAGCTGGGTTTTTTTAGTTCACATTTCAAAATAAATGAGGTGTTTTCCTTTATTTGTTTTGTTTTTAATATTAATCTTGATAGTTAAGTGCACCTGGAGGTATAATTACTTGTTTCTGAACTTGTGCTTTTCTTGTGGCCATAGAACATGTGTGGCTCCTATCCAAAATATCTAGTGAACATTTAGGCAGAGAAAGGATGGGTTTTTTGCTTTTGTAGACCACTTCTTTGAGAATACATATAAGAGATTTTGGTTGTTATCATTAACCTGAAGCTTACACATAGAAGACAGTTATGAACTGTTAATATCAGCAAAGTGTCAACAGTTGTTTTTCAAGCACACTACCGCAGCTGATGAATTTAGTTTGTGTGAAAGTAAGGACCTATTTGGTTAAGTCTGAGCATTGCTGTTTTCTACAGCCCTCAAGAAAGAATGAGGGACTTCCCTGGTGGTCCAATGGCTAAGACTCCGGGCTCCCAATGCAGGGGACCCGGGTTCGATCCGTGGTCAGGGAACTAGATCCCCCATGCTGCAACTAAAGATCTTGCATGCCCCAACTAAGACCTGGTGCAGCCAAATAAATAAATATTTAAAAAAGAGAAAGAAAGAAAGAATGAATGATCAGGGACTTCCTTGGTGGTCCAGTGGTTGAGACTCCGCGCTCCCAGTGCAGTGGGCCCGGGTTCCATTCCTGATCGGTGAACTAGATCCCGAATGCCGTAACTGAAAAAGAGCCCACGGGTCGCAACTAAGACCCGGAGCAGCCAAATTAATTAATTAATTATTCAAACTTATTTAAAAGAAAAAAAAGAATGATCAGTCAGTACTGGTTGGCATAGGGTAGTACATTCTTGAGTTTTGCAAGCATTGCAGTGGCTGACAGCACTTGGATTTACCATTCAGACCAGTGGAATGTGTTGCGCCATGGGGTTTTTTTACCATAAGACAAGGATGAGAGATCTTTATTTCTGTGGAATGAGTAGAACTCTCAGTTAAAGCCTGTTCTATGAGGCTATATATGCTGTAGCACTAGCTCAGTTTGGACAAAAGTGTTCTGGTGGCCATTCATTCAGTTAACTGTTTTTTCCATCAGGTACTTATGTTAAACACTGAACTGGGCTGAAGATTCAGTTCAAAGATGAATGTTATGTGGGCTTTGTTCTCAAAATGCTTACAGTTTAACACGGCGGTCCCAACCTTTTTGGCACCAGGGACTGGTTTCGTGGAAGACAATTTTCCACGGACGGACGGGGGTGGGGGTGGAGGTGGGGATGGTTTCAGGACGACTGAAGTGCGTTACATTTACTGTGCACTTTATTTCTATTATTATTACATTGTGATATATAGTGAAATATACAACTCACCATAATGCTGACAGGAGGCAGAGCTCAGGCGGTAATGTGAGCGATGGGGAGTGGCTGTAAATACAGATGAAGCTTCCCTCCCTTGCCTGCTGCTCATCTCCTGCTCTGCAGCCCAGTTACTAACAGGCCAGGGACAGGTATCAGTCCGTGGCCCAAGTGTTGGGGACCCCTGTTTTTTTTTTTTGGCTGTGTTGGGTCTTCGTTGCTGCACGAGGGCTTTCTCTAGTTGTGGCGAGTGGGGGCTACCCTTCGTTGCAGTGCGCGGGCTTCTCATTATGGTGGCTTCTCTTATTGCGGAGCATGGGCTCTAGGCATGTGGGCTTCAGTAGTTGTGGCACACGGGCTCAGTAGTTGTGGCTCGCGGGCTCTAGAGCGCAGGCTCAGTAGTTGTGGCGTCCAGGCTTACTTAGTTGCTCCGCAGCATGTGGGATCTTCCCGGACCAGGGCTCGAAACCCTGTCCCCTGCATTGACAGGCAGATTCTTAACCACTGCGCCACCAGGGAAGTCCAGATTTCAATTTTGGACCCCTGGTTTAACATGCTAAAAAGGTTTAGCAATCTGGAAATTATCTAAAAATCTTTGAAAGAAAAGAAATGTATAGGATTTCGGGGTTTTCATTTTTTCTCTACAGAAATGGAATAAACTCCACATCCCTATTTTCGACTAATCTCTTAATTGTATTTAAGTCTCAAATAGTTAGAAAAGTTTTCATCTACATCTTGGAAGGATTTATCAGTTTTGATGGAATTTATTGTTACTTAACTGAGTTACAGCATTCCTTTTGGGAATGTTCAGAGTAAAGTGGATCTAGACTCTTGTCTATTTATAGGGAATTCCCTTTGACTGATTCTTGAACCTTGGATTCCTAAGTGCCTAACTAGAGTAGGTGTTTATTTGGGTTCGAATTTTCCCTCCTCGATCTCTGGCTATTCCTTCAGGTCCCCTCCACCCCCAACCAGATCTTTAATTGATGGTCTTTCTCAGGTCTTGGTCCTTAGTCTTCCTCCCTTCTCACTCTAATCTTATCCATTCTGTGGTTTCAGTTCCCGTGTATATTTTGAATACAACCATTTTTTAATCTGTAGTTCAGACCCCTTTTCTGATCCAAGCTGCCTGCTCAATCAACAACTCCACTTAGATACTCAGAGGTATTTTTAATTGAGTTGCCCAGACTGAGCTCTTGATCTTGGCTCCAAACCTAGACCTTCTTCACTGTACTCAGTTTCATTAAGTGGCTCTATCAACAACTTACTGAGGCTAGATTCTTGCAGTTTCTCTCCACTCTAGTCTCCCCATCCTAGTCTAGGCCACCTTTTCCCAAGACGATTTTTTAAAAAAATTAATTTATTTGTTTATTTATTTTTGGCTGCATTGGATCTTAGTTGCTGGGCGCGGGCTTTCTCTAGATGTGGCAAGCGGGGGCTACTCTTCGTTGCAGTGCGTGGGTTTCTCACTGTGGTGGCTTCCCTTGTTGTGGAGCACGAGCTCTAGGCACGCGGGCTTCAGTAGTTGTGGCTCACGGGCTCTAGAGCTCAGGCTCAATAGTTGTGGCGCACGGGCAGAGTTGCTCCTCGGCATGTGGGATCTTCCTGGGCCAGGACTGGAACCCATGTCCCCAGCATGGGCAGGTGGATTCTTAACCACTGTGCCACCAGGGAAGTCCCGACAATTATTATAGTCAATTAAATTAATTAATTAGGCTGCATTGGGTCTTAGTTGTGGCATGCGGGATGCTTCATTGCAGCACACGGGCTTCTCTCTAGCACGAGGGCTCTCTAGTTGTGTTGTGCGGGCTCCAGAGTGCGCAGGCTTAGTTGCCCCACGTTACGCGGGATCTTAGTTCCCTGACCAGGGATTGAACCGCGTCCCCTGCACTGCAAGGTGGACTCTTAACCACTGGACCACCAGGGAAGTCCCTATTATAGGTCAATTTTAAATGGTCCTTCCTCGTTCACTCTTGTTTCAAAATAAATAATAATAATACAATATTATCAGTACGGTTGAAGTCTTCTCTGTTTCCCTACCTGATTGCACCCCCATACCCCAAACAACCACTGTTGTAGGCGTCCTTCCCAGAGGTAATCACCAACTTGAATTTATTATTCTCTTGCATTTCTTTGTACTTTTACTATGTATTATATACGCCTAAGCAATATACCCTCTTGTACTCTTCTCACAGCAGCTAAAATTATCTTTAAAAAAAATTTAATCGAGTCACTTACCTGAAAACTTCTGTTGTTTTCCCTTCGCTCTTCATTTAACATGATGTGATCTGGCCTTGCCTGCTTCTCGAGCATCGTTTCTTTTTACTTGCTTTCTTGGTATATATGGCCTAGCCATACTGATCTTTTCTTTTCCCCCCATTCCCTGAAGGTTCAAAGCTCACCCTGCAGTCTTTGTACATGCTGTAGCTAATCCCTCTGCCTGGAAGGCAGCTCTTCATTCTTCAGAATTTGCTTAAATATCACTTCTGAAGAAAAACCTTCTCTGATTCTCCTATATTAGATTAGGGACCCCTATAATACACTCTTATAGCACCCTGCACTTCCCTTCTGTAGGATAGATCACAGTTTTAATTAATTTAATTATTTGTATAATACCTGTGTCACCATTAGACTATACCCCGCCCCATCCCCTGCCCCCCGCCATGCCCTGGCTTGAGGGATTTTAGTTCCCTGACCAGGGACTGAACCCCAGGCCCGGCAGTGAAAGTGCCGAGTCCTAACCACTGGACCACCAGGGAATTCCCAGACTATACTTTATATTCCATAAGGATGGCCAGTATCCCCAGCCACCCAGCTCATAGTTCATTTAGGTATTCAGCAATTATTTGGATGTTTACTAATTTCTTTTTTATTTGTAGTTATTGATGGTAATGAAGTAACTTCTGACAAAGCTTTTGTTCTGACTAGAAGCCTTATTATTGTATTTTGTTTTTTGTATTTTTGGTCTTACATGCCAATACAGTGCTAGGTCTTCAGTAAATACTTACTGATGTGAACTTACTGGTAGCCATGGCCTGATCAGTCTTCAGGAGTTTTTTTTTTTTTTAACTTTATATTGGAGTATAGCTGATTAACAATGTTGTGATAGTTTCAGGTGCATAGCAAAGGGGCTCAGCCATACATATACACGTATCCATTCTCCCCCAAACTCCTCTCCCATCCAGGCTGCCACATAACACTGAGCAGAGTTCCCTGTGCTACACAGTAGGACCTTGTTGATTATCCGTTTTAAATATAGCAGTGTGTACATGTAGATCCCAAACTCCCTAACTATTGCTTTCCCCCATCCTTCCCCTCTGGTAACCATAAGTTCATTCTCTAAGTCTGTGAGTCTGTTTCTGTTTTATAAATAAGTTCATTTGTATCATTTCTTTTTAGATTCCGCATATAAGGGATATGATATTTCTCTTTCTTTGTCTGACTTACTTCACTCAGTATGACAATCTCTAGGTCCATCCATGTTGCCGCACTGCAAGGCTTATGGGATCTTAGTTCCCTGACAGGGGATTGAACCCAGGCCCTCGGCAGTGAGAGTGTGGAGTCCTAACCGTTGGACCACCAGGGAATTCGCTTCAGCAGTTTTAATAGACCAGAAATACAATGATCACTTATGGTGTGGTATACACAGTGGAGACTCTTGTCTCCCAGGAAGATAATCGCAGCTAGGCTTAGGCAGGCTATCAGATGGAATAAAGAAATTGCTACCAGATGGAATAAAGAAATTGAAGATTAGTTTTTTTTCTTTGATATACTGTACCTAGTTCTAATTTTAATTTCTCCCAATTTGGTGGGCCAAGAGTCAGTATAATTTATGTCCCAAGAAACCTGGCTATATTATGCAGTTATACATTAAGGCTGACATCGACAGTTTGAGTATTTCACTTCACTGACAAAATTTTTTTTTGAAATAGGTATACATAATACAAAAATCAAAAGGTATGAAAGGATGTACAGTGAAAAATAAGTCTTCTGGGGCTTCCCTGGTGGCACAGTGGTTGGGAATCTGCCTGCCAATGCAGGGGACACGGGTTCGAGCAGCTAGGCCCGTGAGCCACAGCTACTGAGCCCACATGCCACAACTACTGAAGCCCGTGCTCCTAGGGCCCATGCTTTGCAACAAGAGAAGCCACCGCAATGAGAAGCCCACACAGCGCAACGAAGAGTAGCCCCCACTCACCACAGCTAGAGAAAGACCATGGGCAGCAATGAAGACCCAATGCAGCCAAAAACAAACAAACAAATAATATGTTTAAAAAAAAGTAAGTCTTCCTTTATTCTCTTCTCAGTCACTCAGTTTTCTTTTCTCTGCTGAAGCAATTACTGTTTGCTTTTTTTGTGAATTCTTCTACAGATATCCATATATTCAGTATCCCCTACCCCCCAACGTACATAAATGGTAGAATACTCTACACACTGTTCTGTACGCTGCATTTTTCATTAATATATCTTAGTTTGTTTCATATCATTGCAGATAGAGCTCTTTTTTTTTTTTGACTACTAGATGTTCTGTAATTTGTTTACCCAGTCCCGTACTGATAGACTTTAAATTGTTTACAGCCCATTATCAGCAGTACTGCAATGAATATTCTTGTACATTATTTTGTATGTCTGAACATTTCATTAGATAAGTGTTGAGCACTGGAATCGCTGGATCAGAATACATCTACATTTTCAATTTTGATGGATAGTTCCACATTGTCTTTTATAGAAGCTTACCATTTTACCCCATCACTTCCAGTAGAGCACAAAGAATGCCTCTTTATATATACACCCTTCCTTCTTGCTGATCTGTTATCAGTTTTTAAATTTTTTCCAATTGGATAAATGAAAAAGTAGTATATTGGTATAGTTTTGTTTTTTTTTTGTTTTGTTTTGTTTTGTTTTGTTTTTTGCCGTGCGCGGGCCTCTCACTGTTGTGGCCTCTCCCGTTGCGGAGCACAGGCTCTGGACGCGCAGGCCCGGCAGCCATGGCTCACAGGCCCAGCCGCTCCGCGGCATGTGGGATCTTCCCGGACCGGGGCACGAACCCTTGTCCCCTGCATCGGCAGGCGGACTCTCAACCACTGCGCCACCAGGGAAGCCCTATTGGTATAGTTTTAATTTGTAAATCTTTAATTACAAGTGATATTGAATATCTTTTCATACGGTATTAAAAGCCATTTATATTTTTCTGAGAACTCTCTTCTTTGCACTTTTTTTTAAATTGAAGTATAGTTGAGGACCTTGTTTATCTGTTTTATATATAATAGTTTGTATCTGCTAATCTGAAACTCTTGGTTTATCCCTCCCCCCTTCCCCTTTGGTAACCGTAAGTTTGTTTTCTGTGTCTGCATTGCACATTTCTATTGAGTGTTTTGTGTTTTTTTTAATGATCTGCTGGAACGCTTTATGTGTTAAGAGAACTTAGCCTTTTATTCTAAGAATTGCAAATAATTTTAAGCATTTAGTGTATCTTTTGAGTTGTTTATAGTATTTTTTTGCTTTCTAGAAATTATATTTTATATAATTGAATTTGTCATTTCTTTCATTTGGCCTCTAGGTTTTGTGTCATTTTAGAAAAGTTTTCACTAAGATTATTAAGAAAAAATGTTCATGTTTTCATCTAACTTATTGTATTGTTTTTAATTTAAAATCTTTGATTCATCTGGAATTTAAAGATCCAACTTTAATTTTTTTCTAGATAGTTATCCATGGTAGTTCAATATCATTTATTGAATATTCCATGTTTTTTCCATTAGTTTGAAATGCCATCTTTATCATACATTAAATTCTCAGATGTATTTGGATCTTCTGGACTTTCTATTCTGTTCTAGTTTGTTAATCGTTTTGCCAGTTCCACATTTTAAAATTATTACAACTTTATAATATATATTGAGAGAAGTTTGTATGCCCTCATTTCTCTTTCTGAAATTTCCCAACCATTCTTACTATTTAATTTTACACATTAAATTTAGAATTAGTTTGTCTGGTTCCAAAGAAATCCTATTGGCATTTTTAGAAATCAAGATTGCATTAAATTTAGATTAATTTGGGAAGAATTAATATTTTTATGATGGCTATCATATCCAAGAACATAGAATGCTTTAAGTCTTTAACGTATTTTACGCATTTAAGTCTTTTGTGTTCCTCGGCAGTATTTTCCTGGGTATTATGTTTCTTGTGAGGCTTATTCCTAAGTTTTTTTCATCTATTTGTTGCTGTTTTAAATGGAATCTTTTCTTTAGTTATATTAATTGTATATCACTGTCAGTTTTTTCAGTGACCTTCTGTTTGGTCTTAAAATAAAATTAAATACTAAACCTACATGGTATAGGTAAACGATCAGTAGGTCTTGAGTTGTATTCTAGGCTTTACAGCTAATTAGTTGTGTGATCTTAAGCAAGTCATCATGATCTTTAGTATTCTCTTCAGTAAAATAAGGATATTAATGTCATACTATGGTGTCAGACAATGGGCCACTGCAGAATAGTTGAAGGATGACCTCAGAATCCATGCAAGTATTATCTGTGAAGTGTATAAGTAATGTCTTACAGATACGTATAACCTTTTCAAATGTATATGTGAGTGATGTTATGATACATAAACTGCAGATTTATTTTTAAACTTTACCAGTGTACGTGTTTTCTCCAAAGATAGATAATAAATGTATAACCACTATTATGTAGTGGAAAATCTTTTGCAGTTACATAAAGGTCCTCAGACTCTAGAAATTGGAGACTACTACTAGCGTAGCCAATCTCTTAACATTTCTTTTACCGTTGATACAGTGTGTGAACCTATGAAACCGTAAGTGTGTTTGTGGAAGATTTGGGTGATAAAGGTGCTTGCTTTGTTTGTTTGTTTCTTAAGATAATGATTTTTAAGCTTATAATGTCAGAAATGTTAATTATTCTATTTTTAAAAGACCTGACTGACTAGCCTATCTGGATTTGTACAGAAAATGATTTAGTGAGAGAAGCCATATAGTACTTTCTGAAAGGGAATTTGTTTGCTTGTCTAACTCAAATAGTTTTCTTTGATCTCACATTCCAGTTCAGTACTAGATGTTCATGTTATTCAGAGTGAAAGCTTTATATTTATTAAAGGTTGAGCAGTTCAAACAGATGTGCACTTCTCAGATTCACTTGGAAAGGAAAGCTTTCTTTTTTGAGCTTGGAAAAATTACTGGGAGTTGGGGGAGTATCTCAGTTCTTATTGAATTGTGTATCTGAAGCCATTGTCTCTTATCATACTTGAACTCTGAAAAGGAAAGAGGATGGGAAAATGTGTTTATGATCTGTGATATATCCTGGGAGGAAAATTATGTATGCATAGCTTGAATAGATTTATTTTGGTTACCAGTTAATTATGGTTACTAGTTCAATGAGAAATTTAAAGCAACCTTAGCATTTTGAACCCCAGCTAGAATGCTCTTAGTAGTTAAAAGCTTTATTTTCTACTGCTTTTTATTTATTTTGCCTCAGAAAACTGTTTTTTGCCATTTGGTTTTATAATTACATACATGTCAGTGTAGTTTCTTGATAGGAAAATGCAGATGGGAGCAGTGCTCAGAATAGTGCCCTTTAGCAAAGCCTTAAAGTAACAGGTTATTTTGGTTTAAAAAACTCCATTTAAGGCAGTATATTAGCATTTAGTATCTTGACTCAGGAGATGTATCTTTGGGGTTTGTAGTGAATCTCATGGGCACAGTCTTATCCCAACAGCAGAATCCTTGATATGAAGTGGAGTGATTAGGACAGGAAGTATGAGGTTTGTAACATTTTCGCATGTCAAGTAAACATTTAATAGAACTCATAAGGGACACTGGAAAGGTTTTGGTGGCTGTTTTAATAATCATTTTCTCAAGTAGAGGTAACTCTTTCCAAATATTCAATATCAGGCACTCAGTAACCAGCAGGTAGCAATGGCAACAACTATGCATTTCAAGGGAGTATTGAGTATGTTAATTTTCTGTGCTGCTTCTGGAGCATTTTAGAGTGAGTCTCTAAAGAAATGGGAAGAGCAGCATTATTATACTAACTGCTGTATAAGATATGTCAGAGGACTACTATCTTTTGATATATCCTTACAAATTAAGGATTACCCTGTACTCTCACCATCCTATATTTTACTCTAGGGTGAAATTTTATATAAGTTCTGTCGTGGACCCCCTTATGGAGGGGCTGTGTAGTAATTGTACCAAAGATTCTATGAGATAGTTAACTTTTCTGTGATGTATTCATTACTTAATTAGGTCTTCATGAAAGTAAAATATGTATGTATGCAAATATTATGAAATTTGTACCCCAACCTACTTTTTAAATTTCTCTTGGGGCTTTTGTTGCATAGGAAGGCTTTGCCAACTTCATTATTACATGTTTATTGTAGAAGATACTGAAAAGCAAATAGAAGAGAAAACATTCATAGGCAGTTGTTAATGTTGGTGTATTTCCATTCAGGCATATTATGTTATTGGGAGTTATTTTGTTTGTTTTCTGTCTCTTTACTACATATGAGCATTTTCTCACATAGTGAAACATTTTTTTTAAAACAGATCACAAATTGGCAGGCTTTACTCAGCCAATAAAATATCTGGCTCAATATTATTTAAAAATTTTTTTCTATTAGTTGCCAACATGAAAAAAAAAGGAGACAGGTAGAAGTGTAAATGAATACAACCCCCTTAGGAACAGTACTGATCTACTAAAGCTGACATATGCATACCCTACAACTAGCAATTCTGGGTCTAGGTATTCAACGGAAATGTACATATAATCACCAAAAGGCACATTTGGTGTGTTCACAGTAGCATTATTCACAATAGCTCCAAACTGGAGACTGCTCAAATGCCCATCAGAAGTAGAATGGATAAGTTGTGATATATACGCACTGGCGATATAATAAAGCAAAGAGAATGAACAGACTAGAGCTAAATGCAACAAGATTGGTGACTCAGCAGATGTTGAACACAAATCAGACACAGGGGCTTTCCTGGTGGCGCAGTGGTTGAGAGTCCACCTGCCGATGCAGGGGAGACGGGTTCGTGCCCCGGTCCGGGAAGATCCCACATGCCGCGGAGCTGCTAGGCCCGTGAGCCATGCCGCTGAACCTGTGCATCCAGAGCCTGTGCTCCGCAACGGGAGAGGCCGCAACAGTGAGAGGCCCACATACCGCAAAAAGAAAAAAAAAAAAAAATCAGACACAAGAGTGTATTCTTTTATTTAAAAAAATTTTTTAGAAGTGTATTCCTTATGAATCTGATACAAGAGAGTCCATTCTGTGATTCCATTTATGTAACGTTCAAGGACAGTTTAAACTAGTGGATCTCAATGTGGTATAATATTGTTCCCCAAGGGGTATTTGGCAGTATCTGGAGACATCTTTGGTTGTCACAACTGGAAGAGGCCAGGGATGCTGCAAAACATTCTACAGTGCAGAGGCCAGTCTCCCACAACAAAGAATTATCCAAGATGTCAATAGTGACGGTTTCCCTTGGGTAGGAAGGGGCATAACTGTGGCTCTGGGTGGCTGGTAATGCTTTGCTCTTGATTTCAGTGCTAGTTACATGGGTATGTGAAAATCCATTGAGCTGCACACGTAAATTTGTGCACCTTTCTCTAGGTATTTTATACTTCAATCAGAAAGTTACCCCCAGGGACTTCCTGGTGGCGCCGTGGTTAAGAATCCGCCTGCCAATGCAGGAGATATGGGTTCGAGCCCTGGTCTGGGAAGATCCCACATGCCGCAGAACAGCTAAGCCCATGCACCGCAACTACTGAAGCCCACGAGCCACAACTACTGAAGCCCGTGAGCCTAGAGCCCGTGCTCCGCAATAAGAGGAGCCACTGCAATGAGAAGCCCGTGCACCACAACAAGAGGATGTCCGCGTGCAGCAACGAAGACCCAACACAGAGGAAAAAAAGAAAAGAAAAGAAAAAAATTACCCCCAAATCAGGCTTCACATAAAAATCCAGGTTGAAGACTTATTTTGAAAGATATGACAGTCTGGTAACAACAACAGCTGTAGCTAACAATCAGTAGCTCCTCTTTAGTTGGTGCCTGTGTTGTCCAGGCCCCATTTTTCTGTTTCAGTTCCTTGTGTCACTTACTGGTGCCTAGACATTTAGAAAATGTCTTAAATGGCTTTTTTGATGTACGATTCACACACTGTACAGTTCACCTGTTTAAAATGTACAATTCAATGGTTTTAGTATATCCACCGGCTTGTGTAGCCATCACCTCAGTTTAATTTTAGAATTTTTTCATTCCCCCCAAAAGAAACCCCATACCTATTATCAGTCATTCCCTACTCTTCCCCATTCTCTCAGTCCTAGGCAACCACTAATCTACTTTTTGTCTCTATATAGTTGTAGACATTTGGATTTTGTGATCTCTGTTCTAAAACAAGATTTACAATAGTTGTACAGTATTTCCTCATAGAGATTATATCATAAATTATGTAAAATTTTTCTTTTATTGGGCATTCATTTAAGATATTTATTTTATAAATAAATATATTTATATTTTATTGGGCATTCATTTAAGATAAATTACTGGATGTGATGTTACTGATCAAAGGACATAAAACATTTTAAAGTTTCTGATAAATATTACCATAATGCCTTCCAGAAAGGTTGTATCAGACCATCCTCACCATCAGTGTATGATAATGTGTTTTGCAAATTTTGTGTTGTGACCCTAGTCATACTGGTAATGTTATATGTTTATTTTTTTAATTTTTTCTTAGACATGTCATTTTCCTAGACTGATGTCATCCTTTTGATTTGACTTAAGCTGTTTTGGACAAGTGTACCAATACTGTCCTTTTTTACATGAAGACAGTACCACTTACGATGCACTGTGAATGAACACATTATCCCAGGTTCCCCATACTTCTCCAGCTGGTTCCTGACGGTTCTTACATTCAAATAGAATGGCTTTTTGCCAGCATAGATTGACACTTCAACCCACAATGGTGTATTTTGTTTCCTTGTTAGTTAATGGAGCCAAGATTTCAAACTACTTTCTCTCCTTTATTTTATAATTTGATTTACAACAAATTTTGTGTTTCTTAAATATCGTCCATAGCCAAGAGCTCTTTTGAAAAACAAGTTGTTTTCATGTTTATAATATATAGATTACTGTTTGTAATACATAGATTAAGGCTGCCATAGTGCTTTTGCTTAGAAATTGTCACTAGCTAGTTATTAAACATCTATTATCACTCATGCAGAATTAACTTCCACTTAAAACGTTCCAGTTAAACAAAACTTCATTGTAAACCCTTTAATTGATTCTTTGTCTCTACACATAAAGCAGTCTCATTCAGGAATGTGAGTCTCTAGCACGATTCTTAATCGCTCAGCTCATAATCTGGGATGCCCAGATAGTTAATACTGTAGAATCATGGTGAGTCAATATTGAAATTTTTAATTTTAATCCAACCACAGATTTTCTGGGATGACTAGGAAGTGCCGTTTTGAAAATTTGACATCTTATTATTGTTTAATTTCACGGCTCTTACTTTGCTTCTTTCCTGTCCCTAGAGTTCAGAATTCCACATAATTTGTTGGTTGTTTTATGAATAGTACTCTGCCTGAGTTGATTTTCATCAACTGTTAGTAGAAGGGACCTTAATAATAATCTAATCTGATATTCTTCACTTATCTCACAAATGAAAAAGTGGAAAGAAGTATTTATTCCTGAAGTGCCTGTTAGAATCTCTTGGCTCCTAGTTAAGTGCTTGCTCTTAGTTTCACAAAATTCAAAGTTAGAATCACTTTTCTAGAATATTAGTTCATCCTGGATTTTTTGTTTAGAAAAGAAATTAAGGTGTTTTGTTTTTTTTTTTTTTTTTTTTTGTGGTACGTGGGCTTCTCACCGTTGTGGCCTCTCCCGTTGCGGAGCACAGGCTCCGGACCCACAGGCTCAGCGGCCATGGCTCACGGGGCCAGCAGCTCCGCGGCATGTGGGATCCTCCCGGACTGGGGCACGAACCCGCGTCCCCTGCATCAGCAGGCGGACTCTCAACCACTGCGCCACCAGGGAAGCCCAAAATTAAGGTTTTTAAATATGGTCTACCTATTATAGATTTTGAGGTTTAAAAAATTTTTTTTAATTAGAAGCAGATTAACACTTGGCTCTGACCCATTTGAACTCGGTTGTTGAATTTGTAAAACATTTAGAATAGCACTACTTATTTAAAATTTTTAAATTTCCTGGTTATTTTAATTTAGTGAGCATTAAAAAATTGACAAGGGGGCTTCCCTGGTGGCGCAGTGGTTGAGAATCTGCCTGCCAATGCAGGGGACACGGGTTCAAGCCCTGGTCTGGGAAGATCTCACAGGCCGCGGAGCAACTGGGCCCATGAGCCACAACTACTGAGCCTGCGCGTCTGGAGCCTGTGCTCCATAGCAAAAGAGGCCGCGATAGTGAGAGGCCCACGCACCACGATGAAGAGTGGCCCCCGCTTGCCACAACTAGAGAAAGCCCTCGCACAGAAACGAAGACCCAACACAGCCAAAAAGAAATAAATTTATTTTTTTAAAAAATTGACAAGGGACAAGTTACACACTTTTTTAGTTGTTGATCTGAAACCCTTGGGAGCTTTTTTTTTAAACATGAGTCTATGAGAAACTTTTCCAAAGATATATATATGAAAGATATTTTTGGATTAACGGTGTTTTTGTGGCCAACATTATAGTAAAGAGATTGTAATGGAAAAAATGAATCAGATAAACTGGAAAATGAAGCATTTCCCTGTAGAGTCACTATGCTATAAAATATGTTTAAACTTTAACAGATGATTCCAGTTATTTCCTCATCTTCTGTTGCATAGCATATATAACATTAAATACTTCTTGAATACAACTGTAGGTTTTTTTTAAGTGTTTGTAATTTCCTATAAGCTACTGTATTGCAGGCTTCTTGGTGGTAGGTGAATGCTAATTGCATGAATGAATTTACCATTTTAACCATTTTTTAAGTGTATAGGTCTGCGGCATTAAGTACATTTACATTGTTGTGCAAACATCATCACCATCTATCTCCAGAACTTTATCTTCCCAACTGAAACTCTTTACCCATTAAATGCTAACTCCCCATTCCTCCCAGCCCCTGGCAATCACCATTCTTCTTTCTCTCTCTATGAATTTTATTCTATAGCCCTCATATAAGTGGGCCCTCATATAAGTGGAAACGTAATATTTGTCCTTTTGTGACTGACTTCTTTCCCTTAGCATACTGTCTCCAAAGTTCATCAGCATTGTAGAATGTGTCAGAATTTCGTTCCTTTTAAGGCTGAATAACATTGTGGATATATACCATATTTTGTTTATTTATCTGTCAGTGGACACTTGTGTTGCTTCCACCTTTTGGCTGTTGTAAATAATGTGCTCTGAACATGGATGTACAAATATCTGTTTGTGTCCCTGCTTTCATTTCTTTTAGGTATACATCCTGAAGTAGAATTGCTGGATCATACGATAATTCTGTATTTAATGTATATATATATTTTTTCTTTTGCGGTACGCGGGCCTCTGTTGTGGCCTCTCCCGTTGCGGAGCACAGGCTTCGGACACGCAGGCCCAGCAGCCATGGCTCACGGGCCCAGCCACTCCACGGCATGTGGGATCTTCCCGGACCGGGGCACGAACCCATGCCCCCTGCATTGGCAGGCGGACTCTCAACCACTGCACCACCAGGGAAGCCCTATAGTTAATATTTTGAGAAAATCATAAGCATACCATTTTCTACAGCAGCTGCATCATTTTACATTCCCACCAGCAATGCACAACAATGACTCCAGTTTCTCCATAACTTTTTTAGCACTTGTTTCTTTTCTTTTAATAGTAGTCATCCTTTAGAGTATGAAATGGTATCTCACTGTGCATTATTTGTCTCATTTGCATTTCCCTAATGATTAATGATCATCTAAAACTTCTTATAGTTTAAACACAGATTGACCCAAGCCTTGTTTCTTGAAAAATGCATTAAAATCATTGGTGAAGGAGTGAGGAAACCAGTATTCTCATACTCTCAGTAGTGGAAATATAAGTAGGTACCGGCTTTTTGCAGGGGTGATTTGGTAATACATATTAAAAGCCTTAGAATTTTTGGAGAGATAGTGCATAAAGAAGCTGATCTTTTCTTAATAACACACAGTTTTTTCACAGTTTGTACAACTATTGACCCAGCAATTCTTTTAGAAAAATTTATCCTAAATCTATAACTGGGGATGTGTACAAAGTTATAAGTATTGTAATAAATCATTGTAAACAACTTAAATGTCTAACCATGGAAGATATGTTAAATTCTGATTCAGTAGGCCTGAGAGTGGGAATTGGGTAAGTATGACCTAGGAATCAGCATTTTGGACGTGTACTCTGAATAATTCTGATGAAGGTGGTCTGTGGACCACATCTGAGGAACATTTATTCATCATTACTTACATGCTTTAATTTCAGGTTCCATGGTGTGCTAAGGCCCTCTGCAAACTGGTCTTTGACTTCCCTGTTCAGCCTTCTCTACAACTACTTCCCAAACATCCTCCATCATGTTCCAGTCTAAGAGCCTTCTTGTGCAACTTTTCACTCACACCACTTTCTCCATCTGCCTTGCCTCTACTTCCCACCCCAGCTCTGCCTGGTGAAACCATACCCATTCTTCAGAGACCCACTTGTCTTCTGCAGTAAGCTTATACTATTTTTTTTTCTGGCTTCTTTGAGGTATAATTGACAGCTTATACTTCTTAGTTTGTAGGAATTGTCTCTTTTCCTTCTCTGAGTATTTTCACATTTTGTACTTCTATACCATTCCTTGTGTTCCGCCCTGAAATGATTGTATTAGTGAACATATTTTATATTTTCTATCTCCTATAAATTCATTTAGATCTTCTGTTAAATATAGCACACATTTATTGAGTTATTTTTGTATCCTGAGGGCTCAGAGAATTTTAAAAAACATGGACTTTCCCCTCAAGGAACTCATATTCCAGCAGAAGAAACGGATACTACTAACCTCAGTTTAATAGATTAAGTCCTGATATTTGTGGAATGAAAAATTATTAGGGACTTTCTGAGGAGGTTAAGTGAGGAGGTCAAGAAAACTTGAAGTGACCTTTGAGCTAGAACCTAAAGGATAAAAATTTTTCCAAGTAGGAAATTGTGGAAAGACCATGCAAAGCAGAGGAAAATCAATGAGCAGAGATTCAAATTTATTAAACCACTCAGTTAATAGTTCTAAGTGCCAGGGATACAAGAACAAAGTCCTTGTTTATCTATTGGCGTGACAGATAACGAACAAATTAACAAATAAAAAGTGTTTTAGGTAGTGTTGAGTGCTCTGAAGGAAAAAGGCAGGGTAAGGGTGTAGAGAGTGATGGAAGAATGTTATCATCGTAGGAAAGTGGTCAGGGAAGTCCTCACCACGGGAGGTGACATCTGAAGGGAAGCATTAATTGAAGTGAGGGAGTAAACTGTGAGGATGTCCAAGGGAAGTGGGTTTAATGGAGGGAAACAACAAATGCATATGTGAAAATGTATAGTGTAAGCTGATGAAAAATGTACAGGTGGTATTTAAATTTGGGGTTGAACAGAAATTAAGATGAACTCTTTTTAATTTGGCTGTGCAGTGCAGCTTGCAGGATCTTAGTTCCCCGACCGGGGACTGAACCTGCACCCTTGGCAGTGAAAGCGCTGAGTCCTAACCACTGGACCTCCAAGGAATTCATTACAAAGATGATCTTTTTATAAAACATTTAATTTCTGAAAAATATGTAAGTCTTTTTTAACTTTAAAAAGTTTGCAAAAGGATTTCTTTAAAATCTCAAGCAGACTTTATTCTGTAGGGCATGGAATGCTTTTAGCAGTGTTTTCTTTAAAAAGGCAACTTATTCATTTGGTTAAAAAAATAAGACAATGTAAAAAGATATTAATATAATCACGGACTTCCCTGATGGTACATTGGTTAAGTCTTGTGCTCCCGGTGCAGGGGGCCTATGTTCGGTGCCTGGTCAGGGAACTAGATCCCGAGTGCCACAACTAAGACCTGGCACAGCCAAATAATTAAGTAGATTAATAATCAAAGTCTTGATCCTACCCCATCTTCCTTAGTGTCCTCCCCCACTTTTATTCGTTTTTAAAAAAATGTATCCTTGTGTTTCTTTGTAGAAATATAAGCAAAAACACAGATTGATATTTTTTCTCCTTATGTAAAAGGCATATACATATATACACTTCCTTGCTGTTTTCACTAATTAAATGTTTTGAATATCTTTTAAATTAATTTTTGGCTGCACTGGGTCTTCGTTGCTGTGCGCGGGCTTTCTCTAGTTGTGGCAAGGGGGCGCTACTCTTTGTTGAGGTGCGTGGGCTTCTCATTGCAGTGGCTTCTCTGGTTGCAGAGCACGGGCTCTAGGTACACGGGTTTCAGTAGTTGTGGCACATGGGCTTAGTTGCTCTGTGGCATCTTCCTGGACCAGGGCTCGAACCCGTGTCCTCTGCATTGGCAGGCGGATTCTTAACCACTGCGCCACCAGGGAAGCCCTTGAATATCTTTCTATACAAGGAGAGCGTTCCTCATTATTTTTTACAGCCACGTGGTATTCTGTTGTGTAAATAGACCATAGTGCATTTAACCATTGCCTTGACAGTGGACATTTGAGTTATATAAAAACAGTGTTATAGTTTGATCATTCCCAAAAGTGAGATTACTGGGTCAAAGGATATAGATGTATTTGTGATTTTGTTAGATATTATCAAATTGCTATCAGAGGTTGTACCACTCCCATCAGTGATATGTGAGAATGTCTGTTTTTCCATAGCCTCTCCAACTTTTGGATTTTTGCCAGTGTCATAGGAGAAGAATTGTATCTTAGAGTAGTTTATTATTGAGATATAATTTACATGTGCTAAAATTTGTCCTTTTAAAGTGTACAGTTCAGTGGTTTTAGTATACTCACAAGGTTGTGTAACCACCACCACTGTCTAATTCCAAACATTTTCATTATCCCCAAAAGATACCCAGTATCCATTAACAGTCACAGTCCATTTCCCATAGCCCCTGACAACCACTAATCTGTCTCTACTGATTTGCCTTTTCTGGACATTTCATATAAATGGAATCATACAATAGGTGGCTTTTGTGTCTGACTTCTTTAACTTAGCATTATGTTTTCAAGGTTCATCCACGTTGTGCATTTTTAAAGGGGAATTTGTGTTTTTCTTTCTGTAGAATGTATGTTTTGAACTCTATATATTAGAAATTAGCTCTTTGCTTATAAAAAAGTTACTGAAACCTTTTCCCCCAGTTCATTGTTTTTCTTTTAATTTTTATTTATTTTTTGCTGCGTTGGGTCTTCATTGCTGTGCATGAGCTGTCTCTAGTTGCAGCGAGTGGGGGCTACTCTTCGTTGCGGAGCACAGTCTGTAGGCACACAGGCTTCAGTAGTTGTGGCTTGCGAGCTCAGTAGTTCTGGCTCGCGGGCTTAGCTGCTCTGTGGCATGTGGGATCTTCTTGGACCAGGGATTGAACCTGTGTCCCCTGCATTGGCAGGCGGATTCTTAACCACTGCGCCACCAGGCAAGTTCCCATTGTTTTTCAGTATTGCTTAGGTTGTTTTTTCTTTTAACCACGGAGACACTTTTTAGTTTTTGTACTCAGATTCATCTTTTCTTCTCATATCCAGAGTTATAACAGATATCAACTATGTTTTATTCTAATACTTTAAAAAGTCCGTCGTTGCCCCACTGGTTTGAGGAGCCACCTCCATTAGTGGTTTTTCAGCAAAGGAGTAACACAGATCCATTTTAGAGAGAGAATTCTAGTAGAGATGCAGGAAACAGGCTGAAGCAGGGAGAGAGTAGTGGGTATTGTTTATAACCTTTCAGGTTTTGGTGGGGTTTTTTTTACATTTTTGTTTTTCTTCTAGGATTTTTTTTTTTTTTGCGGTACGCGGGCCTCTCACTGTTGAGGCCTCTCCCGTTGCGGAGCACAGGCTCTGGACGCGCAGGCTCAGCGGCCATGGCTCACGGGCCCAGCCGCTCCGCAGCATGTGGGATCTTCCCGGACCGGGGCACGAACCCTTGTCCCCTGCATCGGCAGGCGGACTCTCAACCACTGCGCCACCAGGGAAGCCCTAGGATTTTTTAATGCATAAATTTTATTCATTTTCCAAAATTGGGATAATTCTGTTCCGTATCCTATATTTTTCCGTTAATACATCAGGAGCATTTTTCTAAATGTTTGAATTAATTTATTGAACAGATTTATTGAGAACCTACTACCATTTGTCAGGCTGTGGGGTTTTAGATATTGGGGATTAAAGAACAAAATCCTGGGCTTCCCTGGTGGCGCAGTGGTTGAGAGTCCGCCTGCCGATGCAGAGGACACGGGTTCGTGCCCCGGTCCGGGAGGATCCCACATGCCGCGGAGCGGCTGGACCCGCTGAGCCTGCGCTTCCGGAGCCTGTGCTCCGCAACGGGAGAAGCCACAACAGTGAGAGGCCTGCGTACCGCAAAAAAAAAAACAAAAACAAAATCTTGCCTTCAGGGAGCTTATGTTCTATAAACAATAAAATTGTAAAATAAAAATTATGTGAGGGTTAAGTGCTATAAAGAAAATTAAAGGGGCTAGAGAATGACATGTTATTTTAGGAAAGTGGTCTGAGGAAAGTTAAGGAGATGACTTTTGAGCAGACTTGAATGAAATGAGAGAGTGTTCTGCTAATATCTATGAAATAAAGAAGTTCAAAGCAGTGAAAATAGCAAGTACAGAAATCTTGAGGCAAAAGTATGGCATGATTGGTATGATCAGAGAGGAATAGTGAGGATGTAGATATCCCTAAATCGGAATGAGCAAGAGGGAGAATGGAAGGTGATGAGACCGGAAGTGTGCTCGTAGCTGTATGATAAAGGGCCTTGTAGACTATAGTAAAGACTTTGGGTTTTGTTCTGAGAGAGTTTTGAGCAGAAGAGGGACATGATCTGACTTACTTTCTAAAAGCTTTACTCTGGTTGCTTTTTGGAGAAGAGATCTGAGAGGCATAAGAGCATAAGCTAGGGGACCAATTAGAAGACTCTTGCTTTTACAATAATCTTGGTTAGAGTTGAAGGGGGCTTGGATCAGAGTTGATGGCAGTGGAGGTGGAAAGAAGTGGTTGGATTGTGGGTATATTTTGAAGATAGAACTGACAGGATTTGCTGGTATAGTTTGCCTATGGAGTGAGAAAAAGGAGTGAGGTTGCCTTGAAGGTTTTGGCCTAAAAAACTGCATGAATGGCGAAACTACTTACTGAGTTTGGGAAAACTGCAGACAGAGTAAGAGTAGCTCTTTGGAGGATGGGAGGATTGGTTTGGGTTATGTTAAATTTCAGGTGCCTATTAGAAATCCGAGAGAAGATGTTGAGTAGCAGATGAATTTCAAGTCTGAAGTTTCAGAGAGATATTGGAGCAAAGTGGGACATCATTTCCAGCTTGGATTCTGGTGGAAGAACCAGCAAAGAGCACTGAAAAGGAGGCTAATAAGATAGGACAAAAATCAGGATATGTATTTAGAAGTTTGGAAAAGGAAAAGTAAGACAGAAGTAGAAACTGAAAAATAATAGCCATGAGAGTTTGATATCAGGCTGACCAGTCCCTCATTGCCTCCCACCCCCAACTCATCCATAGGCAACCACTGACGTGCTTTATGTCATTATAGATTAGTTTGTGTTTTCTAGAATTTTATATAAATGGAATCATACAGTGTGTGCCTTTTTTTTTTTGCCTGGCTTCTTTGGTCTAATTATTTTGAGATGCATCCATGCTATGCGTATCAGTAGCTTCTTGCTGAGTATTATACCGCTGTGTGAGTGTACCACAATTTGTTTACTCATCAACCTGCTGATGGGCATTTGTGTTGTTTCCAGGTTTTGGCTATTACAGATAAAATTGTTGTGAACATTTGTGTGCAAGTCATTTTATAGACATACGGTTTTACTTCTTGCCTAGGAGCAGAAGGGCTGGATCATATAGTTGGTATATGTTTAACTTCTAAGAAACTGCCAGACCATTTTCCAAAGTGATTATACTATTTTACATTCCTACTTGTATGAGAGTACCAGTTTTTCCGCATCCTCACCAACACTAGGTATGGTTATTCTTTTCTTTTCTTTTTTTAAATTTATTTATTTATTTTTGGCTGCATTGGGTCTTCGTTGCTGCGCGCGGGCTTTCTGTAGTTGTGGCGAGCAGGGGCTACTCTTTGTTGTGGTGCGGTGGCTTCTCTTGTTGCACGGCACGGGCTCTAGGCACGTGGGCTTCAGTAGTTGTGGCTCGTGGGCTCTAGAGCGCAGGCTCAGTAGTCGTGGTGCATGAGCTTAGTTGCTCTGTGGCATGTGGGGTCTTCCTCAATCAGGGCTCGAACCCATATCCCCTGCATTGACAGGCAGATTCTTAACCACTGCACCACCAGGGAAGTCCCTCTGTGTGCTTTTTTAGTGGTTGTTTTAGGTATTACACTGTACATACATAATGTATTGCCATCATTGGTGTCACATTTTATAGATTTCAGTGAAGTACAGACACCTCCCTTTATATCCCTTTACCCTCCCTGCTGCATTTATACCAGGGTTCACTGCTTCATGAGGCTGCTTATTCCATTTTTGGACAGGCTGATGCAGTGGGAATCTAGGAGGAAAAAAATAGAGAGAGAAGAGATTGCAGTGAAAAATGTAAGGCAAATCCGATAGGAATGCATTTATTCATTTGTTTGTCAAATGTTTATTTAGCACTTAAAATGGCCAATCAGAGACTTCTCTGGTGGCACAGTGGTTAAGAATCCCCCTGCCAATACAGGGGACTCGGGTTCAAGCCCTGGTCCGAGAAGATCCCACATGCCGCGGAGCAACTAAGCCCGTGAACCACAACTACTGAGCCCACGTGCCACAACTACGGAAACCCGTGCGCCTAGAGCCTGTGCTCCGCAACTAGAGAAGCCACCGCAATGAGAAGCCCCCGCACCGCAATGAAGAGTAGCCCCGGCTCACGGCAACTAGAGAAAGCCTGCGTGCAGCAATGAAGACCCAACACAGCCAAAAATAAATAAATAAGGTAATTAATTTTTTTAAAAAATGGCCAATCATCGGGCTAGATGCTAGGGAAGCAGAGATAAAAGATGTGTCTAACATCTAGGGGCTCCCAGTACAGTTGAGGTGGTAAGACAAAAAGTTGCAGCAACACTGGTAGTGATGGTAATAATGGTGCTTGCCTTGAGACCAGGCACAGTTCTGAGCACTTCATGTGTATACCATCTTTGTATCTACCCTTTTACAAGCATTTTCACCCCTGAACTAAATTTACCACCTTCTGTGTCACTCTTCTCAATGCCCAAAGAAGTTATCCTTCTTAGTGAAAAAAAAACATTTTTGTTGAAGATACCATTTTTCTAGTTTATTCTTCCCTTCCAACTGCCAAGAAACAACCTTGGAGTTCTTTTTGGGTTTTATGTTTTGTTGTTGTTTGTTTTGGGGGGTTTTGTTTTGTTTTAACTTTCAATTCATTCTATGTGTAAGATCTTAAACCCTGAAATTTCCCCCTTTGATTTTTTTTTTCCAATTTCTTTTGGCAGCAGAACTAACCCCCCACCTTTAATCTTTGTGAGTTTATTATTTAGTTTAATTCCGATTCCAAAGATTGGGGTGAGGTGCCCTCCTCTGTATTCACATGGGGCCTGTACATAGTTCCACCTCATCTGGAATGTAATTCTTTACTAGTAGTTAAAAGCTGAGACTGGAACAAGACTGGCTGACTTCAGATTCTAGTTTCACCTCTTAATACCTGGATGATCTCAGGCAAATTTTATAAACTTTCTGGACCTCATTTCTTCATCTTTAAAATAGATCTAATCATATAATCCACCTCCAGAGATAATCCAAATAATGAGCTTTTATATTTAATCTTCAAAGATCCTGAGTTTTAGACATGCAGTAAACTTTGACTTGATCCTGTTAGGATGTAACTGATAGAAAGCTCTTCAAATATAAATAATTTGGGAGGGGATTACTTAATTTATTACCGTGTTGATACCAAGTACTTTTTAAAATTCTATTTTCTAGTGTAAGACAAGGTAGATTTGAAAGTTATTTGGAAAACAGACTAAAAATAGCACATTTGATTTCTGTCCAGTAAATGTTATAAAAGCAAACATGATTTTCTTAAGTATGTGTTGGGGGGTGGAGAGAGAATTGAAAATCCTATTAAATGTCAAATGATTGATGTCTGTACTGTATTAAGAATACATTCTGGGGCTTCCCTAGTGGCGCAGTGGTTAAGAATCCGCCTGCCAATGCAGGGGACACAGGTTCAAGCCCTGGTCTGGGAAGATCCCACATGCCGTGGAGCACCTAAGCCTGTGCGCCACAACTACTGAGCCTGCGCTCTGGGGCCCACGAGCCACAACTACTGAAGCCCGTGCACCTAGAGCCCATGCTCCACAACAAGAGAAGCCCACGCGCCGCAACGAAGGGTAACCCTGCTCGCCGCAACTAGAGAAAGCCCACGTGCAGCAACAAAGACCCAACACAGCCAAAAATTAAATAAATAAATAAATTTATTAAAAAAAAAAAAAAAAAAGAATACATTCTGCAGATAAATGGGCAAAAGGATAGAAATAGTTCACAAAGAAGGAGGAATATAGGGGAAGGGTATCCTGCTGTATTAAAAACATACAAATTGACATAATTTTGAAATACCATTTTACACCTAGCAAAGTAGCATGACAGACAGTGCTGATGAGGTTGAGGTAAAATTGTACTCATTCATTGCCAGGCATTGTAAACTGCTAAGACCTTTTTAGAAAGTCAAATGACAGTACAGAGCAAAAACCACGCAGACTTACATTTCTTGTGTCCTGATAATAGCACTTCCTAGAATTTGTCTATAGATAAATTCAACCAAAGTATAAAGGATATATTCAAGAAGACATTAAGTGTCAAAATACTAAATCAGTTGGCTTTCCTGATTGGCAAAAAATATTTAGGTGTTTGGCATCCCCCTACCTCTCACCACCACTCATCACATGCTCCCATATTTTCCATTCATAGAGTACGGAAATGATTTTTATTTTTTCACGAGAGCTGTTCACAGGTTAGTTGCATGCTCTCACTCCCTACTCTATAACCAAGTCTGTTTGCTGAAACAAGGAAGTCAGAGAAGACTGTGTTCTGAATCTTAGGCTTCTGGTAGGAGAGCGAAAACATGTTTCTGAGAAAAGGGAATTTTAGTGGAGCAAGAACACAGCAAGACCACACTTGGCAGTGACACGTTTTTGCTTAGAAATGTCAATTCCAGAACCCACCATTATACTCATTCAGTTTTTTCTCCTCTCTCACACCCTCCCTCCCTCTTCCCCTTTCCACCCCACCCCCCAAATTGGAGGAGTCTACTCTGATACTGAAGCCTTTCTCTTAATGCTTACAAGGAGAAGAAAGGGATTTGGAAAGGGAAGAGTATCAAAGAAAAACCTACTGACAGCTCAGTAGATCCACAGTGGTGATGCTGCCATTTGATTAGGAAGCCCATGGTTATTTTAGAAAGAAAATCACCCATCACCCATTTTATGAGATGCTGAAGCTACATTACTTTACACATCATTTATACTCAAGGTTCAGGTATAGGGTGCTATGGCACTTATAAGTACCCACGGAAAACCAGGCTCTAAGGGTTCATCATTGTCTAGGCCTACAGCTTAACCAGTATGCAGTGTGTATTTCTGGATGTGTTTAAGTGGCTGCTTTATAACTTATAAGCTTTGAAGGGTTTGTCACTAATTTCCCCCTGAACTGTTGAGAAATTATTTCATAGCAATAATTATTAAAAAGGTACCCATTTGTTTTCGGTATGGATGGCAGTGTAGAGGATGAGCTTCCTAACTAATTAACAATTGCACTTTCATGATTTTGGCTTTTTGGAACAAATAGAATTTCAGGCTTTAAGGGAAATGCTTTAGCTATATGTGGCGTTTGGGGAAAATGAATCTGGACTTGTGGACGTGAATCATTATTGAGTTCTGTGTTGGAAATCTGGCTTACATCACCATTTAAGGACTGCATATTATTTACTTCTTGTGGTGTGGTTTTATAACTTGTGTATGCAGTGAGAGAAGTGGTGAGCTCAGCTGGACGTCAGGGCTGGAAATAAGAGTTGTACTTGAAGTCCTACGGTGAGATCTTTGTGTGGTTGGATTCTGTATGTGAATCTTCGTACTTGCATGTTATGCAGATGCCTGAGCTTTTCTTCTTCTTCTTCATTGACCTTTTGGGAACTGTTCTGAGTTTTTTTGATATATCTTTTTTATTAAGTTATTTTGAACACATAATAACTTGGAACACTCAGGGATTGTTTTACATTCATTTATTAAATTAAATGATAGTAAGTGCGGATGATTCTTGGCCATAGCTATTCCATAGTTTGCAGAACTTGATAATGAGCAATAATTTGTCCTATATATATAGTTTTTAATCACAATACAGATGCAGGTGTTTTCCTTCTTGAGCAGTTGAGTCTGTAAATCACCTTCTGTGGATATGGGTGTCCCAATGACTGAGAGCCAGCTGTTGGGTGTTTTAACTAAACAGCTCGCTCCTAGTTGGCTGCTCAGATCCCATTGAGAGAGGTATTGGCTGCTCCAGAGAATGGAACAGGAATAGAGCACACAGGGTGAAGATTTTTGCAAGGCCTTTAGTGACCCAGTTTAAATTTGGTGAAATTTTCTACTTTGGCTTTTTCCTATAGGAGGTGCCAGAGTGCATCTGCTTCAGATTTTCACCAATGACTCATCTTCCTGTCATATTTTCTTAGACTACAGTGACGTAAGACTCTTCGAGTCACTGTTAGGTAGTTTCTCCTACCACATATAGGAGAAGAGAACAGTGATATTCAAACTCAAGCCTGTTTCCATCTCATGCTGATTGATTCCTATGGTACATAGAAAACTGTTTCTCCCTGAAAATGGCATCCTAGTGATTTATTGTTTTCTGTGGGAGGAAACTTATGACCTTCTCTTTTCTTTTTCCCTTCCAGAGGGAATCTGGAAAACTTGTAAGCAAAACATCATTTCTCTTAGAAAATTTTGGATAACAGAAATTCTGGATAACAGGTAAAAAGTATATTTAAATTTCTTTGGTGATGCTGATAATCAACTATTATCAGCAGAAGTAAACCAAGAGAGGGAAGATAGAAGAGGAAAGCTAGGTGTGCTGTGTCGCAGGGGCTGTATTAGGGATTTTACATACATTATCTCATTTGATGGTTTTTACCTGGATTCTGGACATAGATCTAAGAATCTCAGAATAAAACTATCCTTCAAAATGCTGTTTTAAGTGGATTTGTCTATTGATTGGATTTTTAATGTCCTCACAATTCAATCTACAGGCATTTTTAAACTTCTACCATAAACAAAATACAGAAATATAATACAGAATGCTAGAATCTCTGTGATGCAGCCTAGCTCAGGAGTGTCTTCCTTGTTTCTTTCTGTCTTTTATTTTAGTTCTTGATCTTTGCCAGTTATTTGCAGCTGTACTATCTCCTTAATTCTTTTTTAATACTTTATCACCAGGTCCAAAATTTAACTTTCCTGATAAGGTACCTCTTCACAATGGAGTCCATCCATCCCAGGTGTCCCCATTATGTTCTCAGTGGCAGTCTTACTGTGACCAAATAGCCATACTTCTGTGCTATTTTCTTATCTATATTCCACAAAGTTCGAAGGTCTTATGAAATAATACTGTATGTAAAAAATCCAGTATAGGGCTTCCCTGGTGGCGCAGTGGTTGAGAGTCCGCCTGCCGATGCAGGGAACACGGGTTCGTGCCCCGGTCCAGGAGGATCCCACATGCCGCGGAGCGGCTGGGCCCGTGAGCCATGGCCACTGAGCCTGCGTGTCCGGAGCCTGTGCTCCGCATCGGGAGAGGTCACAGCAGTGAGAGGCCCGCGTACCGCAAAAAAAAAAAAAAAAAAAAATCCAGTATACTTTGGGATATATATCTCAAATGATAGCTGTAATTTTACCTTTTAAGCTAAGGAAGACACGAAAACTAATCAGACTTCCTAGGACCCTGTAGGTCCAAACCAGTGCTCTTAGACTGAGGTGAATGGTCCTACCTGATGGTAGTATAGAGAGTGAGGTGCTATTTATTCTAACAATCATTCTAGTATGAGCCTTGAAGATAAATTTCAAGTATGTAGAGAAGTAGTTCCTAGAGATATCATCAATGAAAAAATTAAGATTTTAATATTTGCTGATTTTCCTTTGGTATTTTTTCATTTTCATCAGGGTGAACCAGTTCAGTCACCATGAGTTGGAGCTTCCTCACTCGCCTGCTAGAGGAGATCCACAACCACTCCACGTTCGTGGGGAAGATCTGGCTCACTGTATTGATCGTCTTCCGGATTGTCCTTACAGCTGTAGGAGGAGAGTCCATCTATTACGACGAGCAAAGCAAATTTGTGTGCAACACAGAGCAGCCAGGCTGCGAGAACGTCTGCTATGATGCCTTTGCACCCCTCTCCCACGTGCGCTTCTGGGTGTTCCAGATCATCCTGGTGGCCACCCCCTCAGTGATGTACCTGGGCTACGCCATTCATAAGATTGCCAAAATGGAGCACGGTGAAGCAGACAAGAAGGCTGCTCGGAGCAAACCCTATGCAATGCGTTGGAAACAGCACCGGGCTCTGGAAGAGACAGAAGAGGACCATGAAGAGGATCCCATGATGTATCCAGAAATGGAATTAGAAAGTGAAAAAGAAAATAAAGATCAGAACCAATCTAAACCGAAGCATGATGGCCGACACCGGATTCAGGAGGACGGGCTCATGAAAATCTATGTGCTGCAGCTGCTGGCAAGGACCGTGTTTGAGGTGGGCTTTCTGATAGGGCAGTACTTCCTGTATGGCTTCCAAGTCCACCCATTTTACGTGTGCAGCAGGCTTCCTTGCCCTCATAAGATAGACTGCTTTATTTCCAGACCCACTGAGAAGACCATCTTTCTCCTGATAATGTATGGTGTCACAGGCCTTTGCCTGTTGCTTAACATTTGGGAGATGCTTCATTTAGGGTTTGGGACAATTCGAGACTCACTAAACAGTAAAAGGAGGGAACTGGAAGATCCGGGTGCTTATAATTATCCTTTCACTTGGAACACACCATCTGCTCCCCCTGGCTATAACATTGCCGTCAAACCGGATCAAATCCAGTACACCGAGCTGTCCAACGCTAAGATTGCCTACAAGCAAAACAAGGCCAACATCGCCCAGGAACAACAGTACGGCAGCCATGAGGACAACCTCCCAGCTGACCTGGAGACCCTGCAGAGGGAAATCAAAATGGCTCAGGAACGCCTGGATCTGGCAATCCAGGCCTACAGTCACCAAAACAACCCCCATGGCCCCCGGGACAAAAAAGCCAAAGTGGGGTCCAAGGCTGGGTCCAACAAAAGCAGTGCTAGTAGCAAATCGGGGGATGGGAAGACCTCCGTCTGGATTTAACCTTGGCTGGGCTTAAAACTTGTGCTTTTCGTAGTTCACGGTAAGCAGCGGCTCACAGAATAACGACTTCCACTGAGTAAACATTCGGCTCTGGTTATTTTCAGGGATGCTGTTGGCTCATGATCCAAGCTCAGGGGACTCTGAAGTGGGGGCTGGGACAGGGGGAAAGAACGGGAAACACAGTGTTCCTGGACACATGTTCCAGCAATAATACAGTTGCAGAACTTTACATTTGTGTCTTCCAGATCTGGAAAAGAACAGATATATTTAAATCATTCTTCTTGAACAGTTTTTGTATGTACAGTATTATGGTACTTTTTTTTTTAGTATGAGAACTTTTCTTTGTATTTGTATATTGGACCACTGTAGCTATACTTTTATATTAAAGGGGAAATAATCCTTAAGGTAATGCCTATTAGGCTAGTGTTATTACTTTGTTCAGCAAATTCTACCCTGGATTTAAAGTTTTAATAGATGCTACATACCTAATAAAAGTGCCTCTGTGTTGCAGGGAAGATTTCAGATATGTAAGGAGCTGGAGAAGGATGAATCAGTTCTCAGTCTTGGAAAGAAAGTCCATAGTAGAGGGAGGTTGAGATCTCTCTTTGACTTGAGAAATCTTTGAATCTCGTTCATGTGTCCAGATTTGTATCTAGTCTTTGAAAACCTATTTGTGTTTTCAAAGAAGATAAAGTGATTCACTGCAGAAGTCCTTTAAATATCAAGCCTTGCCAGTATATGCTTTGATGGTGTGTATATAATGTCAGTTCTTTCAAAAGGCTGTTGCACAAAGCTGTCCTCATCCAGTAGCAGTGTGGAGACCCTGGCTAGAAGTGTTCTAAGATTCCTCTGTCACAAAACAAAGGCACTCCTGGGAAATAAGCCCTGATAAGATGTTTAGCTGTGGACCTGTTTGATTTGCCTTAAATCTGTATCCAAAAACCTGCCTCTCTGGTTTCTTAAGAAGCCAGTGATGGATACTTTTTTTATATGGTAACAGCAAAAATACGGAAATTCCCTTCTAGGCTAAAAATTAATCAAAGCTACCTTAAACTGCATATGGCAGAAGGCCTAAATTCAAATTCCTTATTTTTTATAATTCACCATGGGACTTTTATAATTTACATATTTCTGCCAGTGTAGGTTTCTGCCTGGAAGACCAGTCAGACCTGGGATTCTATCTGTAAATAGACCGAAAGAGAATTTCAGTATTTATTTGCTGTAGGCATATCTCTTTGTTAATGACAAGCATTAATGTTCACATAACACTCGTAATTTGCAGTAATATTTTATTGCCATTTTCACCCTTCTCTTATGTTGGAGAACTTTGCTCTCCTGTCATGTTCACCTCATTTGTCTTACAGTTTATGAGCTTCTGAGTAAGAGCTTGGTAAAGATTTAAAGGAAGCGGTGTTTGCTTCACCAGGGAGCTTTCATTCTGGGTATCTCACTCTCTTCTAACAGAAAGTTATTGCAAGCCACCTCCAACATTGAAATTCCAAGAGTGCTATTTTTTTGACTTAATTTTTAAATGTCAGTTCTCTATTCTTAGAACAGCGTCCTGTATGCAGTTCTTTTTTTCTTTGTTGTTCTCCATTGCATTTCTCCCCCACCTCCACCCCCCGCAAAAGACACTCAGTTGAAAATTTAAGCTTATCTTCTAACCATGCATTTACCTTTATTTTGCTCTTTTTAGTCTGTAAATTTTAGCCTAGAGAAGTTCTTCAGGATCTCTAAACACTTAAGCAAAAGGTAAACTCCCTTGAGACTGAAGGGGAAATTTCAGAAAATGATTTATACATGTATGGATCCTTGATAATTAATAGACCTGCACAGTTTCCTTGAAACCAGGTGTTTAGTAAGGAATTTCAAATAATTATTCTAAAACAGGGAAGATTTTAAATACTTCAGGCCAGCTAAGATAAAGAGCTACCAATAATTCTTATGTCAGTAGAACTTCATGTATATTTCTTAATTGAAGGACAGAAAAAATACACATACATTCACATCCATCTATTCAGAGTCTGAAGGAGAACAGAGTGGCTTTGCCAGTGGAAGGGTTGGGGATCTGAGTGAGAGAGAGGGAAGGAGTCAAGCAGAAATGCCAGGCAGACATTCGGCGCCAGAAGCATCCACTTAGTTTCTACAAATAGGGCCCCTGGTGTTTCATCTGGGCTTGTTCTGATGAGAATGTTATCTTTTGTGTCTGGATAATTCTTCAACTTCCTCAAGTACATAGAAAGATATTCTGGGTCACGTCACATGTGTTAAAGTCTATTTTTATCCTCTCACTAAAGTTCTAATTATGACATAGATTTCCCAACTCTCACTACTTTCTTAGTCCATTTCTTTCAGCCTTTGAACATATGAGTTTGCCAAGGCCATTCTCCCCTAACAACATGTCATGGACTTACATTAAGAAAACGGCCCTGTCAGTGTCTAGCTTGTTAACCCATTAATTGGGTCTACATTGAGTCTATAAAATATTGTTCCAGTTACTGTTCTGGAACTTGCAGGTATTTGTATAAAACACCTGTCAGCAGGGGTTTTTTTTTCCCTATCAAAATCATTCCTTTGAATTGCTGTATAAGACATGCTCTGTAGGGCTTCCCTGGTGGCGCAATGGTTGAAAGTCCACCTGCCGATGCAGGGGACACGGGTTCATGACCCAGTCCGGGGAGATCCCACATGCCACAGAGCGGCTGGGCCCATGAGCCATGGCCGCTGAGCCTGCGCGTCCGGAGCCTGTGCTCCGCAACGGGAGAGGCCACAACAGTGAGAGGCCCGTGTACCGCAAAAAATGACATGCTCTGTCGTGTGACATTTGCTTCTCTAAATAGAAGTTGAGTGCTTAGTCCTTCACAGACTACAATCAGGATATGGTCAACATGTTATATTCCTTAAAATACAGTTGGATTTATTCAGATGTGGTGTGTCTTTTGTTCATCTTTGTTACAATTATTCAGAAGAGATCTGTAAAACAAATTGGCTTCTTTTCTTAGTTCAAATTTGAGGGAAGAATTATATAACGTTTTCCCCTAAAGAAATGTTACTGTTCATTTTGTGGCTTCCTCTTTGCTTTATGCCTTAGTGTCGCCTGTTTCTATATTTGTTCATTTAAAACCACAAGCGTGTTACTTCATTGAAGTCAGTTTGTCTGGGGATTTTCCTTGACTGACATCTATAGACTTTCGATAAAAAGGAACTTTGCCAACTAAAATGGTTCTCACAGGTTAGGACTCCCACATATCTGTCTTTTAGAAGGACACCTATATCTTTAAAAAGAAAAACGTCATCATTAGGTACCGTAACTGTCATTTCTTCATGGTATGAGACTAGGCGGTTCACTTTACTTTTCCAAGTTCCAGGAGCCACTTACCTCTCAGAAGTGTTATGAAGTAGTTAGAAAAAGCATCTGGTAAAAAGTATTAAAAAACCAACTATTATTATTGGTCATTTGTCTGACCTTGGAGCTTCAAAAAAAAATAGGTGAAAGAACTATGTGATGTAGTAAGAAGTCCTTCAGTGCTCTTTATCACAGGAATCAGTGATTGTTTAAAACACTTAAATTGCTCAAAGCAGTTTATACCAAGAATGGACTTAAATGTTATTCCTGTTAGTCATACCTATGCTTTACCCGTTACGCTTATAAACGTCTAGGCTTCACGTTTTCTGTCTCATTTAAGAGACAGTACACTGCTAAAAATAATACCTATAGTTTAGGATAAATTTTTGGCCAGCCAGTTTTTTATAAAAGGCAAGTATGTTATACTTGAACCTACTTCACAAATGCCTTTTTATACAGGAAGGGTCTTTCCCAACTGTGAAGAAAAGTACCTGAAGTCAGAGATACGCAGCTGCTGGTCATTTTGATTGGAAGGTTCCAGTTGTTAGATTAATTTTATCTTTATAAAATCATGTAATTTCACGAAGAGTCTTACCGCCTGAAAATAAAGCCCCTGCACCTATACAGTGCAGAGTTTGGAAATAAAATTTCAACTCACCTATATATCGTAAATCTGTAGTAATCCACAGTTACCATCAAAGGTTAGAGTCACTAGGTTGACTTGCATACTTGTCACTCATTCTGGCCACATATCCTGGAGAGTTTAAAAGATTTTATTTGTTGTCCCTAATGCGTAGTTGTGTTGTTTTTGTTGTTTTAATAATGATGTTAAGTGAGTTTGGTTCATGCACATTCCATGTTAATCATACTTTTGAAAGAAGCAATCCATGTATTCCAAAATTCAGGATTCCAAACAAAAGAAAGCCCTACTCCCGTGCAAAATCTCTACAGAAATAAAAGAAGGAAGAGTTCTGCATTTCAGGGTTGGCTTGCTGAACCAGCAAAGACATTTGGCTGTATGATTCCAAGATTGGAAGTGGTTTTCTTTTCTGTACTCTCTATTGTGTTCTCTTCGATAAATCTCTTACAGAAGTCTCTACCTCAGGCACTGAGTGTTAGATATGATTAGCATATTGATACCAAAAATCTTAGCTAGGACTTCCAACTTTTTAAGATAATTTAAATGTAAAATTCAACTGTTAACCAGCAATTTAATGTCACGTGACGTGCAGTTTGGATATTGTATGAACAGCTAAGGAGTTACCCATTCTAGTGCCAAAGATCACTCGTTGCTAATTTTGTTCTGTACAGTTGATGTAAAATTTTATGGTGGGGACAGACTCTGCTGAGGGCCTTGTCTCTAGGAAGACTTTTTGTCAGTTCCAGATGTTTTTGTCAGTTCCAAATACAGTTTAGAAGATTCGTTCGTGGTCTGTGCATCTTTTTCCAAACGTGAAAACTCAACTGCCAGATGTCATATTCAGGATTTTTACCCCGTTCTTTGTGTCAAATAGTGCCCGAGAGCTTAATGGTTTACACAGAAAACCTGATATGAAAATCTCTTCCCATACCTTCACCTGTAAGTTGATCTCAGTGGAAATAACGTGAGCAGGAAATTTTCCAAGTAGAGGTTTGGGCTCAAAAGATGCCCTTTTTTCATAGCTGGGTTAGAACTCCTCTGGGATGGCTGTGGCTAAAAGGATTTGGCGTGTTTGTGGCATCACAATCTGGGAGGGGGAGGTGGCCTTAAGGGTGGAGGCTAAGGTCTAAGCACAGAAACAAACCGGCAACATACCCGCTCTCTGGCTCCCTTTGGTTCTCGAGGCCTGGAGAAGAGGAGTGCCTTCTGAGAAAGATGCTCCTCACAGATTAGACCAGTCTTGGTGTGGCGAATCCACTTTGTGAGAATAGAGGATGTGGGAGAGGGTAGCATTTATTCCAACAATGCCCTCTGTTACCCCAGACACAGAATAGCTGACTGAGTGACAGAATGGGTCATGCGTCAAGCCCACCCTCAGCGGCACAGATTGTAAACTGGTCGGCCAACCATATTTGGTAATAAACTCGTGAGCTGTTCGAAAGCTGCCGGAGCTGTTAAGTCACTGCTAGTTCGGAAAGTGGATTCTTTGGCAGATTTGCCATCAGAACAGATATTAGTACCTGGAAAAGGTGTTGCATCAAAGTTAAAGTCTGTTTTCTTTGCTACCTAGAGATTAAAACAATATTTCTAAGGTTTTAAGGGCTTATACCAATCTTAACATGTAATACTTTTAGGGCTTGCCTCCTTTAGTTATTTCGAGTTGGAAGCATGTTACACAGGGGCATAAAGGATAGGGGGGTTGAGGCGGAGCTGAGAACAGAATCCAGGTCTGCACGTTGATTGCTCAGTGGCTTAATCCAGCATCCTATGTTCTTTTCCTAGCGAAGTGCAGAAGCAGATATTAGTGGGGCTCTCACTGTGGCAGGGGGTGGATCCAGCTGGCTGGACCTTGCTGTGTTTACAGCATTTTTTTCCAAATGTGACCCTTGGACCACCTATGAAGAAGTAACAGGGAATTCCTATTAAGATGTTGGTTCCTTGGACCCATCTGAGGCCTATAATAAGAACTAATAAGTTCTCCAGGTGATTTTTAATCTTTTATTAAGGTGTAATTTACATGATGTAAAATTCAGCCTTTTTAGTGTATAGTTACAAATGCATGCATTGAGCAACTACCACCGGAAGATACAGAATAGTGACATCACCCAAAAATTCTCTCTAGGTAATTCTTATGTGTATTGAGGTTTGAGAACCACTTAGGAAAAAAATGAAAACATGAAATGTGGGCCAGAATAAAAGTGAGAGGGGGATTGTTTTGAATGATCTCTGTTCAAGGAGGTTTAAACCTGACATAGCACATGAATGTCATCTCACGTGCCAGCTCAGGTTGATGGCTGGCTGGAGTGGAGGACTGCAGACTCTCATCTGGAATCAGTGGGTTAGTCCGTAAGTGATTTGGGGGAGGGGCGGGGGCCTCTGGGAAGAATGCTGTCTCCAACTAGATGTTTAAAACGTAAGTGGTTTTTTATTGGAGTATAGTTGATTTAAAATGTGTTTCTGCTGTACAGCAAAGCGAATCAGTTATACGTTCACATATATCCACTCTTTTTTAGATTCTTTTCCCATATGGGTCATTAGAGTATTGAGAAGAGTTCCTTGTGCTATACACTAGGTTCTTATTAGTTATCTGTTTTATATATAGTAGTGTGTGTATGTCAATTCCAATTTCCCAGTTTATCCCTCCCCCACAAGCATAAATTTTCAAAACATCCTCCAATATGCACTCAGGACTTCCGGCTTATGACTATGACTAGACCAAGAACCACCCCACCTTGTATATGAACGAGTTTGGTGTCTTTACTTTGGAGTTTCTCCACCCTACATTTTATAACATCTTTGAGGAAATTAGAAATAGGAAGTGACTCAGGGTTGGAAAACAAAAGGAAAAAGATGATGACATGGTAACACGCATCCGCTGTCAGTTGGTTTTCTCTCCTGCCCTCTCAATCCTGAGGAAATGGCACGGCACTTCCTTGCCCTGCCCTTGACATGCTATGCCTACTTTAAACGAGATTCAGGGATTGTGAAAGAAAACCTATGGAAGCCCACTGCTAGCGCCTCAAGGAAAAGCTGACCGGATTCCCTCTTTACCCTCGGCCAAACCTCCCCCAAGTATCCTTGTCTGCTCTGCTCTGCGGGGCCATCACACAGGGTATGGGCTGGCTGACAGCCTTAAACTCCAGGCAAGGCAGAACCAAGCAACCGTTCATAACCGATTTCGGTGCATAGCCAGTGACCTGAATGGGACCTGACCATGGGGAAGAATGATACAGAACTAGATAGCTTTTTTCAATTTTATTTTTAGTTTGTACAGTCAGTCCCGTGAAAGTGAAATTTTATCTTTGCTCTGGAAACATTGAAAAACACTGACAGGGAGCTCCTTCAGCCTGGCCCATTTTCCTGAAAGCGTGTTGCAGCTGTGGCTTCTTCCCAGCAGGCAGAGACTGATGTTCGATCCTGTACCCAGGTGCTGTAGAGAGCAATGACAGGCCTCAACTTCTGACTGCAGAGGGGTCTGCACAAGGATTTGGGCTCCGTAAGACACTTTTAATGCCAAAAGTCCTGGAAACAGAGTGAGTGCAAATTGTCAGTGGATTGTTTACTTCACATTCAAATGGGGAAATGATCACAGACAAAGGAGCTACAGCTTTTTTAAAAAATATAAATTTATTGTTGGCTGCGTTGGGTCTTTGTTGCTGCACGCGGGCTTTCTCTAGTTGTTGCGAGCAGGGGTTACTCTTCGTTGTGGTGTACGGGCTTCTCATTGCGGTGGCGTCTCTCGTGGAGCACGGGCTCTAGAGCGCGGGCTCAGTGGTTTTGGCGCATGGGCTTAGTTGTTCTGTGGCATGTGGGATCTTCCTGGACGAGGGCTCAAACCCGTGTCCCCTGCATTGGCAGGCGGATTCTTAACCACTGCGCCACCAGGGAAGCCTGAGCTACAGCTTTTGAACCAGTTGTGATTATAGACCAGCTTGTGATTATGGTGTTTAGTTCCAGTGGTCTGCTTTGGGGGGCTTGTTGACCCAGAAGACACATAGTGTGGGGTAGGAACTGCTTTTCCTTTATCTTAATTGACCTTAGGCAGTGAGCAGCTGCTCACGCCAGCCCTTTGAGTTGTTGGCTATGATCCCGGGAAATAGCTAGAAGAGTAGGAAGAGTAGGGACTTCCCTGGGTCCAGTGGTTAAGAACCCACCTTGCAATGCAGGGGACATGCATTTGATCAGGGAACTAAGAGCCCACATGCCGCAGGGCAACTAAGCCCATGTGCCACAACAACTGAGCCTGCGCTCTAGAGCCCGCGAGCCACAGCTACTGAGCCCGTGTGCCACAACTACTGAAGCCCACGTGCCTAGAGCCCGTGGTCCACAGCAAGAGAAGCCACCGCAATGAGAAGCCCATGCACCACAACGAAGAGTAGCCCCCACTCGCCGCAACTGGAGAAAGCCCGTGCATGGCAACAAAGACCCGATGCAGCCAAAAATAAATAAATACATACATTTATATATTTTTTAAAAAGTAATACACGTGCACATGTCTTAAAAATTCAAAGTACCGGGGCTTCCCTGGTGGTGCAGTTGTTGAGAGTCTGCCTGCCAATGCAAGGGACACGGGTTCGTGCCCCGGTCCGGGAGGATCCCACGTGCCGCAGAACGGCTGGGCCCGTGAGCCATGGCCGCTGGGCCTGCGCGTCCGGAGCCTGTGCTCCGCAGCGGGAGAGGCCACAACAGTGAGGCCCGTGTACCGCAAAAGAATAAAAAAACAAACAAAAATTCAATGTACCAAAATGTGTTAAGTGGGTGAAGAGTAAATATCCCTTTCCCAATAGTTTTTCTCCCCAGGTGTAAATGCTGGTCTGTTTTTGTGAGTTCTACACAGGTTTCTCCTGTGCGTATATCAGTCTACGTATGAGGTGTCATCCTATAGACACCTCCATGTCTTATTTTTTCACTTCCTACATCTTGGAGCACTTTTCACACTAGCATTTGTAGACCTGCTTTGCTGGATGCCTTCAGTTTTATACTTTATGCTCCTAGCAACCCTCAACACCGTGTTCTCGAGAACAGGAAAGAGAGCTTCCCAGAAGTGAATTTGCAAGCGCTTACCAAAAGCGAAGACCATGCAGGTGCTTGATGGGGGGTCTTCAGCTGTCTCTCCGAGCGTAATTTCGTAATTTCTAGTGTCTTCGTATAATACATCCTCTGAACAAGGATTGACATGTAGTTTTGGCTCTTTCCTAAAAACTAAAAGCTATTATTAAATTTAGCCCCCAAAACTTTCTCAGATTTAACATCTACAGATTTAGGCCAAATCATGGTAAGATGAAGGCCAGTAAATACGCATTTCTGATGTGGTCTGATCGGAGCACAGTTACTGCTTCTGTAGAAGTGAGGTTTCCTCATCAAGGATGGTATTGGGCCCACTGCTCTGGCTGTACTGGTCGTGACACTGGAATATTCTGTTTCTGGGCAACGTGCTTTAGGAGGAACATGGGTAGGTTGGGGCATGTCCAGAGGAGAATAACAGGACAGGGCAAGACCTGGGTCCCTGGCCCGTGAAGGGCACTTAAGGTATCCGAAAGGATCTTTAGCTTGAGAGAGAGAAGACTTGCACTGGGGAAGTAGGAGCAGTCCTCGCAGTTAAAGGACTCGCCTAGGAATTCCGTGGTGGTCCAGTGGTTAGGACTCCGGGATTCCACCGCAGGGGACACCGGATCGATCCCTGGTCAGGGAACTAAGATCCCGCATGCAGCGGGACGAAAAAAAAAAAAAAGGACAGTCCTAGGAAGATAAGAGGACACTAGTAAGGAGGAATCGGAGGGAGGCAGAACGTGGTTACACTTTAAGTTTTCTGATAAAGAATCTCTAGGGTTTTGAGGTGGTGTGTTTCCCATCATTGTAATTCACACGAAGGCTAAACTGGGGGGTTTGCAGCAGGAATCAAGCGGGAAGTTGGACAGATACTTTCTCAAGTCCCTCTCATTTCCTGATTCTGCAGTTCTGTCTAAATAAACAAGATTTTAGTCTCCATCCCCCTTTCAACAACACTGATTATTAGGATTTTTTTCTTTTATTCTTTCCCCTGAAGCTCCTGGAGGGGCTGGGCAAGTATTTTAGTAAGTAAACACTATAAATCTTTGAAGTTTATGAATTACTCAGAAAAGGGAAGAACCCATGGAGATCCTCTGAAGCTAGTGGCCGGCTCTTGTGTTGGAGCAGCAGGCCTGTTCTACCTCACAGCTCCACCGTCTCCGCTCTGGGCCACGGCAACTGCACAGGGTGTCACGTGTTAGCGTCCTCCCCAACAAGGATGTTAGGTAGCCCCACATAGGAAAAAACTCTGCAGAAGTTGCAAAAAGACAGAAAACGAGACTCCCTGAGTGCCTTTACAGAGTTGTAGAAAATAGGAGCTTTACATCAAAGTTAACAGGGTCAGATGAATGTTACAAGCAACATAGTGGGTTCAAGGGGGCGTGTCCTCTAAGGCTGGGTTTCCTTATCTGTCAAGTGGGGCTAAAATAGACCTGCATTTGGCGAGTGTATCACCTGAGATGCTGCACCAGTGCCCGGCCCACTGTAAGCCCTTACTAACTAGGGGCTGTGAGTTCTAAAGCTTCATACATGAGGGTACTTGGTGGGACGAATGGTGTTTCCACCAATAAACCTGGAAAGGCTCAGAGGAAATATGGTTGAGGGAGAGGGTTTGGGATTGGGAATATAATCCCAATTCTTTTTTACAGTAACAAGTCAGTTATTCTTTCTGTTGTGCATTGGGGAAGAAATTTCCACAGTGAACACCTGCTGTGGGGTATGTCTCAAATGAAACTGTTTTGCTCTCACACCCCAAAGATCATTCACATTCCAGATTAAACCCCAGTTCAACACGACAGGGGCTCCCCTGGTGGGCCAGTGGTTAAGACTCCACTATGTGGCCGAGAAAAACAAACAAAAAAGCAGGACAGTTGTGAGCCAGTCTGGATTTTCAGGTCCAGTTGTATGTTTCCTATTTTTTTCCCTAGCCCAGTACGCAACCATCCAATCCAGGCCAGTTTAGTCTTTGGAGGCGCTGCTTTTTTTTACTTGACAAACACTAAGCACCACGAATATTGCAGGCATCAGATTACGTGCTGGGAATATGATACTGTGAAAGGCAGGCTCTGCCCACCCGTCATGGAGCTGATGCTGTCTGGAGGGGTGGGAAGCATGCGTGGACAGGCTAGTGTGATGGAGTGTGCTGAGTGCTCTGATCTAGGAAGGAGAACAAGTGTTCCAAGAACATGTGGGGGAGACACCCAACCCAGGCGTCTTTCTGGAGCAAGGCACATCCATTGAGACCTAAATGATGAATAGGAGTTAGCTGGATAAAATGAGGGTCACGTCATAAATGGGGAGAAGGTCCTGAAAAACTTCAAGAGACTGAAAGAGATTCCCAAGGTTGGAGTCTAGGGGGAAGGTGGACTTGAAGTGAGCTGGAAAGGCAGGTAGGGAACAGGCAGGTGAGCCAGAGCTCCGCGTTGAGGAGCGACTGGAGAGGGCGTGGCTGGAGGAGTGGAGCTGGCCGTTGCCAGGGTCCGGATGATGGGATGGAGAAGGAGACGGATTTGGAGTTGACAACCTCCAGTGTTTGCTCCAAGGACTGGATGATTTTTTTTTTTTTTTGCGGTACGTGGGCCTCTCACTGTTGTGGCCTCTCCCGTTGCGGAGCACAGGCTCCGGACGCGCAGGCTCAGCGGCCATGGCTCACGGGCCCAGCCGCTCCGCGGCACGTGGGATCTTCCCGGACCGGGGCACGAACCCGTGTCCCCCACATCGGCAGGCAGACTATCAACCACTGCGCCACCAGGGAAGCCCTGGATGATTGATGAGGAAATGTGATGGTAGGAGCAGCCAATTCTATCAAGAAGTGTGGCTGTGGTGCCACAACTACTGAAGCCCTTGCGCCTAGAGCCCACGCTCCACAACAAGAGAAGCCACCACAATGAGAAGCCTGCGCACCGCAACAAGCCCGCGTGCAGCAATGAAGACCCAACACAGCCAAAAATAAATAAACAAATACATAAATTTATTAAAAAAAAAAAAAGAAGTGTGGCTGTGAAGATTCAGGACTGGTAGCCAGGGGTGTTCTGGTGGTGGTGGTTTTGTTTTTAAAGATGGAAAGGTCTTGAGTTTGGAAAGAAGTAGAAGATATCAGGGGAGAGGATTAGTAAATGACAGAATGGGGACTTCCCTGGTGGTCCAGTGGGTAGGACTCTGCGCTCCCAATGCAGGGGGCCCAGGTTCGATCCCTGGTCGGAGAACTAGATCCCACATGCATGCCGCAACTAAGAATTCACGTGCTGCAACGAAGATCCCACGTACCGCAACTAAAATAAATAAATAAATAAGTAAAACTTAAAAAAAATAAAAATTAATGGCAGAATGATGTCCTGAGAAGGTGGGGGGGTTGTGGTTCTAGGTAAAGAGGGATTGACCTTTGGGGGGAAGGACTCAAGAACACTGGTAAGAATGCAAGTGGGACCCTGGTAGGGCTTAAGAGTGGGGTTTCGGTTTGAGAGTGAAGTAGGAGGCTTGTGGTTATCTGGGTGAGAAGGGGTGGGATGGGGTAAGTTTGTCGGGAGCAAAGGAGGTGGGATTAAATGACGGGGAGAGGAAAGCATCGACCAGGCAGATGCAGGTGTGCCTGTGCCGCCGCTGTGAGCACCCAGCTGAGGTGGGAGACTACTGTGTTTTTTTTGGTTTTGGTTTTTTTAATTTTACCTATTTCTTTAATTGAAGTAGAGTTGATTTACAGTGTTGTGTTAATTTCTGCTGTACAGCAAAGCGATTCAATTATACATATATGTATTCTTTTTTTATTCTTTTCCATTATGGTTTATCATAGGATACTGAATATAGCTCTGTGTGCTATACAGGAGGACCTTATTGTTTATCCATTCCATATATAATAGCTTATGTCTGCTAACCCCAATCTCCCACCCCATCGCTTCTCCAATCCCCTCCCCCTTGGCAACCATAGGTCTGTTCTCTATGTCCGTGAGTCTGTTTCTGTTTCGTACATAGGTTCATTTGTGTCATATTTTAGATTCCACATATAAGTGATGTCATATGGTGTTTCTCTTTCTCTTTCTGACTTCACTTAGTATGATAATCTCTAGTTGCATCCGTGTTGCTGCAAATGGCATTATTTCATTCTTTTTTATGGCTGAGTAGTATCCCATTGTATATGTGTACCACATCTTCTTTATCCATTCATCTGTCGATGGACATTTAGGTTGTTTCGAGACTATGGTTTTGTAATGATGTCAACCTGGGCAAGCCTGAGAGTCTCCCTCCCCCTGGAGGAAGTTACAGGGGTCAGGCTGAAGAAAGGCAGAGCACGAGTTTATTTTTAAACCCAAGTGGGCACTCCAGCTGCCAGGGAGGAGCAGACAGCTCTTGGGGAGAATAGAGGTTGGCAGTTGGTCAGACACTTGTCAGGAAGCATGTAGGCTGCCAAGTGGGCAGGGGTTCAGGTGGCTGGAGGCCAGGACTGTCCCTGAGGGGCCGGGGTGGGGAACTGCAGGGAGCAGCAGGTAACACTTCAGAGCCCCAGACGGCAGTGGGGGCGCGAGGCCTGAGCCCAGTGGTCCGGGCTGCCCTGGGGCCGTGAGTGTACCGAACACGGCCGGCGTCACTTCCCGGGGGGTGGGTCAGGCTGGGTCTCAATTCGTGGTCAGACGGACCATGTGAAGAGCTCTTTTTTTTTTTTTTTGTGAAGAACTCTTTGCAAGAGCAAAGGGCAGTCCAGCATCAGGGATGCTCTGTTGGCATTCTGGGGGACCAAGTGTGTCTCATCTCCTTAGAGCTGAGCTGGAATGCAGCACTGCATGGGGGATGGGATCCAGGGCTTCACAGCCTCATCAAGTTCAGGAAGTAGGGAGATAATTCTCCCAAGTTCAGGCGAGAGCAAGTCCTCCTGAGGACTCCTGCCCCAAGGGCTGTCGCCGCACCTTTCAGGAACTGTCACCAGGGATGGCGTCCAGGTTGTAAGGTCATAAAAGAACAGTGATAGTTTGAACCACAGCACCGATTGACGTTTATTTCCCACCTTGCTTTCGACACCAGGAGGCCTGAAGAGCCACTGTGAATGTGGAGCTAAGGTTGGGGTGCGGAGGGTTCCTGCGCTTGGCGGGAGCTCCTGGGGGTCTGTGTGAGCCTGGGGTGCAGAGATCTCACTCCCTTAAATGTATCTGTAGCATCTTAAGAAATGAGAATTAATCTCCATCTTCAAAGGCCAAATGTTGAAGCTGAAGCCATTACTGACAGCCCTTGAAGTCCTTTCGGCAAGAAGAGTCGTCATCAGCACCAAGCCGCGGGTCGGGGGCTGCCTGTCTCCCGCTGACCTTCTGAACAGGTTGATAGAAGTCTGACTGTACCTACAGCAAGTGCCCGGGGGCCAGAGCTGCTCTGAGGGCAGGACACATTTAGATCTCTCAATCTAGGTTAAGTTAAAATTCCCCAATCCTGGGACTTCCCTGGCGGTGCAGTGGTTAAGAATCCGCCTGCCGGTGCAGGGGACGTGGGTTTGTGCCCCGGTCCGCCGTGGAGCAACTAAGCCCGTGCGCTACAACTACTGAGCCTGCGCTCTAGAGCCCATGAGCCACAACTACTGAAGCCCATGCACCTAGAGCCCATACTCCGCAACAAGAGAAGCCACCACAATGAGAAGCCCCCGCACCGCAACGAAGACAAAATAAATAAATTTATAAAAAAAAGAAAAAATTCCCCCACCCTGCCAAAGTCATCCTAGCCTCTCTCTCGCCTTCTAGAAAGGTACACACGGGATCCCTCTGACCTCATTCACGAGATCTTGTCCACTGCAGCTGATCCAAGTCTTCCATGCTGTAATTTGTTTCCTCTCTTCTGTCCTTGCCTGATTTCCAAGTTGCCTGGGTTTAGATATTGCAACCTAGCAATGTTAGTTATTTTCTGAACCTACGTTGTCCGCTCTGGGAGCCACTGGACACAGGTAGCAGTTGAACACTTGAAACTCTGCTGGTCCAAACTAAGATGTGCTTTAAGTGAAAATACATTCCCGATTTCAAAGGCAGAGGGCAAAAAACAAATGAACCCCCCCAAAAACCCCAAACCCAATATAACATCTCAGTGATTTTGTTGATTACATGTTGAATTGAGATTATCTAGGATATACTGGATTTAGTAAAATGCATTAATATTAACTTTGCCTGTTTCTTTTTTTAATGGGGCTACTAGAAAATTTTAAAATACATACATAGCTCGTTTCTGTGGGCTGCATTCAATTCTGTTGGACACTGGGATGAGCCAGAATGAATTTGTAATCATTTCTTCAACTCCACAAGGAAGCTCTGAGCGAATTCAAGGTGCTAACGTCCCCAGCTCTCCATCCCGGCCACCTCCAACTCATGAGGGCACCAAGGGGACCCACACATTAGCCTGAATAAATAGAACTGGGAGCTGAAATCTGCACCCATGATTCACCCAGAAATCCTCAACAGGTGGGTGCTGGTTTAGGGAGTGAGACTCAGAGGCAGTCTGGGACAGTGATTTTATCTGCTTTTTTGTTTCTACTTTTGAAAAATCAGATACCTGGGAATTCCTTGCAATAGGTGGTCTTCACAGTAAGTTTAATTTCTGGTTCCACGTCCCACTCTTTAGGCACCACTCTACCAGAACTGCCTGACATGTTCTGAAACCCAAGTAAGTACAGGTTTCCCCCACCATCTGAAAGTAGAGCGTTCCTAGGAGAACCTTCATAAGCCAAAATGGAGTACAGCAAAGAAGCAATTACCTTAGGATACATCTTGCTAACGAACGCACAAAATAAATCACGATAAAGCACCAATGCTCACAGTGCATTGGCAGCTTGGTGCTGAGTGTGGTTCTTGGGGAAGGAGCTTGGCGGTGCCACTCTCTCTGCTTGGGGTGCTCGAGGCCTCTATAAGGGCTGTTGCAAACATGCTGAACGCTATTTTCACCTTTCATCTTTTTTTTTTTTAATTTTATTTATTTATTTTTGGCTGTGTTGGGTCTTCGCTGCTGCGCGCGGGCTTTCTCTAGTTGCGGCCAGTGGGGGCTACTCTTCCTTGCGGTGCACGAGCTTCTCATTGTGGTGGCTTCTCTTGCTGCAGAGCACGGGCTCTAGAGCGCACGGGCTTCAGTAGTTGTGGCGCGCGGGCTCAGTAGTTGTGGCTCGTGGGCTCTAGAGCGCAGGCTCAGTAGTTGTGGCGCACGGGCTTAGTTGCTCCGCGGCATGTGGGATCTTCCTGGACCGGGGCATGAACCCGTGTCCCCTGCATTGGCAGGTGGACTCTCAACCAGTGCGCCACCAGGGAAGCCCCATCTTTTTTAATAGAAGTAAAAATCCTCTTCGAATTTCTTTCAGTTAAGGAAACAGGTACTAATGTAGGTCTCTTGTAAAAGCAAAGGGGCATAAAGTGAACTGTCAGAAAACGGGGGATGTCTGTACTTTCCAGATTATCTGTTTGGACCAGATCTAATTGTTCCATTCCAGCCTACAGAGCCTGGCACCTGGGCAGATGGGAAGTGCGCTGGCATCAGAGGCGCTACCTCTCCGGCATTCCCGCTGCCCACGCCCCTCCCCTGCGCCTGCTCCGTGGCCTCCTGCACCTCTGTGCACCCTCGCAGGTAACATGTGGGGCTCCGGGTTGGGCCTGAGGCTGAGCGCTGACCTACAAGAGCCAAGTGCTGGGCCTCCCGAGTCCTCCGCCAGTGCCTGTCGGCAGCCACACTTTTCACTACCTGAAGTGTCAGCTGTATCTACACATCAGACCGAGTTTGAAGGTCACCACGGACCCAGAACTGAGAAGGGGTCTGCACGGGGATTGGCAGAGTTGAGAGGCAGAGCAATGAAGTTAAAAGCAGGGTTTCCAGCCCAGAACAGAGAAGAGAGGGCAAACCTAGACTTCCGGTCATGACTGAGGTTTGAGAGCGATTCTTGCCGGGCTGCCTCACCCGTGAACCCAAGGGGAAAACGCTGACCTTCTGTAGTGGGGGAGTCTGGGGGTAGAGGTTGCAGATGTGCTGGGGGATTGAGATGCCGGAACAGGGTGGGGACCAGGAATTTAGGCCAGCACTGCCCCGAGCCCTACTCTCTCTGCCCGTGGAGGTGGTCCTAGGAATCCTGCCCTTCCGGCAGCTTCTAGCTGCTCGCCCTCCCCAGGCCCTTGCCCACTGCAGCTATTTCTTGCTCCCCTTATCTCTTCTCTACCCTTCCCTTCCTCCATCCTTGCCCCAACCTCTCTCATCTTATCTTTCCCCTGAACAGGCGGGACTTTCAGAGCAAGATATCTGCGGGCCCAAAACGCTCTGGAGGGGAGGATGGGAGGAGGAGGTTCTTGGCTCAAACTGGGCCCCCAGTGGGGGAGGGACTCCCAGCCTTGGCCTTGCTCAGCCCCTTCCTGCCCCGGGCACAGTGAGGAAAGAGAAAATTCTCTGCGGGATCAAGAGCACAGTGCCCTTGGGACCAGATAGCGGTTTTATCCAGCTTTCTGGACTCTCTTGGGAGGTGAGGACAGGCTGCTCTGGCTTCAACCATAAAAGGGAAGTTGGGTCTTCTGCTTGTTGGTAAGATGCTTTCCTAACTCAACTCCCATCTGCTTTGCTGAAGCCAGAGACAGCAGTTATCTTTATCAGGAGAGCAAGGAAGCGGAAGCGCCAGGCCCTCCACCCAGTCGATGCCTATTTCCGGTCTGGGAATGGAAAGCTACGCCCCTTCCTCCCAGCCTCCCAGAGCCCAGTCCTGGGTGCTCCCGTCCCACCTTTAGTGCCCAGTCATCACACTCCCTCCTGGGCCAGAGAGGACAGGGAAGGGTCCTGGGCCACCGCTCGGTCATTTACAGAAAGGAGAGACACAAGTCGGTGTGAGCTCCATGGAAGCCCCTGGACATGATCTTTAATTGATGTTCCTGTCCCTGCCTCCCCACCCCGAGCCCCAGATGACATATTTACAGGATGCTGTACGGAGCCAGTTCCAGGCCCAGGTCAGTGCAGCCTCCACTCCTCCCTGGGCACTGCCAGGGTGGGCGCTGCCAGGGTGGGGCAGGAGGATGCAGACAGCTGGGAGCCAGGTGGACTGGTCACAGGAAGTCTTGTGTTCTCCACATGCCCACCCCCACCCCTATGTGCACGCACACACAGGTATGCCTGTGCGTGCAGAGGTATTCAGACTTGTGCGGAGATGTGGATCCAAATGCTTGTGCCAGATGCGTCGCCACCTGTGTGCACGTGTGTACCACCAGAAGATGCCTTAAGGTACCGCAGCAATAGTGCAAAACCCGGCCCTTAGCCTCCTGCCCCTGCCTCAGTTTGTATGGCTGGTGGGGCAGTACTGGCCAGAGGGGTACTCCATCCACCCCCCTCACTTGGTTAGTACCAGCTGGAGCTCAGTGTCAAGGACCCCACTGCAGCTGCATCCAGCCACCTTAAAGGGTGTCAGTGGCCCTCAGTCCCCAGGTTGCCCTGAGGGGTGGTGCAAATAAACAGGGAGCCATTTCTTCCATGATTCCTCCTCAAAGATGCCCCAGGGGGAGGCAGCTCAAAGGCCCTGGGGTGTTCAGAAACCCCTGCTGGTCTGGGTGGGGGTATCCCTGGGAAGACGGGCTCCGTTCATTTGTGGCTTTCATCCGGAAGGTGGCTTGACCCCCAGCTTGCCCCTGCCGGCTTTTTCTCAGCAGTTAAGGAGCCAGCTCCTCTGTCCCAAGCGAGGGTCATGAGGAAAGGCCCTGGTCAGGACTGTGTTTATGGGGGGACTGAGGAATTCTGCCAGCCTCGGTCTCGGGCTCAGCTGCAGTGGGGATCAGAGGACGAATGGGGAAAACGACTGTAAACTTACTACTCTGCCCTGGAGTGGGGTTAAGGAGCAGAAAGGGTTTGACAGGGACTTGAGGACTTTTCTAGAAGCTGAGGATCAAACATGAGACTTGCCTTTTCCTACGTCCTCTTGCACGTCACAGGCAGAGCCCCTAACCCTCCAGGCACTGGGCCACCCCTGGCCTTCCGGCCTTGGGAGAGTGCTCCCTGGGAAGATGGCCCAGCCGGGAACCTCCAGGCCACGCCAGGGGGCACCTAAACCCTGAGTCAGAATCACCCTTCTTGAAAGGGGGAAGGTGCCATGTTATTTTAGGGACTGTATTTTCTAGGACCGTCCCCCCAATACATGTGTCCTGGCAGGGACAGCAGGACGGTTGTTTTGGAATTGAAGACAATCTGGGACATGTGGTTGCCGTACCCATAACCTAGGCCTTGGGCACGGAACAGGCAGCTTTGGTTTGAATCAGCACTCATACTTCTCTCCAAGCTCAGCAGGGCTGGGCGGAGGGGGCAAGCAGGGATGCCAGGCCCCTGCCTGGCTTGGGGACGTCTGTGTTCAGTGAGAAGATTCCAGGTGTGACCATCCCAGGGGAGGGACGGGGGGGATGGTCAGACCTCAGCTCCTCCAGTCCTTCCTGCAAATGTCAAAACATCCCCACAACTGCCCTGGCCCCAGCACCCCCAAAGTTACATTCATCAGTTGAGATTCAGTTAAAAAAAAAAAAAAAAAAAATGTAGATGTCAGCCCTCTCCCCCTAGGTCCCAGAGAGCTTAAACCCTGCCTGGTCCCAGCTGCCAGGTTTTGAGGAGGGGCCATCCCAGGCCATGCCCACTGGTGGCTGCCTGCCCCACTGGGGCACCCCTCTAGCCCTCCCCCCACCCAACTTGAGCTGTGGCAATCTGTGATGATGGAAGGTACATTCACACAGGGAGAGTTGGTGTGCAAGGCAAAGCTGCATGAGGTGGGGTGGGGGACCATGGGGGAAATGCCCTCCAGGCCTGGTCCACCCTGGTGGTGTGAGGGCAGGGCCACAACCCGGCCCCAAGCCCCTGTAGGGCCGGGGGTTGAAGGGCTGAGCCCGGAAGACATTTGCATGACGCCTCCCTCCGTGGCTGGGCTGGGGCAGACTCCTGGTTCAGGGCCGAGATGGTGGACGCCAGGCTCGGAGGGAGGGGGAGGGCACTTAGGCTCCTCCAGACCTGGAATGGAGAGGGGGCATCAGGGGAGGATATAAGGCAGGGCCCAGGAGAGCCCTCGAGCTGGGCCCCGGGAGGTCAGTGCTGGGCCCTGGAGACGGCAAGTCACAGGCTGGCCAGGGAGGGGATCTGACGGGAGGTCAGACAGCGGTGACATGAAAGACAAAACAGATGGGACGCAGAGGTAGGCTCCCTTCCCAGGGGTTGGGGCCTGTGTGGGCGGGGGCACAGCTCCAGGGTCCACGGGGCCAGAGGTGGTCTGGCCGTAGGAAGGGCAGGAGTTAAACGACCAAGGCCTGAGGGGGTGGGTGGACTGGAGGAAGGGGCAAGGGGCAAGTTGAGGACACTTCCTGGAGTGGGGTTCTCCCACCCCTGTAGTGACAGCAGTGACAGCAAGGGTGGAGGAACCAGCCCCAGCTCCCCATCCACAGAATGCGAGGTGACGAATGAGATGGAGGAGACAGGGACAGCAGGAGGGATGGCGTGGCCGGCGTCACACTGCCCCCTGCTGGGTCGGGTCATACCTTCCTCGGCGGATGTTTCTTCAGGAGCCAAGGAGAGGACAGGCAGAGAAAGGAAAAGGAGCCATCTGTGACCTTCTCCTTCTCCCAGGGAGGGGCCTTCTGGCTCCCGGGAGACCCTTTGCCCCAGAGATGGGCCAGGGGCCCCGGGACCTAGATGCTAATGACAGGCCCAGGGAGCGCTACCAGGAATACCTACTGAACTTGGGTCCTGGGTTTGAGTCGACTGCAACTAACTCACCACAGGACCCTGAGCCTCAGGTCCTCCTCTGTACACTCAGGGGTTAGACCAGCTCGAGGGCCCCAGACACGGGTGCCCACAGAGCACCGTAGGCTGGGTGGGGCCTGGGGACTGAGGACTCGGGCAGCTCCCTGCTCAGCTCCACTCTGTGGCCAGGCTGGGATGCACTGAAGCACAGGGGACCCCCATCTTCTCACATTTCAAGAGAAGCTGGAAATCAGGATTCTTAACGTAAAATCTCCTGGGTTTTTAAATGTGAGCAACCAATATTTTTAAATGTTAAGACAAGACGCTGTGGGCTGGCTTGGATTGTGATAGGCGAGCTCCGGTTTGGTTAACCTCTCAGGGAGGCCCCCTCAATTCCAACAGCCTGGGCTTCTGATAACCCCAGAGGATGCCAGGGGGTGCAGGGGCCGTGTGTGTGTCTTACTTAAATCCCCAGCCCGTGCCGCCCAGGACGATGGCTGCAACCAGGACAGCCCCGGCGATGGAGCCGATGATGATGTTGGTGCCACTGGGACCTAGGGAGGAGGGCAGGGCTCAGTTGGCAGGGACAGTCACGGAGGACAGGAAAGATGGAGCCCCACCCTGGCCAGCTCCAGCCTCACCCTTATATCTCTCCGTCTCCCCTGTGGGCAGAGACGTGGGCAGGGGGTTGTGGATACTGCAGTCCTTGCCCGTCCAGTCTGGCTGACAGATGCATTTCCCTTCATTGCTGCAGACCTAGAGGTGGGGTGGGGCCAGTAGAGGTGAGCAGGGCCCTGTCCCCACTTGTAAGCCCTTCGCCTGCTCCCTGACCTCCAGGCACCCACCCCGTGGTGGGAGCAGATCCGGTGCTCCCCGCTGCCAGGGCAGGTGCTGAAGTTGAAGGCAGAGGCTGGCAGGCAGCGATGGCCCAGGCACAGCATGTTGGGCCCGCAGGCCGTGCCGTCCTCTACGTAGCTCAGGTCTGAACCATCGGCCAGCTGCACGTGGCCACCCCTGGGGGAACAGCACAGCCGACCTCTGCCCTTGCCCCCGACCCCATCACGGCTGCAACCTCCCCTTCCCCGGCCATGGTGCCAGCCCACACCTGCAGTCCAGCTCCTTGCCCTGGTGGTAGAAAGTGACGCTGCTGATGTCTCCCCCTAAGTCCCCCAGCCGAGGAGCTCCAGAAATGTTGACACAGAGGAGGAAGCCACAGAGCACATCCCTGTTGGGGTAGTGTGGAGACAGTGGGCCCCAAGTCTGACCTCAGACCCAACAACTGACTTCATATCTGCCCTCTCCCCATCCCCTGATTTTTCACATAGTCTCCCGCTGGGACTCATAGCCCGCCCCATCTCTGAAAAAACCCTGCCCAGCCCCAGAGCCCCAGCCCCAAAACTGGGGAAGCCCAACCAGGAGCTTTGACTACTCACTGTTTATTGCACTGGACCCAGCCTGACCCCTTGCGCCCACAGTTCCCACGTTCTGTCCCCTCCACATTCAGCTTCTCGTAACAGAAGCGATCAGCAGCCGCTGTAGGGAGATGATGCCAGGCATCACCCCACCCACTCCAGAACCCACCTGGGACCTCAGGCCTGCACCTCCAACACTGGCCTGACCCCAAGTCCAGCTGGGTCCCTGAGATCCTGGGGAGCCACACATCTGGTGGAAGGCATTTCAGCCAGAGCCTGTCCCCGCTCCAGCCTCTCAATTCCAGGTATTCCACAGTCCCTCTCCCATCTCCAGCCAAAGACTCACCATGGCCCCAAAGGGCCTGGCACTGCCGGTCCCGGGTTTTGCAGCGACCTCCGTAGCAGCGGCCCTGAGGGACAGACAGGAGACAAGGGACACAGACGCTGAGGACAAGAGACTGCACTGAGCCAGAGACCCAGAGGGGGTAGAATCTCCACCCCATCATACCTGTTCATGATCACAGTAGTAACCATCCAGCTTGTGCAGGTTGGGGGGACACTGCGGAGAAAGGGGCTGGACTGAGTAGAGCTGACCCAGGACTGGGAGCTGAGGTCGGCTCCAGGGAAGAATAAAGGGGTGCCAAAGGCCCACCAGGTGGGGGCTCAGGTCACAGGGCTCCTCCAGGTCAAGGACAAGAGGAGGGAACTCAGACCACACATGGATTGGCAGGTCCCATAGCTTCTCCAGTCTCCCTCAGTTTCCTGCACCTCCTTCACAGGGCTGGGAGGACTGAATGCCTGGTATGTAATAAGGACTTAGAGGTTAAATAATATTATCCACTGTGATCCCTAGTAGACACCAGGCACTGCGCCAGGCACTGGGAACACCAGCTAGACTATAAATACTGGTTTAACGATTAGAGGAGCAAAGCCAGAAGGCATGAAGAACTCCTTTCTCAGATGAGAAACTGAGGCTGATCAGCGGCGGCGACTACAGCAGCGGAGAGGAGGGGCGCGCAGAACAGTCACCCAGCAGAGCTAAACGGATAGGGATAGTGGTTGCCTCGCTCGGGACTCCTTAGGGCGGCCGGGACGGACGGACCTGGCTCGAGTCCCCGGTGCAGGTCTCCGCGATGTCGCATTCGTTCACGGCCTCTCGACAGGACACACCCCGCGGCTCGTACTAGGGAAGAGATGTATTGCGGGGCTCAAGCAAGAACCACTGACCCCTCGTCTTCCCGCCTCCTCGGCCCGGCCCCCGCCCGCTCCCTGCCCACTCAGCACCGTCCCCAGGTCCGTTCACGGCTCCGCCCACCCCGCTACTTCTCAGCAGGTGCTCCGCCCCACTCCCCGTAGCTCCGCCTTCAACAGAACGGAGAGGGCCGCACGCCCAGCTCCTCCCTCCCCGTTGGCGCTTTCTTCGCGTCAAGCCCCGCCCCTACAGATTTGCCTCCAGCGGCTCCTCCTCCTTAAGTCCCGCCCCCTATCTGGACGTCCGCAGCCCAGTCCCTCCCGGTCCCCGCTCCTTCCCGTCCCAGCGGCGGGTCCCCCTCACCTTGCAGCGGCGACAGCAGAGCCCGTCGCTGCACATGGCGTCGTGAGTCAGGGTGCATTTCTTGCAACAGTTCCCGCCCGCGCGGCTGCACTCCTGAGGGACGCAGGGAGACGGCGAGCCCTGACCCTCCCCACCCAGACCCTCCCTCGCACTCACCCCTGCGTTCCCGCCCCCCACCTGGCACCAGCACTAGTCTCGCACCTGCACCGAGCCGCAGTCGCACTCCTCCCCCGCCTCCACGAAGCCGTTCCCGCACTCAGGCGGGTCCAGGAGCTGGACGGGGAAGGGGTGTCGGGAGTCTGGCCGGGACCCTGCCCAAGCCCCGCTCCCACGTTCCCAGCCCTGGGGCTGGTACCTTGAGGGGCTTGTTGAAGAGGCAGCTCCCGCCGCCCTCCTGCAGAAACTGGTTATACTCGTCGATGCTACAGCGCGAGAACTTGCGGGGTAGGTAGAACCTGGGTAGGGATGAGGGGACCGTGCCGCTAAGTCCCCGCCAGCCCACTGTCTCGTCCCTTCTCAAGACTGGGATGGGGTGCACCGGCGGACTCGGTCACCATCTCGAGGAGGCTGAAGATCTATGTGCCTGGACACTGCATGAGAATCCTCCCGCCTGCCCATCAAGGGGGAGTGGGCAGGGGACGCCGCTCCTGGCTTCTCCCCGAAACCTCAGGACTCCGGGAGTCGGAGGTTTGTGCGCCAAGGAGGGAAGGTGCCTCCAAATGAGGCTTTGGCGGTGCCCAGTGGCGACAGTGCGCACTACAAGCCTGAACAATTCGGGCGTCAGCCTGGGGAACCTATGCAGTGCGTCTCCCTATGCAGTGTCCACAGACAGCTGTGCTTCCTGGAATTCTGAGTGGTCCCGAGAGAGAGCTGGGTCTCTTGAGGCCACCGGGTCCAGAATGTCACCCAGTGCTCGCTCTAGGACTCCCTTTGCCCAAGATCCTCCCCCGTTTTGTCCCCAAGAACTCACCCAGTGTCCTCCATGATGCAACCCAGCCAGTTGTCCGGACATTTGCAGTCCCCTGAGAGGTGAGCCAGGTGAATATAAGGGAGGGTGAAGGACCGCCCCCCTCCCGTGGACAGCCTCTTCATCTCTAGAGTGTGCGTCTGGGCGGGGTGTGAGGGTCTTCACTGATACCTGCCGAGCTCCGGTGTTTATTCCACATCATGCCCAGGTTCTGTCCCAGCGTCTGGGCCAAGGTCACCGCCATGGCCCCCATGTTGTCATACTTGGGGTGAGGAAGATGGAGCACAAAGATGTCTACATCCCTCCCAAAGGCACAGGGCTCATGCCCTTCGCAGCCCCTCTCCTTCCCACCCGGCACCCCAGCCACGCCCCCCACACTGCTCACCTCGTTCACACCCCCACCCCTGGACAGCGAGCAGATGCCCCCCACGTAGGCAGCGCCACTGCTGGTGCTCTGGAAAGTTCTGCCCCTGGAAGGGAGAGGCTTGTCAGGAGAACCCACTGCCTTCCCCGTGGTGGCTCCCCTGGGCTCTGATGGGGAGACAGGTGAGCCCCCCCCACCCCGCCCTCCATGAGGAGGTGAGTTCTGCCCTTCACGTCAGTCTGTGTGACCTCAGGCAATCCCCTTCCCTTTGGATTCATTTGCCCTTAAGCCAAATGAGGGATTCCTAATAGATCATCTCTAACTGCAAGGACCTTTTATCAGATTTTTTCTTACTAGGGCATTGGAAGGGATGCCCTGAGGAAGGGATGCTGGGACCATTTGAAAGGGGAAGAGGGGACGAAGGGGAGGTTATGGGCAGAGGAAGACCACGGGTGGTAGGAAAAAGGGGCCTGAGCCTAAGATGCAGGGGAAGATGCCCAGCCACTGCTGCAAATGGCTGGGAGTAGGTACAAGGGGAGCCCAGTCCCCACACCCTGCCAGCGTGCCTGGCCCAGAGCCACGTTCAGTAACCCTGTGCACCACAGCTACCAGCAGAGGCTGGCAGGGATCATGGGGCGAGGGACTCACGAGAAGAGGTGGGTGGCATCACTGCGCTCAGGCAGGCCCTCCCGCCGGTAGACCATGAGCCGGGCCAGGGTCTCCAGGAGGTCATCCTGCACCTGGATCTTGTCCCCATCCGCCCACGTTTCCATGGCAACCAGCACGATGCGGGTATTCAGCTGTTCCTTGTACATCTGGGCCGGGAGGGGAGAAGATGAGGAGGGGGCTGGAGGGTGGGAGTGGGTGTGGGGGAACAGGGCCGGAGGAAGGTCTCAATCTGTCCCTCCAGGAAGTGGGGGTCAGAGGCTGACGGTGCCCTTGAGAGCTCACCCTGAGGATGCGTGCGGTGGCATGGGGGGCGGGAGGAGAGGAAAGGGAAGGGAGGGCTGCTCACCACATCTGCCAGGTTCACCACGGACTTGGCAAAGTTGCTGGTGAGGACCACCGACTGTCGCATCTGCTCAAACTGGGAGAGAAGAGAGTGGGCGGAGGGCCAGTCTGCTTCCAGCCCCTCCTCCCAAAGTTACTCCCAGCCTGGGACTGTACCAGCTGGTGGTCGTTGATCACAATCAGTTCCACATACTTGGTCTCACTGTGCACTGTAGGGTGGCCCCGGCGGACCTGGCGGGGGGGAGGTGGGCACTTGGAATCAGGCCCCTCCATGCCTGGCATCGTGGCCAAGCCACAGACAGACTCAAGGAGGGGCTGGACTCCAGCCAGAGATAGTGTCGGTTCCCCACTGGTGCGGGTCCCATCCAGCCTTGGTACCAGGGCAGGCAGCCTCGGTTTGCCTAGACTCTAGGGGTAGGGCCTAGGGTGGGCGCTTCCTGCCAGAGGTGGTTCCCTGGCTTCCAGCCACATCAGTCTGAGCCCTCCTTTGCCCCAGCTATGGATGGGGGTGACCTCCTGCTCCCGGCCACAGCCTCAGGCCTCTGCAGCAGGAGGTCTGTGCGGGCCCCCATACCTGCCTTTTCCTTCTCAGCCTTGGTCGGTTCGGAGAAGCAGAATGGGCAGGGGCAGCAAACAGGCAGCCTGGGGGGAGGGTGCCGGTGAGGGGGGCACAGTCGAACCCCTCCCTAGCCCCATTTTCCCTCCCTTACCTGGTTCCCTGCATCCGAGGGGGGCTGGGAGGAGAGGGGTCCGGTAAATGAGGTGGGGAAGGGGTCCCTGCAAGGAGGGGATATTAGTTCTTGGGGAGGCCGACCAGATCTGCTCTGAGCCCAGTTGCGGGGGAACATCTCCAGCCCTTCCCCCCACCCCACCCCAGGGTGACCCAGAACTGGCCAGAGCTCCCATGTCGGATCTGATCTCCCAGATGCTCAGATTCCGGGGTCAAGACCTGGGGGCACCCTGAGAGACAGGGGCAAAGGACACTGGAGCCCGATGGGAGGTTACTTGGGGGACAGAGGGGACATTGGAGCTGGGGGCACGGGGGAGGGCAGTGAGGCTGAGGTTACCAAGGCAGGAGGATGAGGAGGCAGCAGTGGCCACTGCAGTGACAGCCATTGGGACGAGCGTGGCAGGGCTGTCAGAGGGGCCAGGGAGGGGCTCACCTGGAGGGTTTCCCGAGGCCTGGCCACCTCGTGGGGCTCCATGATGTAGGTGAAGTTCCCGTCAGAGAAGACCCCGCTGCAGTGAGAGAGACGCAGCTCCCCACCGTCCCCAGGGCTGGAGGCTCATCCCGGCCGCCCAGCCCCTCCCCATACTCACTGCAGCCCCTGGCAGGTGGAGAGGGCAGCAAAGGAGTTGGGGTTCCCTCGGAGCCTCCCCTGGTAGTAGCAGTGGTCTCCAGCCCCCTGGGGGAGCAGAGAGCGTGAGTGGACATGCTCCCTTCCCCGCATGAAGGCAGGAGGACGGGTGAGGGCCGCTGAAGCTGCCCCGTGTGCAGGACTGCGGTCCCTGGATACACCTGGGGATCTGGAGCCCAGCTCTGCTCTGGCTCTGCTCCTAATTTGCTGTTTCACCTTGGGCAAGTTCCTAGCCCTCTCTGGGCCTGCTTTACCTCACCTACAACGTGAGGACTTCGGGGCACATCAGTGGCTCTTAACCACGAGTTGGGGCTGGTACAGGGATCGCAGACTCATTTGAGAAGAATAGCTGACGTTCATATAGCACCTACTGGGTGCCAGGCACCATTCTAAGCACTTACCACGGATCAGCTCACTTAATCAGATGAAAGCTATGGACTCACCCCCAACACACACACACCATTCCACACGCGGTGTGTTCACAGACGCCACAGCCTCTGTGGACCACCCCTGGACGCATGGTCTGTGGCTGAGGAAATGTGAGCAGCGTGTGTCCTCCTGGCCAGGCTCACAGGTCAGAGGGGACGAGCACCCCCTCCCCTCTGCTTCCTGCAGAATTACTGGTGCTCCAGTTACTGAACAGTCTGGAGGGGGAGGGCCGAGGCTATATATAGACAACCATTCATCTCTGCTTGCACCCCTGGGCCTTCAGGGCTGGGACCCTGGGGTCCCAGGCAGCCCGGAATTCCCAGGGCCTTGGTGCTGAGCAAGACGGGCGTTGCCCCAACCGCCCCCTGCCAGAAGATTCTGGGCGTGGAGCAGTGGGGATCCTGGAATGTCTCCATGCTGGCAGACAGGCTGGCTGGGGGGTCAGCCCTCTGGAGCTGGGCGAGGGGAGCTGAGGGCTCCATGCCATTCGACAGGCCACCCCGACTCCAATCCTGGAGGAGCCAGGCCCAACCCGAGTGTAGAATATACCCCAGACCCCATCTCCACCGGCCACCTGTCCCTTCATACCACCTCCCCATCCCCTTCCAAAGGCACTCACGGTGCTGTGCTTGGTGGGCCCCTCCCGGCCGAAGTGGCGCTCCACATATTGCGAAGAGAGAAGGTGACTAGAACAGACAGAGAGGGCAGGAGGAAGGAGCGGGTCACAGTGGGGCTGGGTCCTGTTTGGGTCCCACCACAGCTCAGATCCAGGTGCCCTGCCCCAGCCAGCCTGCCCACCTGCTGCCCTTCCCCCAGACTCAAGGCCACACTCACTGGTTCAGCTCCAGGTCCAGAGTGAAGTTTGAATTGAAGGCTGGGATGACGAAACTCACCTGGGCCAGGTGGACGGTCTGAGAGAAAGTGGGGGAAGGCAGAAGGGGAGTCAACCTGGGGAGGCCTGAAGGTGGGAACTGGGGGGACTGGCCAAACCCCAGTAAGGGGAGTAGCCCTGGGGAGGGGATGGCCCAGTCCCAGCAGCTGTGGGTACCATTGATCTAGGGGGAAGATGCTTTCCTCCAAGACCCTGTTCCTTTCCTGGGGGGAGGGGCAGGAGCACGCATCCCGGGGCACAGGCCTCCCGGCTCTCTGGGTGCCAGCCCACCCACTCTGGTGTGGCCCTGGGGCCAGTCTACGGTAGGGATGGGCAGGGGCAGCTCAGCCTGCCCACTGCCTCACGCCAGGCCCTCCCTGCTGCTGGCAGGGCCACGCTCACCCACAGGTGAACTAAAGGGAGGCCCCGAGAAGTATCACGGGAAAAAGGCAAACAGGAGATGGGGTGCAGTGTGACCCCAGGGCCCTGCTGAAGCAGGCCTCTCCCTTCCTGTCCCCCTACCTTGGCCCTGGCCTCAACTTATGGAGGAGGCCTCGTACGCTGCAGACAGGGGTGGAATGGGTTAGAAATGATCGCAGGGCTCCTGGAAGCTGGGATGATGGGCAAATGCCATCCTGTCAGGGGGAAAGAACGTGGCTCCTCTACCCCCAAGTCCATTGCCCTCTGCCTCGCCCAAAGCAGCTCATCTTTGATATTTCAATCCCATGGTTAATTTTTAAACACGGAAGTTTTCCTGATAAATTTTTCAGAGGGGCCTTTGCAGTGGGGCTGGGAGGCTCCAGGTTGTCATGGCAACGTACCAGGCCTGAGCAAGATGGCTGCCCTCCCAGGCCTGGGTGCCCAGCTACTGTAGCGGGTGCGGATTCCAGACCTGACGCTAGGTGTCTGGAGGGAAAGCGACCCCAAGAGAAGAAGGGGCAGGAGAGTCTGGGCTGAGGAGAAGTCAGCCTTCTCGGCTCCCACGTCCCCAGCCCAAGCCTCAGGTCTTACAAAAGATCTCAAAGCACAGGAAGGGCCTGAGAGGGGCTGGAGCTTTCTGTTCATCCCCATCCATTTAAGGAGACTGAAATCCAGATCCCCAGATGAGGGGCCCACCACTGGGCTGTACAGATGTGAGGAAGTTTGTTGGCTGCCTTTCTTTTGGGGGGAGCAGGTTACAAGATGGAGGGGAGCCCCGATGTCACAAAATTCCACAGCCTGGTGCAAGTCGGCTTCCTGATCAGCCACCTAGATTTCTAATCTTCATGAGCGCTTGTATGCGCCAGGCACCGTTCTAAATACTTTACAAGTATCATCGTATTTGATCTTCACTACAACCCAATGGGATAGATACTAACGTTATCCTCATCTAACATATGGGGAAACTGAGGCACAGAGAGGTTAACTAACATGCCCATGGTCGTAAGGCTAAGAAGTGGTAGAGCTGGGATTCAAGCCTAGGGAATCAGCTTCTAGGGCCTTCTCCCCTCAACGGTGAGGTAAGATGGAAACGGCCCAGTGTCCATGAGAGGCCCTGGGAGTCAGGGTGAGGTAGGCAGCCCTCTGAGCCCCAGAGACACTGACTCACCCCACCCCAGGCTGACCGAGGCTCCAAGCTCCATCCTGAGCTCCTAGAGCATCAACCAGATTTGAAAAAGAAAGTCAAAGACAAGGAGTCACTGCTTCCCTCTCCCCACCTTGGTCTGGACCACCCCTGCCCCTGGGCCTCGACCAGCTCTGTCCCCAATACCCTAACTCCTTGGTCTGGACCATCCCTGCCCTCCCTCTCCCCTCCTGGACTTGGACTATCTCTGCTTTCCCCACCCACCCCTGTCTGGACCACCCCTGCCCTCCATCTCCCCTCCTGGGCTTGGACTATCTCTGCCTTCCCCACCCATCCCTGTCTGGACCACCTCTGCCCTCTCTTGCCCTCAGGTCTGTTCCTGCTTGTTCTTTCTGGCCCCCACTGACAAGCCTCTATCCCGGCCCCTATGCTGGCCACCCAGGAGAGCAGCCTGTCCAGGCCCCTTGCCTTGATTCCGCTCTCTAAAGTTGGTGGCCTCAGGGATAATCCAGCAACCTCTCTGAGCCTCAGATTTTCCCACTGAAAATGGTAAGATGAGCCCAGATGCAAGGCTACAAGGTTGCCTTGTGTGGCAGAGGTTGTCCTGGGCCTGGAGGATTCTGGAAGAGTCGACCCTGGTGCTTGCAGAATCTCCCCCACTCAGAAAGTCAGTGAGCTAACCCATCTGGCCTCCCCACTCTCTGTGCAGACCAAGCTGACCCCAACTCCGGGTAAAGCCCGGACCGATGCGGGAGCAGACACCAGGTGGCTTTTGTCCCCACCACTTCCTGCAGCCTGCTGAGGCCTCATCCCTCTCCTTACCTGGCAAGGCCTAACTGTGGGGCTGGGAGGCCCCCTTCTCCAGCGGGACACAGGGGTCAGGCCAGGTAGGATCCTGGGGCAGTGCAAGGGCAGCTGCTGGGACTGGGAGGCAAGCCCAGGAGGGGTTGGGGGAACCACCAAAGGCTATGGGAAGAAGAGGACGGAAAGTAGATAATGGGGCACGTTTGCCTAACCTGGCCCGATGCAGGGGCACTGGGCGGGGGGACACCCCCTGTCTGCAGGAAGAGAAAGATCAGGCAAAGCCACCTCAGTCCGCAGGCCCTCTGTACCCCAGGCGCCCGGGTAGGGGGTTCCTGCTGGCACCAGTCTTAACCTCCCCCCACCAACCCACACACTCCCAGCCAAGCTTTCAGCCCATGTTCTATCAAATCCAAACTGCTCCTGGCCTGCATCCTGCCAGACCTGTCCCTGACCTCTCTCGCTATCCCTCAGTCCCTCCCTCGGGAGCCCCTTCTGTCCCCGACTGCTGCCCTCCTTTGCGCCCAGCTCAGCGCTGCTGGTGACCGGCCGACCGGGCCTCCACCCTGTGCCCCGTGCTTGCCTCTCGCTCCCCGGCCACTGGCTCTCACGTGCTCAGGCTCATTCGATCTCAACCTGCCCGGGCAGTCTGGTGCTCATTTTATAAACGCCAGGGAGGGACACTTGGAGGTGACTGGCCCAGGGCCACGCTTGGGAGACACTGGGTCGAGGCTCACCCTCGGGCCGGAGTTCCTGTCTGTCATGGCCGCTGTGACCACCTGGCTGCGGTGACCTCACCCTCCCCTGTCGCCAGCTGGTCCACTCTCCAGGCACCTGCTTGCCCCCCACCAGATATGAGTGTGGAGGCAAGGAGGCAAAATCCCCGCTGAAGTCCCAGAATCACAAATACAGATGCTAGGCCTCCACCCCAGACCTACAGAATCACAGTCTCGGGAAGGGGAAGCCTAAAGATCTTTCGGGTTCCCAAACACCCCAGAAAGTTTGAACATCCAGGCGCTACCCCTCAAACAGTTACCCTGAATCCCTCCTCCCAAGCTTCCATCTCCTCCCAGGACCTTCTCCTCACCCTCGTCTGCGACCACAGGGCGTGCACCCCCCTACCCCACCTGACAGGGCTTCGGCCCCTCTCTATCCCTGGGACCTAGGGCACATCGATTTCTTTGGTCACTGATTCAATTCTTCACAGGGGCGGCCTTTAGTCCCCTGGGGTTCGGGCTACACCCACCTTTTTCCTTGCCCAGGGGCTCAACACTTATGTTGGAGGAAAGGCGTCAGAAGGCCCGAGTGAGCCGCTTACACTCTCTGAGCCTCAGTTTCCCCACTGGTAACATGATGCTGTCATGGGGACTAAATGAAAGCCCTTTTAAATGTGTTTTTCTCACAAGGATTAGTAATATAATAATCAATGAAAAAGGAAGTGTAAATGTTCCAGCTGAACAGGGCTTTGAGGCACTGGAGAAACCGCGTGGGCTGCTGGTGGCAGAGGGGGAGGAGACAGAGAGGCAGGAGCCCCACCTGGGAGAAATCCCTGCCTTCCCAGCCCTGGTCCCCCAGGATGCACCGAGCCTGCACTTTTCGGCAGGACAGCGGGAGTCCCAGATAGTGAGAACAGTTGGACCAACTTCCGATAATGGGATTTGACCTAAATGCTTGAGGACAGAGGGACTCCTTACAGGGTCATTAGTCTCTCTGGGGACAGACTCTGGGCAGCTGGGTCCCTCCAGGCAGCCAGGAGGGGTGCTTTGGTGAGGCCAAGCCCACAGGCTGGAGTCTGGCTGGGGAGGGCTCAAGACTCCTGCCACGTTGCCTCTCCCCCAACCCTGCACGGAGTCTGACAGGTAACCCCAAATGCCCTGGCTCCTGTTCCTGACACCCAGCCCTCCTGCCACACCTGGCCCCGGACACTCAGGAGGCCAGATGTTGAACATCTGCTCCTGCCGGATCCCAGGCAGGACACCTGCCACCCATCATCTCCTCTAATCCTCACAGCAGCCTGGGCGAAGTAGAGACTTACTGTTACCCCCACCTCATGGATGGGGAAGGTGGGGTTCAGAAGGCTTGCCAGGCCACTCAGTCAGAAGCAGGGGAGCCAGGACCCACTGAGGCTGTCCCGCGCCAAAGCCACAGGTACAGCCTTTCAAATGGAAGCTGAGCTTCCTGCATGAACTCTCCCTCTGCCCAACCTCATGGCAGGGCTCGTTCAGGGCCCACCCTGGAGCAAGCTGGGCCCAGCACAAATCCTTCCAGCCACCAGCCCCCTCCCAGGAACCCCCTCCTGCCTCTGATCCCAGGTCAGAGCTGTGACCTTGGCCCAGGTCAGGTACTAGGGCTCCAGGCACAGGCCCTGTGGCTTCCTGCCCGTGACTGCCATCTTGCAAGGGGCTGGGGACTGAGCCTTGCCTAACTGCCCCCCACTCCTCCTCAGCAAGAAAACGCAGACACCACAGCACACGCCCTCGGTTAAGGGCTTTCAGGTGGCAAATGCTGGTCTGGGCAGCTCTCACAGGAGCTCAACCCAGTTACTGAGGTCCCCTCTGCCAGCTGACTCCTGGGCCTGGGACCCTCCACGCCCCCGTTCACTAACTCACATCCTGCCCTCTCCTTGGTTCTGAAGGAGGCTGGGTTTTTCAGGGGGAGGCACAACCTGCACAGCCGCTTCGTGTGGATTAGAAAAAGGGTCCCTTCAGAACACATGCAGCCTCACGAGTCCTCCGATCCATTCAGCCCACTGGCCCGGGCACCCTTGTGCAGTGAACACTGAGGCCCTGCTTGTTCTTCTGCCTCACACCCAGCTGCAGGCTCCCTGTGATCCCAGGTTTCTACACTTCCAGAAGCTCCCCGACCTCTCGGCCTCAGGCCTAGCCTGTTTCCAAACTGGACAGAAGTGAGATGTTGAGAGCCGTGGCAAGGAGGGCAGAGTCCCCTGGGCCTTTCTTTGCTGTACCCTTGCGCGAGGGGCCGGCATGCACTGGCTAAGAGGGCTGCCCTGAAAATCAAGCTTGACCATGCTGCTTAAGTGCTGAGTGACCTGGGGTAGTTACTTCACCTCTTTGTGCCTGTTTCCCCATCTGTGAAATGGGAATAATAATAGCCCCACCTCCTGGAGTTGTGATGCGGATGAAATAAATTAATAACATAGAAAGGTAGAACAGTGCCTGTCCCATTGAGGGCCCAGTAAATTGTAATTTCTCTAGCTTCGAACTCCTTCCTGGACTGCTTCGCTCTCCCTGGTCCCCCCCCTCACAAAAGCCAGGAGTCTTTCCCCATCACTACCTCCTGGCAGTGGGTGGGTCTGAGATCAATGTTCTCATCATCCTGATTTGAGGGATCCGGGCTCAGAAAGGTGCTGGCCCAAGGCCAGAGCAGGTGAGCACCCTGGTTCCCACCATCCCAGCCCTGCCGGCCAGCATGTGCCCCCAAACTTGTCACATGACCCACAGCAGATGGAGATCTTGCTGCTGACCCAAGACCTTGTTTGGCCTGAGATCCCAAATGGGTGCAAGAACTTCAGACAAAACCACACGGCAGCAGGGTGGGACACTTCCTGTGGGGACGTTGGGCTCAGCACTGCACGGGCTCCACCATCGGCCCCTGAGGTTCTGAGGCCAGAAGTGCTCCAGGGAGAAATGCCAAGTGGGAGCTAGAGGGGCCTCCTTCCGGGCAGGTGGGAATATTCTGGACATATCTTTGTCTCCCTTGGCCTTCCTCCACCTTGTGCTGGGCTGGGCGGTGGGGGGGGGGAGGTTGGGAAATGCCCCCCCACCCCCACCCCCGTGCCAAAACCCAGAGAGTGCCTGGAGGCAGAATGGCACTGCGGGAAGAGCCCTGCTCTTGGAGAAGATCACCCCACTGATTGAGATCTCATTGACTTTGGGCAAGTTACTTAATCTCTCTGAGCCGCAGTTTGCTCATCGCAAAATGGGCAGACAAAAGTTACCCGCCTGACGGAGCTGTAAGAATTCCACCCCAGGGGAAAGTGGTGTACAGACAAGTCAGGACAATGAGTGAGCCTCATCGGGAGGCCGCAGGGAGGTCCCAGGGAAGGCTCAGCCCCAGAGAGATCCCCGCTGGAAGCGACCGTGACCACTGCCCCACAGCTCCACAGAAGCTCCACTCCCACCCTCCAGACACCCGGTTGGGCTTATTCAGACTTGGTCACTCACACACTGTAACACATGCACACATGCCACCCACTCACCCAGCAGAGACACCCAGAGAGACTCCCCCATCCTCTGCATACTCAACCCATCCAGTCCCAGCGCACCGATCCCCATCTCCCCACCGTCACAGGTACCACCATACCTCAGACTCCTGCCCCCACTCTTTCTCTTCAGGAAGGACTAAGCTGAAGGAGCACCCCCTCTTCATCCTTCCCTGGCCCCCCGGCTTTCCCTCATCCCTGTCCTCTGACCCCACTGTGGTACCACCCCATCCTCCAATCTGGACATCCCCTAAGACACCAGTCAGACTCCCAGCAGCCAGGAACAGCAGCCAACTCCCAGCCAACACAGGCTTGGGGTGCACGGTTCACAGGTAGGGGGCCACCAAGGAAGAAAGTCAGACCAAGGGCCAAACCCAGCCAGGACACCCTATCCCTGGCCCTGGGACCATCCCTACTGCCCATCTATCACCTGCCAGGGAGCCTGGGCAGGCCCCAAAGGCAGCCTCCACCGCCTTCCCCTTCCTCCCAGCCCACCTCCCCCCACCCCTCCCCATCTTCACCAGGCCTGCCCGCTCAGGACCATTAACTACCCCTCCCCCACTCAACACTGCCCTGAGTGATGGTCCATCTATTATGCATGCCGCCTTCCTGCTCCATTCCATTTCCCCGAGTACCCCCGCCCCCCCCCACACCCGGCAACGCCACAGCCCCCTCCACCCCCCCAAGGGCTTTTAACCAAGTACATTAGGCAGGGCCAGAAGCCAGTCTGACAGATGTCCGCAATGTTAGCCTCCGTTTCCCTGCTTCCTCCCTCAGCCCAGCCCAATTTACCTCCCACCACTCCCAGCTGCCCAAACTTCCCAGACCTTGATTGTACTCGTCTGAGTCTCTCTCCTCCTCCTATTTCTGCCAGGCCTTTGCCGTCCTGCCCTCGCCGACCCCTTGGCCTGGCTAACTTTCAGCTTCCAGCTCCTGGAGAGCCTAGGCATGCTGAATGAATATTCCATCTGGTGATTATTATTCACATGATATTAATTAATTATTAATTGCAATTAATCTCCTTCATTCCCAACCTTCCTCAGGGAGGCAGGGGGCGCCTGGCAGCTGAAAGGGACAGCGGGTGAGTGGAGTGGGCATTTGTGAGTGAGCTTGGGGCCTCGAACATTTTCCCAAGGCCCACCCACAGCGAGAACAGAAAGGAGAACAACAATTCGATCAGGGCACAGGGGGAAACTGAGGCAGAAGCAAGCACTAAGCTGGTCCCCAAGAAAGCCCACTGAGGGTGGCTGTGGCGGGCACCCAGCAGCCCTAACCCCTGACTGGCCTCTTAGCTGCTTCTTCCTGCCTCTCACTGCCCTCCCCAAGCCCCATCTGGTGTAGGACGGCTTGCTTTGGCAGGAGAGGGGGCTGGCGGAAAGCTGACCAAAGCTGGACTGAGCCCTGGACCTTCTGGGTCCGCTGAGGGCAGGGGATCCACACCCTGATGGGAGGGGGCCTGGAGAGGGGCAGGTGTGTGCTCCCACTAGTGGGCTCCAGCACCCCCTTGGTAGCCCATTGTACAGAAGGGGAAGCTGCAGGAGCCGGGTGCTGGGGAGGCAGGCGCCCAAGCCCTGGCTGCCCCGTGGTCTCCCCTGGGCTCTAAGGCCTGCTCCAGCCCCCTGGCCTCACTGCCGGCCCCACTCACCGGGCCACCAGGAGGCTCCTGGCGGACCCTGGTGTCCAACTGCTGCTTTCGGACCTCTCCCCCGGAACTCTCCCCCACCAGACGGCTGGGCTCTGTGACCTCCGGGTCTTCCGGGCCCCCCAACGGGGGAGAGACCCTCCAGCGCAGAGCTCCGGCGGAACCCCGGGTCCCCACACCTGGGGAGAAAAGGGCATAGCTGCAGACAGATGCCCACCATGGGGCAAGAGACGGGAATGGGGTGGGTACGGCACGCCCATCCCCCACTCTGATGTGGCCCCTGGAACCCTGGGGGGATCTGGGTGGGAGGATCTGCTGCTCTGCCGAGGCAAGAACCCGATGGGGAGGGGGCCAGGAGCTGCACTCCAGCCCGACCGTCACGACTGCCCCCCCACCAAAGCCTCAGAGACCTGCAGAGTCCGCCGGCCGGCGGCAGGGGGCTGGCCGCGGTGGGGGGCAGATGTGGACAGGTGGGTGCATGCACCCTCCCTCCCTCCCCCCCCCCCACGCCCTCCCGCGCTCTGGACCTGCTGTCACCCCGAGCACTGCAGGAAAATGTGGCTGCAGCAGAAACCGCCGCAAAACCCGGGGCGGGGGCAGGGAGGGGGCGCCGAGGCCGGGCCAGGCGGGGGTCACTCACCGGGCGAGGGGAGCAGCGGCAGCAGCAGCAGCAGCGCCGCGAACGCCCAGCGCCGCAGCCGCCTCATGGCTCGTTCATAATCCTCCGGGTCCGGGGGCTGCGGCGGCGAGCTGCGCGGCGCGGGCGGGAGGAAGGGCGGGCGGGGAGGCGCGGGCTGCGGGAGCCGCGGGCGGGGGCGCCGGGCAGTCGGGAGAGGGGCGGGAGCGGTGCGCGGGCCGGCGGCTGCGGCGACGGCGGCAGGGAGGACGCCCGGCTCAGCGCGCTCCGGCCGCGGCCATCCCGGCGGGGCTGCGGGCCGGGTTAAGAGCCGAGCGGCGAGCACGTGAGCCGAGGGCCCGCCCCCGCCCCCCGCGGCCCCCACCCCCACCCCCAGCTAGGCAGGGCCGGGGCCGCCGCGACGGGAGGACAAAAGAGGCGCCGCCCGGGACCAGCCTTCCCGCCCCTCCTCGGCCCCCTCGGCAGGTGCAGGGCTGGGCGCACGCGGTTTCCACCTCGCGATCCCCTCCTCGGCTGCCCTTGCTTGGGGAGCTCCGAGGACCCGTCGATTCATAGGGGGAGGGAGGCAGGGTACAGAGGGACCCCCGGGCTCTGATCTGGTGACGGCTCTTCTGGGGACCCGCGCGATCGAGGTGCGGGGGCGTGGCTGCCCCGCCTGGGGTCACCCCTCTGGCTTCGTACCCGGGAGAGGGCTTCCCTGGACCCAGCCCCCAGAGCCCTGCTCCACTGAAGGCTATTGGAGCTGGGAAGGCTGAGGCCCCAGGGATGGAAGCGAGGGGCAGGGGCTCTTGCGTCCAACCCAACTCAGTGCCTGTGGGATCTCTCTCGGTGGAGTAGGGCACTGCTGGGTCCTCTCAAACGCTTGGGCCAGACCCCTTTCCATCCAGCAGCCTCCTTCTCTGGGCGAATGATGCCCTTGCCTCCAGGAGGGCTTCAGGCATTGCTGTCACCGGGGGGTCCTCCCCTCACTGGGCTGAGTCCCTCACACAGGACACCTCAATTCTTTCCCCTTCCCCTAAATAGATAAACTAGCCAGGTAATTTACATGAGGTTAGCATGTCCAATTTCTGTCCCTCCCTTGCCAGCCCACATCTTTGAGGAGCAGAAGATACCTCTGCAGCCCCAGCCTCCCCTCTCTCGCCAAACCAGGTTGCCCTGTCTATAGACCATCTGGCCTCCCAACCTACCTCCCCAGCTGTGCCCTCAGCTCAGCTCCCAGGTTCCTGGGCAAGGTGGGTGCCCACACTGGGGGCTTGGGATCTCTGACCCCTGCTAGGAATCCTAAGAGTCAGTGATGGGTTAAGGTGTGGTAAGACGCGTGAGCCCCGCTGGTGAGGCCTCACCCTGACTTTGTGCCCCAAGTCAGAGCATCCTCACACCCACCCTGGGAGACCACAGATCACTGAGGAGCAGGAATGGAGGCAGGGATCCCCTTGCTGGGTCCTCTGCTTCCCCAGGGACCCAGGGCCTCTGCCAGGGAGGGAGCGGCCTCTGGCTCATGACAGGCCCCCCCAGCTCTATTTTAGGCCCAGGAGAGGTGAGAAGGTGATTTCCCAGGAGGCGCTGACATCAATGCTGGGAACAGGGTGACTCCCCCTCCCCCCCATCCAACCACCTGCCATTCCAGACCCAGATGCTCAGCAAGTCTGAGTCGATTGTTCCTTCATCCTGGAGACATCTTGGAAACCTCCCCCGGGGTGTAGGGGCTCTGAGGAATTAGGACCTACTGTGTGATATTCCCTGGAAGCCCACAATTATCCAGGAGGGGGAGACTGTGTTTCTCATTTTACAGGTGGGGAAACTAAGGCTCCAAGAGGCTACGCGAGCCTCCCAAAGTCAAACAGCTGGTCGGTGAGAGGTACATCCCATATTCCAGGGTCCCCCTCCTCCCTGGCCACCCCTATCCCCACCCCTGCCTTCTACCTGGGACCTAGAAGGGACTGGCCCATCTGGTCCATCTATCCCACCCTCTACCCCTTTGGTTGGCACCCCAGACACCACCAGGGTGAGTCTGTCCTACCTTACCCTCGCCACGTTACACGGCCTCCCAGGGTTTCATTTCACCATGGAGGGCTTTGGGCCTGTGGGAGTCTGGATCCCCTCCTGCAACATGCCCAAGACCACACAGAGACCCCAGTCTGTGGCCCGGACCTCCTAGGGTGAAGCACATTCCTACAACTTCTGTGGCCCTGGTTCCTTGGTCTTCCTGGTGGGGAGATCTTGCTGGTCCTGAGTGACACGTCTCCCGTGGCTTTCTGGGCCAGCTCCCCTGGAGCTCAGTTGTAGGCCCCACTGGCCTCCAACAGCCCCTTATCTCTCTGGGTTCCCAGCTTTGAGCACACCCAGCTGGACAGCTTGACCTTCCCTTGACCATACTCCACTCCCCACCCAAGTCCCCTCCTCCCCATCTTGTCCTCAGTGGCAGCTCTGCTACAAGCTGCACGCCACTCCCAAGCAGGAGGCTTGCTTCAATTCCCTCATGCAACCTCCTGCCTGACGTCGGGGGTGGCGGCTGTAGACAGCTTCTCCTCAGGCTGGGACTTCACAAGAGTAGGGATTGCCGCCCCATCCTACTTGGCCCCTGATAGCAAGGATGGTTTTCTCCTTAGATGGGGGCCCCTGAGGGCAGGGCCTGTGTCTCCCCCTCAAACAGGGGTTGGTTTCCCTGGGGGAGTGCTCACCCTAACCCCACAGCTATGGTGGGCTCCTTTGGACCCTCTGCCCACCACTTGTTTCCCCACGCAGCAGAAATCAGAGGTTGGTGGCCACCGCTGTCTTGATGCCATCCTCGGGCCACCCTCTGGGGAGATGTTAGGCTCTGGTCCCCACCCCCAGTCCTCTCTCAGGAGCCCCCCTACCATCAGGAGGCTGCGGCCTCCTTCCCTGTACAGTCTTCCTGCCCTTCAGCCAATTTTCCCCTCAAATATTCCTGCACAGGGGCGAAGCTGGGCTTATGTGGGACCAAGACCTAGTCCCAGCAGCAGCTGCAGGTAAGGGAGGGGTGTCTGCTGCCTCCGCCCTGGGGCGGCATGGTGGGCAGGGATTCCTGCCAACAGAGGCAGTCTAGGCCCCTTGCCTGGTCTGCGAGGCCTGCAGCAGAGACCACGCCAGGCAAGGGGGCAGGGTGGTGAGGTGAGTAAGAGTAGGACTCAGGGCTCCAGGCAACCCACTGGGGTCCCAATCCTGGTTAATTGCCGTGTGACCTTGAGCGAGTCCCGCAACCTCTCTGAGCCTCAGTTTCCTCATCTGTGAAATGGGGGGTAAAAAGTCTTCCCCGCAGTGTTGCAGGGGAGATAAATGAGTGGATGGGCCTCAGGTGCTCAGAGCAGTGCCTGGTGACAGAAGGGCTCACTCACCCTGGGCTCGCACTGTTCATGTTGCCCTTACGGTGCCAAGGAGGAAACCAGCTCCTGGCCGTTGTCCAGGACCCAAAGGACTCCTTTATGGCTTGGGGGCCTCGGGGTCCTCTCTACCCAGCATGTGGGGAGACTGTGCCTAATGACATGATACTGAGGGGTGGGGGGTGGAACAAGAAGTTCGTTCTGCTTCCTCCCAGGTCCCGCCCAGTGCTGTGTCCTTTCCACCAGGAGAGGACCGTTCTTGTCGTCGGAATATCCTTCCGAGGGAAGCCTCAGCTCCTCCCTCTTGGTTGTCTGGGCGGCCCCCTCCTTTAATCTCTGAAGCTCTGAGGCCTCGCCTCAGGGAGGAGTTGGAGGTGCCTAGGGTGCCAGAATTCTGGGGACACCCATCCTTTGAGAGGTTCACAGTGCACAAATGCAGTCGTGCCCCTGGGGGGCCAACAGTACGCCCACCCCGCTGCCCCTCCTGTCCCACGCAAGGGATCCTCCTGGAGTTCTGGGGAACCGGCTGTTGGAAAGTGGGGCGCCCAGGGGTGGGGTGTCTCACAGAGCCCCTTAGCAGCTTCATCCACAAATTTACACTGGAGACGGGGCTATGGGTCAGAGAGCCATCATGGGGTGGGAGAGGAGTGAAATTCATCCCTGGTGAAATGTCTAGAAGTCAGGCCTCGCAGGTGTGTGTGCTGGTGGGGGTGTAATAGTAAGTTAGTTTGCTGAGTGTTTACCACGTGCTAAGTACCTCGCTGACACAAGATTTAATTCTCACGTCCTGCTGACGTGGCAATGACAATTACTTCCATTTTTCAGATTAAGAAAACTGACTTTCAGGAGTTTGCCCAAGGTCACAAAGTGGCAGGATCTGGATTTAAACTCAGGCCTGCGTGGCCTGAAGGCTACAGGGTTCGTGGAAAATATGAAAGCTGTGCCTTGAAGAGTGGGCATTCTGGCTGTTTTGGAGGGTCATTCTAGGTCAGGGCCGAAGAGTGAGGACACGGGGCTGCATTGCCCGCGATGGTCTGGCTGGACAGGGTCTGAGATGGAGGGGATGGAGAGGACAGGGAGGCAGGGAGCACTGTCAGTAGGGAGAGTGCACAGGAGGGCCCTGGGGCTGGCGGAGAAAACAGGAGAGACGTATGACGAAGTGGGCAGGGGATCCAGGCTCGGACCAGAGTCCCTCTGTGGTGGCAGCAGGACAGGAGGGACGCAGGGATTCCTAGGAGGTTATGGTATTTTATTATCGGAGGAAGGACACTTGAAATCATCTCAAACAAGCCCCCTCACTTAAAGATCAAGGTCAAGCAGCACCTACCTGTCCTGGCTCGGACCTCAGACGTCCTGGGTTCCTCTCAACTTATATCCTGGAGGCCAGAACAGAGACATGGCTGTGGAGAGATGTTACCTTGGGGCTTGACCTGGCAGAGATGTGATGTCCAAGGTCACATGAAATTGTTGAAATGGGAGGGGAATTCCATACAGTTGGATGTGAGGTCCTGGGCAGATGGTGATGAAGGTATTAGGACCCGGTGCATCGGTTTTGGAGTGAGTAGCATGTGAGGCTATCAGAGGTCTCAGAAAGGGGTGGGGGAGCTCCCCACCCAGAGTGGCAGAGTCATGGGAAAGGCAATGGGGGACAAGGCACGCCCATGTGTCACAAAAGGAAAGGGATGCACCCATCAGGGAGCTCAGAAGGAAGCTACTGTCTGGGCCCCAGGGAAGGGGAGAGGGCCTGGAGCAGAACGCTCATTAGGGCGAAGGAGTTTCTCTGGGAGTGGGCGGCGAGCATGCCCTCGGCAGGCGACCACTCAGTGGGCAGCAGGGCCAGTGAGTGACCTGAGCAGACTGGACAGGCACGGCCCCACCTCCCTGTAGCCCTCAGGAGGGTGGTGGCACCCACACATGCTCTCCCACTTGCAGGAGGCACCCGTCCTTTTTACCAGTTGTTCTGTCTGTATCTGCTGGGCTGTCAGACTGCTCAGGTCCCTGGAGGGGAGATCAAGGCCCAACACACATACTCCAGCCCCCCATCTTTGCTATTTGTTATTAACAAATTTATTTTACATCTCCTGAACCAAGATAATTGTGAAATTTAACAGGATGGCATAAAAAGGACAAACATGACCTCTATGAGGGTTGCACACATAGTTGCTCTATTTCCAAACTAACAACTCAGGTCCTCACCTGCAGGTAGGCCCCCCTTTCTTCCTCCAAAATGAGATACAGAATAGCACCAGCCTTCTGGTAGCTCCCACATTTAAAGAGAGAAACACACAGAGGCAGAGAAGGGTGAGAAGAACCACAGTACAAAATGTTAAAAAAAAAAAAAAAAAAGTGGCCAAAGAATCGATAGCAAACTCATCTCTGTCTCCAGATTAATGGCTTGGCTGAAAGAAATGGGGGGAGGTCCTTGGGGAAGGAGAGAGGGAGGAGGGTGATTGCAGAAGTTGGCAGGTGAGCCACTGACACTGGAACTGAACTCTGGGTGGGCAGCCAGAGCTGAGCGGCAGGGAAGAGCTGAGAGGGTCCCCAGAGTGGGCTCTGGCTACATCCTGGGCTCAGGGGAGAGGTCAGTGCTGGGCCCCCACTAAGTGCAGCAGGGAGGGAGCTCTGGAAGTGGCACAGCCGAGCCCCTCCTCTGCTTCATATGTTCCTGAGGATCTGTGTGCACCAGCGTGGGGGGTTGGGGGAGGGGACAACACGCAGGCAACTCAGAAAGCAGGAGAGCCACACGCTTGTGGGAAAGGAGGCTGGGGGGGGGGGGGGTTGTGAACACCGACAACTAACCCGCTTGGCTCTGCAGAGCAAGTGCCTGCAGAGGGACGGTAAGCCAGGCCAGGGCGCCTGCTGCTCTAGCTTCCCTGTGGGCCCTCCCTATGCCAACCTTGCCTCTGCCTCCTGGCCTGGGCAGCTGGCCGTGGCTGCACAAGCCATGGCTGGAGGAAGGGGAGAGGGCAGCCCCCAGCCCAGACCCTCTTGGTCCCACCTGAAGACCTGGCGTGTGTGAGGACTGGCCCCGTCAACCCCACAGAGCTTGGCCATGACCACACCTGTTCACGTGGACTTCAAGGGCCAGGCCCCAGGCGCAGCTCCTCCCCGTGTGCCCGGTCAGCCCGGGCTGGGTATGCAGCACTCGGCAGAGGTGGAACTTGCCCTGAGTCAGGAGCTGTCTGGTCCCAGAGCTGCGTGCCTGGGGGGACTCACAGGAGTAGTTCTCTGTTGGCACTGGGCTGGGGTTGGGACTGGGAGACAGGGAGAGGCTGGGGGGTCCAGGACCATCGGGAGCGGCTGGCCCCCCGGCTGGCTGGAAGGGGCGGGGGCAGAGAGGTAGCCTGGCTCTCTGCAGGTCCTCCTGGGGTCTGTGTGCCCGCAGCTGAGTGCAGGTGGGCTGGCAGCTGGCCTGAAGCTGCGGGGCCGCCGGGGAGCTGCTCAGCCTGCTGGGAGACAGGGCCAGAGCCTGCGCACTCAGAATCCTTAGATCCTGGGGGCCATCCTCCCCCAGGCCAGGGGGCCTGTGTGGCCCAGAACTCTGCTGGCCTGTCTGTGGGCTGCCCGGGAAAGGGGCCCGGGAGGGACAGGCAGGTCTGCTGGTGGCACACGGGCTGGAGGGAGGCCAGAGGCCTGGGCTCATGGCCTGGAAGGGGAAGGGAGGGAAGATGCTTGCCACTGGTTGTCCTGGTGCCACAGGGGCTGGGGGCTCTCGGGACGAAGAATGAGGCCTGTGGCCAGGACACCCCTGGCCTCTTCTCGGCATTGCCACTGGGGAACTGAACCTTCCGCTTGTGGCCAACAAGTGCCAGGTCTGGGCCAGAGGAGAGTTCAGCAAATCCAGAGCTGGTCAGCAGGCACTGGTAAGCAGGGCTCCTGGACACTGGTGTCTCTTGGGGGTCCACAGAGACATCAGCCGACCCTCCCAGCTCCTGGTGGCTTGCTATTGGTCCAGGGATCTTGCCAGCCTCCACAGGTTCAGCTGGTGCTTTCATGCCGTCCACTGTCCCATCTTGCTCTGAGGCACCTGGGGCCTGGTGATCGTCTTCTTTCCTCCTCCTGGGAGATGCTGCCCTGAGATAGGACGGCTGGCTGGGAGGCGGAGTCTCAGGACACGGAGGGTCACAATCCGAAGCCAAGGAGCCTGGCTGCCTGTGGGGATAAAAGCACCCAGCGGGCCATAGCGTTCAACTCCAGAGCAGGTGGCAAGCTGGGGTCCCCCTGGGCTGAGGCTGGGGCCGAGGGCAGAGCGGGGGCCTTCTGTGTTCCGGTTGTGCTGAAGACAGCTGGCCACTCTGGGTCCCTGTGAGAGGCCCGTTCTTGGCTCTGCGGCCTGTGCTCGGGGCTGGCCGGAGGAACAGGTTAGAGGCTGTTCCGTTTATTAACTTCACACAGGAGGCTGTGCCCTTTGGTGGCTAGAGAAAGCAGCACAGGTCCCGGGTGTCCAACCTAAGCCCAGGGAGGCTGCCCGGGGTGGAGACTTGGGGTGGGAGGTGAAGCCACAGCTCCTTGGTGGGCAGCAGGGGGAAGCTGGGGCTCAGAGGGCCCTGGGGTTCTGCTGAGTCCCCTGCAGTCCTTTCTGGGGGTGAACGTCGAGAGAAGCATTAAGATCCTCCTCTTCACCCACCTGGGAAGGACCCAGGAACCCCCTCCCCACTTCTAGGAGGCAGAAAGGCCCACGACCAGGCACATGGCGGGAAACAGCAGCTGAACGGCTCCTCCTGTGCCCCTAACTGTGGCGATGCCCGGGCGTTAAAAAGGGAGCCATACTCTGATCGGGGCCCATCCTGATCTGATCAGCTGACGCCACAAATGGAGGTCTTCCCCCACCCCAACCCCCCGGAAACAAACGGACAGGAGATGGCGGGAAAGAAAGGGAAGGGACGCCATAGCCTGGTCCCTGCTGCCGCCAACCTGAGGGTCCTTCCCACCTCAGGGTGGTCGTGCCCGCCACCCGCAGCAGGGCGGCACGGCGGCGCTCACCCGGGGAGGCTGGCCTGGAAGGGGATGTCCGCGAAGCTGTGGCTCAGCTGGGCGATGATCCGATCCACTTCGGCGTACGGGCGGGCTTCCAGGGCAAAGCCCTGGTGCTGGGGGCTCTGAAGATGCTGCCCAGGGTGAGAGGAGGCAGGGACATTAGACCAGACCAGGGCGGGAGACAAGCGGACCAGGTGGGAGAGACCGGGCGGGGCAGGCGGCCTCAGGACAGGCTGGGAGCTGCTGCGTGTGGTGGGGAAGGAGCTCACCCCGCGCAGCTCCTCGAAGGCCTCTTGGCAGCACTCGCAGTACCCCTTCTTCCTCCTGGGCACCGTGCAGGCGGCCGATCGCCGGCTTGGCTCCTGGTCCCTGGCTTCTCTGGCGAGGGGACAGGGTGGGGGAAAGCGGTCACTGCTGGGGCCCTCAGAGCAGGAACTGCTGCTCCGGGGCCTGGAGCCCAGACCAGGGCAGGGGTGGACCAAAATGGCCAGAGCCGGGCAGGCACAGGCTGGCCTGCCTACACTTGGCTTCAGGAGAGGCAGCAAGGAAGGCGAGGCCTCCCTGTGAGTACCCCTTCTTAGCTCTGTCCTGTCCCTGCCCCCACATCTCAAACCACAGGTGAGGACGGCTGATGACTGGCAGCAAGAATCCCTGAGGACATTCCAGCTCTGCGCGCACACCCAAACCCATGTTCATTTGACCCGCACAGCTGCACCTTCACTGAGGACTTTCACATCTTTCTCGAACCTGACCTCTCCTCTGAATTTCAGTCCTGTATTTTTTTTTTGAGTTTTTTTTTTTTAATTGAAGTATAGCTCATTTGCAATGTTGTGTTAGTTTCTGCTATAGAGCAAAGTGATTCAGTTTATATATATGTGTGTGTGTATTTTTTCTTTTTCATACCCTTTTCCATTATGGTTTATTATAGGATAGTGAATATAGTTGCCTGTGCTATACAGTAGGACCTTCTTGTTTATCTATTTTATATACAGTAGTTTGTATCTGTGAATCCCAAACTCCTAAATTATCCCTCCTCCACCCCCTTTCCCCTTTGGTAACCATAAGTTTGTTTTCTATGTCTGAGTCTGTTTCTATTTTGTAAGTAAATTCATCTGTATTATTCTTTAGACTCAACATATAAGTGCTATCATGTGGTATTTGTCTTTCTCTACCTGATTTACTTCACTTAGTATGATAATCTCTAGGTCCACCTATGTTGCTGCAAATGGCATTATTTCAGTGTCTTTTATGGCTGAGCAGTATTCCACTGTGTGTGTGTGTGTGTGTGTGTGTGTGTGTGTGTGTGTACATCACATCTTCTTTAGCCATTCATCTGTCGATGGCCATTTAGGTTGCTTCCATGTCTTGGGACTGATGGATCATATGGCATCAAAACTAAAACTCTATTTTTAGTTTTTTAAGGAAACTCCATACTGTTTTCCACAGTGGCTACACCAATTTACATTCCCACCAACAGTACAGGAGGGTTCCCTTCCCTCCACACCCTCTCCAGCATTTATAATTTGTAGTCAGTCCTGCATTTTTAACAGCCTGTAGGGTATTGGTATTTGGCCGTCCCAGCAAACTCAACGGGTCCAAAATATTCCCCTAAGGACTTTCTAAGTATGACACAAAACCCAGGAAACAGAAAAAAGCTGAAAAATTCAACTACATGCAATTTTTAAAAATATATGCATGGCAGAAAACATAAACAAAGTTAAAACACAAACCATAAACTGGGGAGGACATTTATAACTAATAACATAGCAAAGGGCTCGTTTCTCTGAAACACAAAGGGCTCCTTACAAATCAGTAAGTAATCAATAACTGAATAGAAAAGTGGGCAAAGGATATGAAAAAGGTTTACACAAAAAGAAATTCAAATGATCAAACACAGGAAAACACACTTCAGCTCATTCATAAAAAGAAAAAAAATTAAAATTACAATTACACTGAGATACGGTTTTTAATCTATAAGATTGGCCGAAGTCAACAGGTCTGACAGCTCACAGTATTAGCCAAGGGGATGGGGAAACGGGCTCTGGTCCAGTGCGGGTGACAGTGTACCCTGGCATCACCTCCATGAAAAGCAATTTGGCCGCATTTCTCAAAATTACAAATGTAAGCACCCTTTGACCTGGCATTTCCACTTTTAGGAATTTATCCCTCAAATATGCTTGAACAGTCACAAATTTACTCTGAACAAGACGACTCCCTGCAGCACTGTTTATGATAGCCAAAGACTGGAAATCATCTACGTGTCTGTTAAATAAAATACAGCAAATCCATACCATGGGATACCCTGCAGCCATTAAAGGGAATGAAGATGCTTTTTAGGTACTAATAGAAATTAATCTAAGATATATTAAGTGGAAAAGCAAGATCCAGCACAGGGAAGAATATTGTGAGAAGAGGGAACAAAGGATACACAATGTATTTATGTCCATAAACTCTCTCTGGAGAGAGACTCACAGTCTGGAGATTGGGGGATGGGTGTAGAATATAGGTTTTTCACTTTAAACCCTTTGTAACTCTTGAATTTTGAACCAAAATATAACAATTTTAAAATTAAAAAAAAATTTAACATTTCCTCCCACAGATTTTCTATGCACACCCCCAGAACGCTGTGCTACCCCCTCTCTGTTCCTCACATCGGGTCACCAAAGCTTCACTGCTTCACTGTCTTCCCTTTACAACCTGTCGGCTCCTCTGCCATCCCCAGGCCATCCCAGGCCGAGCACCCCGCCCAGGCCCAGCCCGGGCAGCCTCGTGACTTCCTCTCTGCTGTCCCTTGCACCTTCTGGGAAAGGGATGAGGGGCACCTGGACTTCACCCCAGCCTGTTCTTGCCTTCCTCTGCTTTCCATCTACTGCCACATTCCCTTTCTGTTTTTCTTACCATTAGCACTGTTTCCTGATCACGTGGCCCTTTTCTGCTGGTGGAAGCCACAGGTCCTCCTTGGCCCTGGGGACCCTCGGGCTGAACATCTGCCTTCTATTCTCCTGGTCTGTAAACTAACCCTGCGGCCCACAAGTTAGAAAGGGGCTGAGAAGGTGTCCAGGCCATCACCCGAACCACCTTCCTTCTGTGATTTGGTCAGTGAAGGTTCAAACTCTCACCCATCTGCAGAGTAGGAATACCGACCAGCATACAAGCCACTCTGGACCACATGGTGTGGCAGGTCCCCCAGATCCCCTGCCCCCATGTTTAGCCCAAAAGGCCTCGAACTTTGATGTGCACTGAAATCACATGGGGAGCCCACGAACATGCAGGTTTGGGGGCTCCATCACCAGAGACTGTGATTCTGTGAGTGTGGAGTCCAGGACCCTGCATTTTTAAAGGGACCCCAGGGGACTCTGATGAAGGTGGTCTATAATTCGAGTTTCAGAAAACGGCCTCTTGCCCTCTGGACACAAGTCAAATTCTTCAGTATGGATGGAAAGCACCAAATAAAATGGATGAACACTCCTGGTGTCTCTCTTCTCTGGGCTAAGTTCCCGGAATAGACCTCGCCTAAGGAGCTAACACATGGCCATTCCCAAATCTGACCAGCAGGCCCAACGGGGAGGACTTTGGCCTGGAACCAGCTCTTGGTACTCAGGAACCAGAAAGACCCACCTGGTATGGTGTGAGATGCCCGGAGTCGTCGGGGCCTCAAAGGGACTTGCGTCTTTGGGTCCCAGAAAAGAAATTTCGGGAAAGGATTTAAACTGATGGTGGAAAGGACGAAACTTCCTGAAACACAGAAAACTTCCACTTTGACTACAGTGGGGAAGTGGAAAGGGTGAGGAAGGGGGGCTGGCCCAACTCCCGAGAATTCCACTCTCACCTGCCCAACTTTTAAATTCTAGAACAATGCTCTCATCTGCCTTACTAGGTTAGATTAATATTTTAAATTAACACTCTTCCTGTCTACTTTCCAAGACTGTTTACACTTACTGCCTCCCCTGAATCCTGTAACCTCTGAGCTGAGCGGGACAACGGTGTTACCCTGTTTTACACAAGAGGAAACAAAGCCCAAAAGGTTTTGTGACTTGCCCGAGGGCTCACAACCCATAAGTGGCCAGGTCCAGATGGGAAGCCACGTCTCCCAAATCCTGATCTAGTTCCTCCCATCTTTTCATTTTGTTTCTCGATCTTCACGTGACCTCTGAGGACTCTAGCCTGGCAGAATCTAAATGCAAGGATGTTTAACCCAGAGCAGTGATCTTCCTGTTCCATGAAGAGGAACATCTCTGCTCTGGGCTGGTCCTTTGTACTATCTGAGGGGTGGTGCTCTGGAAGGAAGAGAGGCACAGTGAAGGTTCTGGATAGTCAGACCTACACTGAGTGGTTTGGGGGGTTTGCTTCAAGTTGCTCACGTTCAGGAGACTTTCAGAGCCAGATCTGGCGATCTGTGGATACTCAGCAAACCCTGGGCACACCGTGTTGGGTTGCAGTGGCCGGTACTCCAGAGGAGAGCAAGCCCTGGGTTGCTGGGTGGCACAGTAAGAGCCCCGTGGGCTCAGGAGTGAATTAACAAATGAGTCTTCTCGGGGACTTCCCTGGTGGTCCAGTGGTTAAGACTCGGCGCTTCCACTGCAGGGGGCTCGGGTTCAATCCCTGGTCGGGGAACTAAGATCCTACAAGCCATGCGGCACAGCCAAAAAAAAAAGTCTTCTTGGACCCTGAAGGAGAAGGAGGCGCCCTTCACAGTCCTGCTACCCGCCTTTCGCCTCCTCCATGTTTCTTTGTTCCTGCTTAGGAGTCTGGAAAGTTGAGTTTGGTGTGGCTATGCTGGGCTTTGAAGACCGCCTGCTTTAGAACCACACATAAAAAAGGATCGTGAGAAAGCTCAGCTCCACTTGGATCTTGCCTACGATGCCAGGGGCACACAAACCCATGTACCCTGCTCCGGTTACCAGTGACACGGCCTGTGCATGCCGTGTGCAGAGATACTGAGGCCCTGGTGGTGTCTCAGCCACTGCGTTGGAGTCATGACTACTTGACTTAGCTGGTTGTGAAGGGGCTGAGTGCGAAGGACGTGCCTCCCGGCCCACTGGAACAGCAGACGAGAGGGCATCCTTCCATCCCTGTGTTCTTTCTACTGGCTTTCGAGCTGCCAGAACCAACTCTGTACTGTGTACCGGTGCCATCTGGAGGACGGGCAGGCAGGCCAGGCTCCTGGGCCTGGGTCTCTAGCTGGCCTACCTGAGCTGAGGGACACAGAGAATTCTGGTGCAGGAGTTGCTGCTGGGTACATGTGGGCTTTTTCTCTTTTAAAAAAACTTTTTGGGTTAATTCTAGATTCTCACAGACTCCTGATCTAGTTTCTATGGAAGAGTCAGTGGTAACCCAGGTGGCTAACAGCTCATCAGGTTATCATCAATGTGACCTTCCTGCTCTAGGTAAGAAGGGGCCCTCGTGGGGGCAGACAGGGCAGAGTGGAGAGGGTGCCCGGCTGGATGTGGATTCTAGCTTTGGGCTAAGATTCATTAGGAAAGTGGCCGTGTTCATGTCCCTTAATTTCTCTGACCTCACTTTCCCCACTGGGAAGAGAATGGACTCTCCTCATGCCAGTTTTACCCAGGGCTGTCACAAGATAACATGTACCAGGAAAGGGTTTTACACAGCCAGACAGAAAGGCTTCATCAAGTACAAGGTGATCTGACAAGGGAACCCCAATATCACCCCAGAGATCTTCACTTCATCCAAGACGGTACTAGCACTAATACCAGCAATGATTCGGTATTGTCAGTGTACATGTGGGGGGAAACGAGGAGCAAAACTGAGCCCGGATGGGACACCATGGACTCACAAAAGCAGAGCATTAAAAGGAGGGAATTCACACACAGGATCATTGACCTCTGACTTATGACCAAGAGGAGTGCTGGCTGGGCACGGTGCCTCCTGAGAGGCACCGTGTGAGACTTTTCCATGACAGAGGGGACAAAGGGGCTTCCAGGGAAGACAAAAGTGCAGGGCTGAGGGGCTCCATGTCCCCATGGCAGCTTGGGGCCCCCGAGTACCTCTCCTCCATGTGTGTCTGGTGGCCCACTCACCTGCTCTCATCTTCGACTTTGAGGAACGGTGCCTTCAGTCTGGCCACTGGAAGGAAGAGTGTGCCCGTTAGCCATCTGTCTGCTCCGGTGTGGGGCCTGAGCTCTACATGCAGGAAATGCTCAGGGAGGTGAGGCTCTGCCAAAGCCTAAAAGGCTCTCGGAGCTGGAACACTCGCCGCCCCGAGGTGCGCCTTTCCATTTGCAGAGCGAGGCACCCACTCTTAATTCCTCCAGCCTCTACCTGGGAGAGAGGCAGCAACTCTTGCGGGGAGAGGCTGCAGGGTGCCCGGGGTCCTAGGAGTGGGTGCTGGAGGCTGTCAACCTCGACCGTCAGAAACTTGGCTGCGTGGGAGAAACCTAGCCCCTGTTGATTTCTGCTAAAAGCCTCAGCTCCTTCCCAGACCTTTACTCCTGGTGTCTCAGAATCCCAAGGGGCCTGAGAACAGCTCCTAGACAGAATTCTCCATGAGGATCCTGGGTTTTTTTGAGGGGAGGAGCAGTGAGGAAGGGAGCTAAAGAGTGTTTCGAGGTCTTGGCAGAAGGGCAGGAAAAAAACATCAAAAGTGAAATCTGGTTCCTGAAAAAAACAGGGCAAAGGGGTGCTGAGAAGACAGATTTGGAGTCAATTAATCAAGAGATTCATCCCCTACTAGCTGCCTATCTGCACAGTTTACAGACTCTCTTAGGCATTATAAACCACTTCCACGCTCCCACAATGACCGGAAGTCCTGTCAAAGGGGAAGCCAAGGCACTGGAAGCCTGGGCAGAACCAAATCCCCAAAGAGGCTGGCCCCTCTCAGCTCCCAGACCCGCTCCAGGCCACCAGTGCCCAAACAGAAGCAGCCTTTCTCCTTGCGAAGCAGCAGATCCCATTAATTGCTTTTTGGGGCGACCTCTCGTCTTTCTAATTAACTGAGGCAGTGATTAAAATCAATTCCCCTACAGATTTCCTTGGATTTCAAACGTGAGAGGTGCCAAGTGACTTTTCTTAGCTCCTGTTTGTGCACGAATAAATGCCACTTAAAGAGCATCTCTGGGAGGAACATCCAGGGGGAGAAACTCTCCTGCTGTCCAAGAGGAGCCGGGCCTATCATTCTGCCTCTCTGTCAGTTTCAGGGAGTCTGGCATTTCTGCAAGTGGTAGGCAACTGTCAAAGTGCCCACCCCAAACTGCTCCTGAATCAGAAGGAAAAGGATGCTGAACTGCGATCAGTGACCGGGAACAGCCAGAGGATGCAGGAGCCAGAGCGACCGCCTGAGGTCTTGGCTCTAAAGAGAAGGCCCAGCCCAGCAGCCCGGGACTCGCTCATGGAGGCCTCTCTCCCACCACTCTCCGCTCCGAAGCTCAGGCCCTGGAAACACGATGGGGCCATACAACCTGGACTTGCTTCCTGCCGCAGAAAAGTGAGCAGATGCTGCCACAGAGGGAGTCGTGGGGAAGCATTTAGGGAGGGAAGGATGGCAATTAAATGAGGAAGAGCTATCACACTGACCTTTCCGTGTTCTTGACTCTGCTGGACATGTTCCCTAAATGGAAAGGGAAAATAGGTTAAGGATGTGAGGCAGCCGGGGGGAGGGGGGGGTCGAGGAACTGGGCCCAGTGAGCCGAGTTGCCACCAGTCTGCCCCACTTAGCTTCCTGCCCACGGCTGGACTGTGAGCTGGAGCAGACCTCAGCACCACGGCTCCCTCCACCTCCCCAGGGACTTGAAGTGTGGTGAACTCTGTGCGTGAATCTCAACGGCAGCTGACTTTGTACAGGGAATGCAGGGCAGAGCAAAGAGCAAGGGCTAGGGGGCCGATGTGCGGAGTTCCCACTTAACTCTTTGGATGTGGCACAGATGAAATTCCAGCAGGTAACAGACCTGACGCAGAGTAGGTGCTTGCTAACGGCAGCCTGTATTTTCTAGGCATGGCTACCATTTCAGGGCAGCTGATAGGAAAAGGGTGAAGACAACACCTCTTGCTTACGGTGCCCTACCTTGCATACCCTGACTGTGTTTGTCAAAACCGACTTTTAGGGGACTTCCGTGGTGGCACAGTGGTTAGGAATCCGCCTGCCGATGCAGGGGACACAGGTTTGAGCCCTGGTCCGGGAAGATCCCACATGCTGAGGAGCAGCTAAGCCCGTGCGCCACAACTACTGAGCTTGTGCTCTAGAGCCTGCAAGTCACAACTACTGAGCCCATGTGCCACAACTACTGAAGCCCGTGCGCCTAGAGCCCGTGCTCCACAACAAGAGAAGCCACTGCGATGAGAAGTCTGTGCACCACCACAAGGAGTAGCCCCCGCTTGTTGCAACTAGAGAAAGCCCGCATGCAGCAACGAAGGCCCATGCAGCCAAAAATAAATAAATAAAATAAACAAAAAAACCCACAACAAACCAACTTTTAGGCCAAGGTCAAACAAAGCTAATATTAAAAACCAAATGGAACAAGTTTTTAAAAATCAGTTAAAGAGTTGGGAGGGTGCGGATAGGATGAGAGATCCAATGGCTCCATGACTGTCTGCGCCTCTGGGCCCGAGGAGGTTCCAGATTCTCCTCCAGGCCACACTGCCGGGGCAAACACAGCCCAAAGAAGCCTTCCACCTGCCCTCACCTATTAGCAGATTGCACCCAGAACTTGCTCCGAAAGGGTCCCAAGTAACTACAAAAGAGATTATTAAGCAAACAAAGTAAAAATACTATGTATTCGCGTAAAAGGGGGGAATTTTGACGTATCTGCTTGTAGATGCTTGGAGTCCTGGAAGGACATTTGAGAAACTATTCACATTGTGGACCTCAGGGAGGGAGCTCGGTGGCAGGGGAGCAGGAGTTGGAGGGGAACGAGACTTTCATTGTATACTTTTCCCAAATGCGAGCAATGTAAATCTACGTAGCAGCGGCGCCAAGACCCTAAAGATGCCCAAACCAGAGGGGCTGGGGCGAGGGGCGTCGAGGCTGAGCACGCCATCTGGTTTGGATGTGGTTCTGCTCCTGGGTATCAGGCCCTGGATGGACCTGTAGGGCTTAACTTTTCCTCGGATTCAGGCTGGGTGAACACCCCGTGGCTTTAAATCAGCCCGGCTCTCTTGACGTGATACACATCAATTTCTAACTCCAGCAAAGGAAGGAAAAGCCAAACAAGAATTGGGAATATGGCAGCTACTTCCAACACCATCACCCCACTGCCGCCACCCGTGCAATCTGTAGGCTCATTCCCGGGCCAAGAGCCATCCTCAGAAGGGCAGGCTGGCCAGCAGGCCAGGAGTGTTTATGTTTTATCCAGGCCAGGACTACCCGCAGGCAGTCCACAGCCCAGGCTGCAACGAATGCCTCAGTGTAGCATGGGGGATGCGCAGGTAGCACAGGGAAGAGAGAAGACAGGGCAACGCAGGGCTGTGAGCACCAGGGATGAGCTGACCGAGAGGCCGAGCTCCTCTCGGTCGAGGCCAGAAGGAGGTGGCTGGAGTGGGTCCTGGGTTTACCAGCGTTGTCACAGACTTTACTGTTGCCCTTCAGTTCAGGGGAATGACCTACCTCTGGCTCCTTTGGCCCTTGCTTCTTCACACATGGCGCGTCAAGAGACAGCTGCTGTACGTGCATCACCATCGCTGTGGAGGAAACAGAGGGCTGCAGCCAAGGCTCCCTCTCCTCATCTCCCCAGCACAGCCCCACCGTGGGGCTGGGGGACTAAACTTCTCACCCGGCCTGGCGTGCTGGATCACACCAGCCTTGCCTGCCACCTTCTGGCTACGTGTCATCTCTGCACCTGCTGATAATAAAAGAGAGGGCTGGGTCCTCTATCCCTGGAAAAGTACCTAAGCTGGCTTCATGCTCCTTTGGAGCACTGAATACAAGTCTTGAACAGGAGGTGCCTTATGACCCATAAAGAGCTTTAAGGTACTACTGAAGAGCGGCTTCTGTGGGGGAGACCAAGCCATGGCAGTTTCTCAGATGCACCCTTAGGTGGCAGACCCAGCAGGGGCTACACATGCTGCGGCTTCTCAAATACACGGAAGGCAGGAAATTAGATCAAGTCAGAAATGGCCGGTTTTCCAGCGGCGATGGAACCCCCCAGCACCCCAGACCAGGATCTTCCCCAGCACAGTTCCCGACCACCCGCACCCCCCCCAACCGACCACAGATCTAGGGCTGGATCTGGACCATCCCCCTTCAATGGGTCAGAGAAAAAACCCCAGACTCAAAGTGCAGCTGGGTGTGAGGGCTGGCTGCAGATTCAAGACAGCTATTCTCATGTAAATTTACTATAACCTGCAAACAGGTGGTTATAGTGTGAGGCAACCCTAGAGGAAAGAACGAACATGAAATTTAGTTGAGCCAAAATAGGTGGGAATGTGAGCCACACTATTCACTCCTGGTGAGACTATGGATAATTTACTTAATCCACTCTCTGAGGCTCAATTTCCTCATCTGTACAATGGGCAGAAGACTGCGGTGAGGAGGATTAAATAAGGCGATTCCTAGCACAGCGGAAATACCTGATAAGGGGTCATGGATATTAGGATTTGTTTCTTATTTGTAAAACAGGATCGTCACAGCAGCTGAGGAGGGCTGTCCGGTGGGTTAAACAAAGCAGCCTCCCCAGCGCCCGCGCTCTGCTACTGCTCGTGCTGCTCCCCACGCCCTACCCCCCGCCGTAGCAGAGCCGCACGGTAAGTAACTGAGGACATCTGGCTTCAACTAGGACACGGCTCCGGTCCCCATCACAGCCGAGGTTCCCAGACAAAGTTGGCAACCCTCCCCTCCGCAGGCCCCGGGCAGGAAGGGTACCGTCCACGTGGAGAATCCGCACTCCCCAGGAGCGGGCGTTGCTCAGGAGGCTGCTGCCGCGCCCGCCACCGCCTCCGCCGCTGCTGCCCTGGAAAGACAAGCCAAGTCAGGCAGGAGCATGAGACCCCCCAAGGCCTGAACACAAGGGGACAGGCTGGCCTGGCTTCTGGGAGCCCCGGGTCATCCACGTGCGGGGTTGTTGTGTGGGGCGGGGCGGACAGGGGCGAGAGCACAGGGCCTGGACAGTTGATCCCAACCCCTGGGAAGACCCTCTCCTCTGCACGGGCTGGCCACATGGGGAGGGCACGGACTGCTGATCTGCCTATAGGCTCTGCTCTGGCCACCTTGGGACCAGAAGGACACAATAAACACCAGTGACAGTCACCATCATCGAGCAGGAAACTACGCTGGCTGGCCGAGTCCGGCGACACCACCCTCCCGCGTCACAGCCACAGCCAAGGCGCCCATTGATGGCACCTGAACTACTCCTTTGCAAGGTCACCTTAACTCCTCCTCCTGCCACTTCACTGTAATGGCCCTGGATTCTCACAAAAAGGATAAACAGCTACTTGTGAAAGCCGTACAAAGTCTGACACGTGCCACAGCGTTTCTCCCAAGTTCTCTTGGGAGGCCCTGGAGCTGGAAAGATCATGGAGTCAAATCCTGGCTCTACCACCTCCACCCTGGGTGACTCTGGGCAGATTACTTAACTTCTCTGAGCCCCACTTCCTTGTTTGTAAGGAGAAAATCTCGACAATTCTACACATCTGCCTGGGTGTGCCTTTTGTGTTAGTGCTTCAGAAGAACCTCCGGAGGCAAGGCTGACTCCGTCCCTGTGCCAGAGACACCGGCCTCCAGCCCATCCCCCTCAGCTCACCTGGTTCCTGATGGCCTTCTGCAGGAGCTCCTTCCCTCTGCTCAGAGGCACCTGGCGGAAGAGAGGAGCCATGGGGGCAGCTGTGGAGACCACCTGTGCACAAACAGATGTTTCCACGGGGGCTGGCAAGGACGTCTGGGAGTCACATCCCTCGGAAAGCTGGGAGCAGTGACAGCTGAGGAGTGGCAGAAGTGAGAGCCCGGAGAACCTTCCAGAGGTAAAGGTAAAGCCACACTCAAGTTCAGGTCACCCACAGGGAGCTGCAGCCCAGGCAGCTTGGAGCCTGGTGAAGGGCATTCTGAATTCACCCAAGATCAAGCGTTACAAATGTCCTGAGACCTCTCTTGAAGAGCCCGCACTCCCCAGCAGACAAGCTTCGGCCAATCCAACAAGCCCTCTCTGGTTTACAGAGGACGCTCCTACCGCTTCTGAGCCTCAGACTCTGAAGTCCCAGAAAAAGTGACCGTGTATCACAGAAGGGAGGGCATGGGGATAGCATGTCGCTGAGGTGTGTGGATCCAGAGCTGTGATAAGACAGTTTCAGCCCCTGAATTCAAATATGAGATTAAAATAAACCAGATGAAACTAAAACCAGAAACTGCCGGAGCGGGCTCACCGAGGCCTGCTTCCTTCGTTTATCAGACCCACACCTCCTTCCCCACGAGGTTCTTACCGAGTCCACAGCTTTCTGTGCGGGGCTGGCACGGCTGCCTTTTGGGTTGGCTACGGACAGTGTTTCCACTCTGACCTCGCTGGGGCTGGGGCAGCCTCTGTGACTTGTCCCGCTGCTCTCGACCTTTGCCTCCCTGCGGCTGGACACGATGTAACTTACTTCTTTGCTCAGAAACCCCTCAATTACCTGAAACCAGATCACAGAGGTGGCTAAAACCCAAAAGGCAGAAGTAGAATCATCAATATCGAGAGGTAGGGGAAGGAAATCTTGGCTGCCAGAAGTTCTAGAATCAATGTCTTTAAATAGACCAAATGCAGTTCAGTGCCAGGCCCCCAAGAAGACATCATCCTGAAATACAACAGGGTTTACATATATATATATATATATATATAAAACACAGGTTCTTGTCTCCAGAACTGCAGCTCCTCCTGACCCAGCAGCAGAAGCCTGGAGGCTCTGAGTATTTGACTAGTTTGAGTTTGCATGGAGTGAGAGCACACTGAAGTGATCGGAGAAGATAAGAACTTGGCTAAGCCATGATTTTGCTGTGAAGATACACTGGGACATCCAGACGCTGCATCGGTAATCTTGACCACCCTACCAAAAGGAGCCTGAAACAAAAATGGGTTTTGGCTATGACTCAGCTGCCTAAATACCTGCTCATCCTACCTGTGAGCCCGTCACGGCACTGAGAGGCTCTGACTCATCTTGCATCCCAAGAACCCAACACAGTGCCAGAAACGCAATGACAAAACTCATGTCTGTGGGAAGAAGAAAAGACGGAAATGAGCAGTAGTGAGCTGGCAAATGCTTAATGACCAACTCTCCGGGTGAAAAAACCCGCTTTGTAGCATCTGCCGATTTCTGTGGGGTTAAGATACTACTGTGGCTGATTGCAAGCTACCAGATGACATCAACGAATGTGGAACTGGAAAGAGATGGTAACAATTGGTTCCCGTGAGCCAGTAGCTGCCAGCTCCAGCACACCTGTGAAAGTAAGGATGGATGATCTCTCTGAAGTGTGACTGGATGAGAAACCTGACACTTAGGTTTAAAAAAAAAGTTTAGGTTCCTCAAAAAGCTAAACATGGATTACCACATGACCCAGCAATTCTGCTCCGAGGTATACACCCAACAGAATTGAAAACAGGGACTCGAATGGATGCTTGTTCACCAATGTTCACTGCAGCATTATTCATAATAGCTAAAAAGCAGAAACAACCGGAGTGTCCATCAATGGATGAATAGATAAGCAAAATGTGGTTTATCCATACAATGGAGCATTATTCAGCCATGAGAAAGAAGTGAAGCTCTGATCTATTCTACAACATGGGTGAACCTTGAAAACTTTATGCTAAAGTGTAATAAGCCAGACACAAAAGGACAAACATCAGTGATTCCACTGATATGAGGTATCTAGAATGGGCAAATTCAGAAACATAATGTAGATTCGCGCTACGGGGGCTAGGGGGAGGTGAAATGGGAAGTTACTGCTTAAAGGTTACAGAGTTTCTGTTTGGAGTGAAAAAAGTTTTGGAAACAGATAGTGATGGTTATACAACAGGATGAATATAATTAATGCCAATGAACTTAAAAGAATGAATTTATAAATGGTTAAAAAGGCATATTTTATGTCATATACATTTTATCACAATTTTAAAAAATCTTTAAAGCTATGGCTTGAAGGAGTGTGCCTATCTTCTGTAATATGGCAAAAAGATGATTTCAGGGCCACACGTTCCTCCCATCCCAACAAACCCACTCCTTTGACTTTGCTGTTCCTCCCATCAGGAGATGGAGCCTATCTGTCCACTCCCTTGAATTGGACTCCTTTTGACCAACAGAATGTGATGAAAGTAATACGTGTGAGTTCTACAGCCTCAAGAGACCTTATAGCTTCTCCCTTCATCTTCTGGGAAAGCTGCCCTAAGACCACCTTGTACATTAGCTGGTCTAGCTCACTGTATGTACATATGATGGTGTATATACATATGACGTATGTAAGACACTTCTCATACAATGTATGAGAAGTCACATAGAGGCAGCCAGCACCAACAGCCAGCTGTGTGAGTGAGGTCATCTCTGGTCCTTCCAGCCCAGCTGACCCTGCAGCCGAACGCAGCTGCAGGTGTGAGCCCTTATGAAACCAGCAGAGAAAGCACTCAGCCAGTACACAGAACAGTGAGAAACAATAAATAGTTTTAAGCCTAAGTTCTGGGGTGGTTTTTTACACAGCAAAGGCTAAATGAAAGAACAGACTGAAAGTTCAACATGTAATTTTGGGCTGGTTTGGGTGTATAATCATCATTCTGTCCATCCCCATTGCTGAGTTTCTATATCCCTGAGTTTCCATTCGTTTGATGGCAAAGAGCCTCTGCATTCTGATCCTATTCATGCAATTTCCCCAGTTACCTGCCTCTTTTGGGCCAAGTGTTACCATCCTATTTTCTAAACACAGAAATACCCCTGTCAACCCCTTACTAAAAGTACTGTATGATGTGCTCTAGAAAATATTGTAATGGACTCAGATACAGCAAATGCTTTTACCCAAGTTGTTCACCACAGTACTATTTATAAGAGCTAAAATTCAGAAATAATCTAAATGCCCATAGGTTAACTGTTAAATAAATTAATAATTTACTCAAAAGGATATTATATACTCATTACAAAGAATGTCCATAAGGGGTAAGAATGATAGGAAAGTGCTAATGCTTTAAGGTTATGGGCAAAAAGTTGGTAATCAAAAATGTATTCATGATCATAGCCACACAGAAAATAAGCATTAAATAAAATAAAGTAGATGAGTGGTTATACAGGGTTGGGAGTGTTGAGGGAAATGGGGAGTGACTGATGATAGGCATAGGTCTTTTTTTGGGGGGGGCTGATGAAAATGTTCTAGAATTGACTGTGTAATCACACAATTTGCACATCTCTGTGAATACACTAAGAACCATTGAACTGTATATTTTAAATGGGTGAATTGTATGGTATGTGAATTATATCTCAATAAAGCCACGAGAGAGAGAGAGAGAGAGAGAGAGAGAGAGAGAGAGAGAGAGAGAAGAGAAGAGAAGAGAAGGGAAGGGGAGGGGAGGGGAGGGGAGGGGAGGGGAGGGGAGGGGAGGGGAGGGGAGGGAAGGGAGAAATGAATCCACAAGAAAATAAATATATCACAATGATGGTTGTTACTTGAACAGTTCCATGTTCTCCAAAGTCTCTAGAATGAACAGATATTACTTTTCCAATTAGGGAACAAATTTAACTTTATTTTTAAAAAATGGTTTATACTTAAATTGCTTGGGAAAATGTAGTGATACCCCTGAAAATACCTGGAGGTCACAGATATAATCCCTCTCCAGCTCCTGCCCTACAACGCACAAAGGCACATGGTACCACAGGAGAGAAGCAGGTTACATACCCCACCCAGCTGCTGGATGGCCCCCGTCAAAAACTGGAGGTTCTTGCCAGCGGGCAGATCCAAGTAAAAGGACTTTCCAGAAAAGGGCTGCCTCCCAGCATCCGGTGAGCTCTTCTGGCATTTTCCCAGACAACTGGAAACTCCTAGCTGAGCCCCTAGAAAACAACAACAAAGGGGAGCAAAGTGAGAAGCCTGAGGTAAGAGAGAGTCCTGCAGGTCAGTCAGCCCTCGCAAACAGCCCCCGCATCATGGCACCTGGCCAGGCCTCGGGCACCCATCCACCAAGGTGGACGTGAGACTTGTGTTCCTGTCCTCGGGAAGCCCAGATGCGGAGAAACCCAACCCTCATACATGGATGGTGGGAATGTAAAATGGTGCAGCCACTTTAGAAAACAGTGTGGCAGTTTCTCAAAAGGTTAAGTATAGAGTTAACACGAAACCCAGCAATTCCACTCCTAGGCATACCCCCAGGAGAAATGAAAACATACTTCCAAATAAAACTTGGGCAAGAATGTTCACAGCAGCATTATTCATTTTGGCCCCAAAGTGGAAACAATTCAAATGTAAATAAAATGGTAGGCAAAATGTGGTCTATCCATACGATGGAATATTATTTGGCAATAAAAACAAATGAACTGTGGACACAGGCTACAGCAACAGGCTACAGTTCTGAACCTCAGAAATACGCTGAGTAAGAAAAGCCTGACACAAAAGACCACATACTGTAAATTATATTTTTATGAAATGTTCAGAAAAGGAAAATTAGAGACAGAAATTAGATTAGTGGCTGCTTAGGGCTGGGGGTGGGGATGAGGAGTGTTTGCAAACTGGCATGAGGTTCTTTCTGGGGTGATGGAAATATTCTGCAATTAGATTGTTGTGTTAATTGCACAACTCTGTAAATTACCTAAAAAGCATTGCAAGTGTACATTTGCAACAAATGAATTTTACAGTATGTAAATTATAACTCGATCAAGCTAAAAAAACCCCACCTCAATGAACATACCTTTGAGAATTGTGCATTTCATTGTATACACGTTTTACATTAAAAGGAAAAAAACTACAAACAAGTATGGAATTCTGGTCAATGAAATGCATGCTGAATTATTATAATGTCTACAAATTACTTGAAGTGTATCAAAAAAAGATGGACAGATATGTGATAAAACAAATGTATTAAAATGTCAGTCATAGGGAATTCCCAGTGGTTAGGACTTGGTGCTTTCACAGCCAGGGCATGTGTTCATACCCTGGTCAGGGAACTAAGATCCCAAAACCCGCGTGGTGCGGCCAAAAAAACAACAAAACAAAACAAACAAAAACACATACACACACACACACAAAACAAATAAAATGTCAATGGTAAAATCTAAGTGGTGTGTCTGTGCTCACTGTTACTTTCGACTTTGTTGCAGGTTTGAAAACTTTCACAACAAAATGTTAACATTTGAAGAGATAAAAAGGATTCAAGAGAAGGTGGCAAATATTGAAGATAAGCACAGAAGTTCTAATATACAGATAATCAGAGTCTCTGAAGACAAAAACTAAAACAAACAAAAACACCCAGAATACTAAAAACTCTAAAATCTTTCCTGAAATAAAAATACATATTTGAAACTAACATATTGAAAGAGCATGACACATACTTCAAAAAATTGACCCAGAATAGCTGATACCAAGATATAGTTAGTAAAACTGCTGGACTTTAAATGAGGGGTTTGGACCTGATTTTATTTTTAAAAAATATTTATTTATTTATTTGGCTGCGCTGGGTCTTAGTTGCGGCACGCGGGATCTTCATTGCCGTGTGCGGGATCTTTTAGTCGAGGCATGCGGGATCTAGTTCCCTGGCCAGGGATTGAACCCGAGCGCCCTGCATTGGGAGCGCAGAGTCTTAGCCACTGGACCACCAGGGAAGTCCCATGGACCTGGTATTTTTTAAAATCTTCTAAAACTCTTCGATTCCATGAATTCCTGAATTTTTCCTATCTACCAGCCAGACAGACTTTTGATTGAACCTCCTCAGTTAAACCCTGCTTGCCCTGATGAGATACTGTTTCTCTTTCTCTGAGTTCCACATTACTGATTGTCTGTCCTCTTAGTATTTTCAGCTTCATATTCTTGTTTACTCACTCCTTCAGGTCCACCTCTGACCTCCCCAGTAGACTGGGAACTATTTTGGGAAGAGTCCTCTGACTTACACATCATTATCATTCCCATAATGCTTAAACCAGATCCTGCTCTCCCATCCTCAGCTGGCACCTGACCCTCAAGCACTTACCTTCTGGTCCCATAAACCACCCTTTTCCTGAAAGTCCTAGGTATATAGAGACAGAAAATACTGGAAAGTCAGCTTGGTATTTTACAGAAAAGGCCTTTGTTCTGAGTCCTGCCTCACCCTCCTACTAGCTGTGTAACCCTGGGTAAGTCACAATAATCTCACTTAGTGTCTATGAAACCCTATTTCCTCACTTCTGAAATAGTGATAATGATAAACACCCACCCTCACTGAGGAGCTATTCAAAACAGGCACCAACCATTCAGAATGGAGACTGGCCAGAAACATCTGATACAGCCATACCAGGAGTATGCGCTGAATGTCAGCCAGGGGAATTATTGTAACTGTAGCCAGTTTGGTTCCCTCCCCAAGGCCACCTTCTCCAGAAGGCTTTCTTTTTCTTTGCTTTTTTTAAAAAAAAAAATTAATTAATTAATTTATGGTTGCATTGGGTCTTTGTTGCTGCACGGGGGCTTTCTCTAGTTGTGGCGAGCGGGGCTACTCTTCGCTGTGGTGGCTTCTCTTTTTGCGAAGCACGGGCTCTAGGCATGCGGGCTTCAGTAGTTGTGGTTCTCGGGCTCTAGAGCACAGGCTCAGTAGTTGTGGCGCACGGGCTTAGTTGCTCCACGGCATGTGGGATCTTCCCAGACCAGGGCTCGAACCTGTGTCCCCTGCACTGGCAGGCAGGTTCTTAACCACTGTGCCACCAAGGAAGTCCCTCTTTTGCTTTCTATTGAGGTATAACTGACATACAACATTATATTAGTTCCAGGTGATACAACATAAAGATTCAACATTTGTATAGACGGCTTTCTCAGAATAAGCCCTTTTGACTTTCAAACAAGGCCTGTGACTTTCTCCACAGGACCTAATCCTAGGGAAGCCACTGAAGAGGGAATTAGATGGATGCCAGAGTCAGAAACGGGGGGCTGGGTGAACAGCAAGCCTAGAGCGGAATGCCAGGACTCACAGGAGGGTGAGACTGGAGAATGCCTTCTAGTTGTGCTCACTGGGTCACTGCCAGTGCCAGATGAGCAGCCCAGCACCAACCAGACACAGTAGGGCAACATCAGGGCAGTGGTGGAGCCTACCTTGGGGTGAATATGCTTGTGCGTGAAAGAGAAACAGTTAACAAGAGGTCAAGATGGCACGAATGAGCCTCCCTCCCTTGCCCCATCCATTTGGTTAGTTTGGTAATTATATCTCAAGGAAACAGTTCTTGCAAATGAGTAGTACAAAGCAACATGTGTGTACTGGGGGGCTCTGAATGCTGCTGCAAAGGGGGGGGTGACTGAGTCCACACTGGAACCAGGGGCTCCCCACCTTGGGGTGGTTTTCCTCTTCTATCCAACCCCCAAGCCCTAAACTCAAAGGAGGGGCATAACATGAGAACCTAAGCTTTTGCATCTTCTTCCAGGAGCACATTACCAATCAGAGTGGCTAACAGTCTCAAGAGAACATTAGCTTCTAAGAAAATATGAGGCAACTGAAGAAAGCAAGTACTATAAAAGATGCTTTCTCTGGTATAGGTTGTCTTTCTCTCATAAGTAATGGACCAGACAGAAAAAAGAATTTTAAAGCATAATAAATATCCTCAAGACGGCAAGGAGCATACTAGAAACATAAAATAGGAACAGCAGGTAAAGAAAAGAAGTAATTGGAGATAATGGACGTAAAAATATAATAGTTAAAAAAACCCTCAAATATTAAAAAAAAAACATCCAATTTAAAAATGGGCCATGAACAGACATTTCTCCAAAGATATACAAATGGCCAATAAGCACATGAAAAGATGCACAAAGTCATCAGCCATTAGGAAAATGCAAATTGAAACCACAAAGAGATACCACTTTATACCCACTAGGATGGCTTTAACAAAAAAAGACAGATAATAACAAGTGTTGGTGAGAACATAGAGAAATTGGAACCCTCGTTCTTTGCTGGTGGGAATGTAAAATGGTGCAGCCAATTGGAAAAGTCTGTCAGTTCCTCAAAAGGTTACACAGAGAGTTACCATATGACCGAGCAACATGACTCTTAGGTACACTCATGGAAAAAAATATATGTCCACACGATAACCTGGAAACAAATGTCTACAGCAGTATTATTCATAATAGCCAGAAAGTGGAAACTCATGTCCATCAACCGTTGAATGGATAAAATGTGGTAATCCACACAACAGAATAATATTCAACAATAAAAGGGAATGTTGTATGTCAATTGTACCTCAATAAAAAATTTTTTTAATTAAAAAAAAGGGAATGGGGCTTCCCTGGTGGCACAGTGGTTGAGAGTCTGTCTGCCGATGCAGAGGACACGGGTTCGTGCCCCGGTCCAGGAAGATCCCACATGCCGCGGAGCGGCTGGGCCCGTGAGCCATGGCCGCTGAGCCTGCACTCTGCAACGGGAGAGACCACAACAGTGAGGGGCCCGCGTACCGCAAAAAAACCCCACAAAAAAACCATCATCAAACATTAGCTCACACTCCAACATTAAAAAACACACAAAGAAAACAAACCATCATGGATAAGAATCAGCAGAAATTAAAGACAGCAAGATTGGATCCCCAAGAGCTTCAAACAGAATGATCAGGCATAGACTATAAAATAAGTATTTAAATGATTAAATACTTAAATTTTATTAAAATAAGTATTTACAATGCTGGGGGAAAATAAATGTCAACTTTGAATTTTACATCTGATTAAATAAAGAATGAGGGTAAACTAAACACATTTTTTAAACAAAAGCCCAAACAGTTTATCATCAACCAATTATTACTAAAGGACTTCTAAAAGGTATACTTTGGAAAGAAGGAAACTGAACCCAGAAGGAAGGACTGAAATGTCCCCAAACTGGTAAAAATATGTATAAATCTAAACAATCACTGACTGTGTAAAACAATCATAATGACGACTAATTCGGAAGTAAAAAGGAGAGACAATAATAACAGCAGTATTGTTGCTAGACAGCAATCATGCTAGATGGGGTAGGGGTGGTTCAGAGCACATGGGGTCTAGGCCCTTGCAGTCAGTGTGCAGGACGAGGGTGGAAATACTGACAACATCAGACTTTGCCACAGCACAGTGGAAGCTAAAAGATGAAAAGTGTCTTCAAAACTCAGAGAAAACTATTTCCAACCTAGAACTCTTTATGTGGCATAAAGAACTGTCATACCTACAAGGTCTCAAAAACTTTACTTGTCACATACCCTTTCTCAGGAAGCTATACTAGAAGATGTACTCACCCAAAATGAGGATGTAAACAAAGAGAGGAAAATATGGAATTTAGAACACAGGGAACCCTACAGAGGAAAGCGGCAAAGGGAATTCCACAGAATGATGAAGGGAGAGCCTAGGATGGAATCAGTGCAACAGGCCTAGTGCAGAGCTGGACCAGACTGTAGTACTAAGACAAATGGTCTCAGGAGGTATGTCCCCCACAAAGAAGAAACTGATTCTCTGATGAGCTTGAAAGTATTGAGAGAAGGTTTATATTTTTGGTTTATATTTAGACATGAATTAGTGATCCATACACAGAAAACAAAGCTTACTTCGGTTTGCTATATGGCTCAGCTAATATCATCATAATGTAAATACAAAAATGACAACAAAAATTACTACATATATATTGGGGGAATGGGAGGAGAGGAGGGAAATGTGTATGTGTTTATGTGTGATGTAGAGGAGAGGGGGCCAGAAAAATCTCTTTATCCTCTATATCAGAAAGTCAATAGATATAATTGAAAATTGAAAACAACAAAAGCAGTATGATCTCGCTATTTAGAAATAAGAAGGTAATACTAGAAGAAATAGCTAAAAGAGCATAAATGGTTGTACCCTAGGGAGTGGGAATCAGGAGTTATGAAAGGGGGAGCAACTCCCACTCGTGTGTGTGTGTGTGTGTGTGTGTGTGTGTGTGTGTGTGAGACATACCTTGGCCTTTTAAACTGTGCAAGCATAGGGACTTCCCTGGTGGTGCAGTGCTTAAGAATCCGCCTGCCAATGCAGGGGACATGGGTTCAAGCCCTGGTCCGGGAAGATCCCACATGCTGCGGAGCAACTAAGCCCGTGTGCCACAACTATTGAGTCTGCACTCCAGAGCCCGTGAGTCACAACTACTGACCCTGCGAGCCACAACTACTGAAGCCTGTGCACCTAGTGCCTGTGCTCCGCAACAAGAGAAGCCACTGCAATGAGAAGCCCTCGCACCGCAATGAAGGGTAGCCCCCGCTTGCCCCAACTAGAGAAAGCCTGCGTGCAGCAACAAAGACCCAACGCAGCCAAAAATAAATAATAGATAAATTAAAAAAAATAAACTGTGTAAGCATAAAACTGTAATTTTTGTTTTCATTTCTCATAATTTTATTTTTATGAAAACTAAAACCCTCCAAAATTCACACATGGTTATGGTATAGTGAATTTTAAGAACAAATATAAAGAGGATAATCTTAAATCTTCTACAGAGAAAAGCAGGTCACAAACTAAGTAACAAGAATCAGATCGACATCAATTTTCAACAGCACCTGCTTTTTGCAAGAAGAAACCACCGTCATTTTTCAATGTGTTGAAGGAAAAAAAACTTTGACTCAAGAATTTTAATACAAGGGTGAAATAAACATGTTCTCAGGCATACAAGCCTCAGAAAGGTTATCACATAAAGCCCCCTTTTGAAAACACTCTTGGAGAAAGTTCATCAGCAAAAAGAGAAATAGATCCAGAAGAAAGCAACAGACACGGGAAGGGAGAGTAAATAATTTAGTGAGGTGTATCACTGTTTGAAAGGCAACAAACAAATGGCATATGTGTAACAATCCAGGACTCAAACTAGATGATGCTAAGAGGGGAGAAGGCAGTACCGAGGGAAGTGACTACATGCTGGAATACTTATCTAATTGGGTGGGGCCGTTTATCGATAACTTTAAGAATTGTATGGTAAAAATAACCATGGATACGGGTTTTATAAGTTAATAATTAGCAAGTCTTCTAATCTTATTCATAATATCTGACTGAAAGCTCTTGTTTGACCTTTATCATGAATTCCTAAATGATCCATGACATCCCTCAACACATACTCCACTCCCCCACTCCCCCTCCGCCACACAAAGTAATTAGAAAACCTTAAGAGAACTAACATTTCTCGGCCTTTTCTTCCCAAGAGACTCTGGGGCGGGAGTTGCAACTGTGACCTCGCATCCCTAGGTTTGACCTGTTACCCACCTAGGTCCGGAGCCCGGAGCCTACTCTCAGCCATTGAACTCTCCAGTTCAAGGCAATCGTCGCCTGAAAAAGAAGGACAAAACAGCAGCTGAACCACCTTCACTAGCCTTCGACCTTCCATCATCCCCTCCTCCCGCCTCCCAAACCCCGCACAATTCCCATCGAGGGTCCCAGGAACCCCAAGACTCAACTCCATCCCAACCCATGTCCCCTCTCCATTCCCGCGCCTCCTTCTAGGTTCTTATCCCTCAGTCCCTCTGCCCGCTTTCACACTCTGCTCCCTCAACTCCCGTGGCCTCTTCGCCACCCCTTGTCTTACATTTCAATTCCCGTGCCTCCCTCCAGGCTCTTGTCCCCCCAGTCCTTCTGCCCCCTTTAGATCTCTATCCCTTCTATTCCTGTGACCCCTTCTCGGTCCCTCTACTCTCCCCAGCTCCCGGACCTATCTGCTCCCCAATTCCTGTGCCCACTTCCCAACCCCGCACCCTTCTTTAACTCTTAGGACCCTTTCCGCCTTGCTTCTCACCCCTGCTTCCCCTTCCCGGCATCCGTACCCTTTCCCGGCTCCCTCCTCAAATTCTCGGCTCTTTCTCGGCCTCCGTACTCCTCTAAGGCCGCCGTATCACATTCGCGGGTTCCATGAGCTTTCAGCCTCCCGTGCGCCGGCTGTTTCTCTGCAACTATAACATCATTCTCTAGGTGCCCAGGGCCGCGGCTTCGGTTTAAATTTCCTGTCGTCTCCGCCTCTAAAATTACGTAAGAGCTGCGAGACTGCCCTACGGGGGCCCTGGGAGGACAATATTAACTCAGCAAACCTTTTCCCCCTTTCCCCTTCGTTTTCCGCTCTGTTCTCTATTTCTGTCTCTTCATGTATCGGCTTTTCATAGGCTGGAGATATTTTGAGGCTTAATAGCCAGCAAGCTGGAGACTAGCAGTAGCATCTTAGTGATTCTTCACACTAAGCTAGTTTGAAATTCCTAGGAGTTCAATAATAACTAACAAAATAAGCCTAAAGCTTATAGTTTACATAAAGATTTCACATACACACAATTTCATCTTCACATCTTTTGTCTCCCTTTTTCCACTTATCCAACCCCCCCCCAAAAAAAATTCTCAAAAGTGGTGTCTCCATTCCTCACTTCCCTTCGTTTCTTCAACTCACCCAATTAGAGTTTGATCCTCACCCCTCCACTTATCAACTGTGACTTGCATTTTCCCCAATCCTATCTGACTTACAGAACATTGAAACAGCCTACTCCCTCCTTCTTGAAACACTTTCTTCTTTTTGCTTCCATTTCTACCCATTTTCATCTTACCTCAATGGCTCTTCAACCTCCTTTGCTGGATCCAAAGCCACTTCCATTTAAAAATGTTGGCGTAGGCCAAGGCTTTAGCCCTTAACCCTCAGCCCTCTTCTCTTCCCTATTAACACTTTCTCCCAAGGAGATCTCTTCCAACTCCATGGCCTTACAATTCAGCTCTATGCTAACGCCCAAGTTCTGACATCTCCCCAGATCTCCAGACATATATTAAGTACCTACTAGACATTTCCATTTAGGTGTAAAATAGGCATCTCAGGCTTAAGATGTTTAACATTTGTTCCACCCCCCCAAAAAAACCTCATCTATCCTTTTCTCAGCCTGTCCCATCTCAGTAAATGTCACATCATCCACTCAGTTGTTCAAACCTGTAAGTTATCTTTCAGTACTTTCCCTTATCCCCACCCCACTCCCAGAACAAATTCTACCAACTCCAAAGTACATCTTGAATCAGACCACTGCCACAACTGTAGTCCAACCCACGGTTATTTCTTGCCTAAAGTACTGCAGTCAATTCCTAACATACTTCTACTCTTGAATAGCTTCCTACCTCTTCCCAGTATAATCCATTCTCCATGAGCAACCAGTGATATTCTTTAAGCACCATGGTAGAAGTTTATATACCACATATACTTGGTATCCCTTCCCATGGGGCCTCTCCCTGCAGAAGAGTATACATCTCAGCTCTGAAGAATCCAGCTTGGCCATGTGACTTGCTTTGGCTATGAAACAAGGAAAAAAGTGACACATCATTTCCAAGAATAAGTTTTAAAAGGCAGGCTGGTTTACCAAGTTCTCTCTTCCCCTATCTAGCGATGTCCAGCCAAAGGGTGCCCTGTCAACATGGGTTCTTTGATGAAGAGTACCTGGAACAGAACCATGGGCAAGCCATAATGGATGTGTAGCATGATTAACAGGGATTCCCTGGTGGCGCAGTGGTTAAGAATCCACCTGCCAATGCAGGGGACACGGGTTCCAGCCCTAGTCCGGGAAGATCCCACATGCCACGGAGCAATTAAGCCCGTGCACCACAACTACTGAGCCTGTGCTCTAGAGCCGCAAGCCACAACTACTGAGCCCATGAGCCAAAACTACTGAAGTCCGCGCTCCTAGAGCCTGTGCTCCACAACAGAAGAAGCCACTGCAATGAGAAGCCCGTGCACCACAACTAAGAGTAGCCCCCCGCTCGCCACAACTAAGAGTAGCCCCCGCTCGCTGCAACTAGAGAAAAGCCTGCATGCAGCAACGAAGACTCAACGCAGCCAGAAATAAAATAAATTAATTAAAAAAAAAAGCCATTCATCTTAAAAAAAAATAAACCTTTGTTGTTGTAACCTACTGAGATTTGGGCATCATTTGTTACCATATCAGACTCTAGCTCAAGATTGTCAAAGTGTGGTTCAGCCCTTTCAGAAGGTTCCATGAGGTTGAAACTTTTTACAGTGATATTAACATCATTACCCATTTTTTTTTCAATGACGATAAATGCATTTCATCATTTATTTAAGGTTTAAGCCCTCGCACTAGATTTTTACAAGCTGGTGAACACTGACAAATTATTTCTCCCACAGAAGTATAACCACATGTTCCCGGGCAGTATAAATATATGGTTGAGCTATAATATATGGTTGAGTATAAATATATGGTGATGTGGTTAATACACATCACCATATTATCAATTACATAATAAAACAAATTGTCAAGTATCCAAATATTAAGTTACACAGCTCAAAAGGCATATAAAGTATTAAATGTAAACCCACTTCTGTTTGTTTTTTTTTTCTGCAAGAGAGGTTGGGAATCACACTTCAAACAAAATTAAGTTGGTAAACAACTTCAGATAAGTTTGAAAAATAATTACAAGAATTTCAGAAATTTTATGATTAAGAATTGTTTTAGCTACAATAACAAAGTATTTCTACCTTTTAAAAAATATTTACTAAGTTAAAGGGCATGTTCTCTACGTCCTGCACAAGACAAAGGCAACATTTTACTAAAAGTACTTAATAGCCTCCTCCCATTCTTTCATCAGGCCCCCCCATGTAAGTTGCACCCCAAAGCGCAAACATTAAAATTAAGGCTTTTTTTGTCTGGAGACATTAAAAACATGGGCTTCTGTACAATGTAGATTTTCAAAATGGAGGTCTTCTATAACAGCACAAAATGAGATTTACAGAAAGACATTAGATAATCACTGTAAGACTTGGTTAATTAAAAAAAAAGAGCAAATCTGATGTATACTGGTATGAATGTGGGAACTGCGAGCAAAGAACCTTACAGGCCCTACTTTCTATGTTTGAGATGATGGAAGGAATAAACCACACAAGGTCCAGAGTGTTCATAGTTCCTGGGATTTCAGTTCTATATGATACAAAAAATATGTAAGTATTGTCCTGGGTATTTTGGCACCTAGTCTTTCTAAATTTCTTATATATTGATACAACTCTGGCATGGAAACAGATTTAAAGACATGACTCAATACTGTATGGTTTCAGGAAAGGTCAATTGGTACAAACGATAAGCACATTTTAAATGCTGAACAGCAAGAATCCTTTGCTAAGTGTCCAAGGAGGTTGATCATAACCCAAACATAGAGGTTGCAATTCTGCCAGTTTTCTGGCCTGGTAAAACTGCTTTTCAACACTCCTATGGAAGCTTCATCAGACCTCACCAAGCCAAGGTGCTGGATAACACGTATGACAAATTCCATCCCGTCTAGTTTCCACTTCCAAGCAATGGCATCAGGCACCCCAGTTTTACTGAAGGCAACAGTTGTTTCTATGACCACTGGAGTCTTTGAAGCACAGCCACATTTTAGGACGATACTTCTCCAAATACAAAAGTTGCTTGCTGTTAAAAGCTCCAAGCCGCTTTTGTCTTATGAACTGTACTGCATCTTCATATTTCATTCCACCTTCAATTAATGCTAGGGCGACAAGCACTGGAGCTCTCCCAAGGCCTGCAACACAATGAATGGCAATACAACAACCAGGGTCTTCACGGAACTTAATTTTCACAAGACTTAACCAATCATCAACAATCTGGTTAGATGGTGGTGTGCCATCATCAAAAGGCCAGTCGAGAACATGGATGCCTTCTTTCTCCACGAGAGTAGTGTCATAAGTTGCTTCACATAGTCTTACTATTGTGGTAACTCCATACATCTTAAGGTCCTCTATAAATTTGCTTAAGGTCACATTTGTTGGATTGTGTGTAATAAGAAATCTCATGTTCTTGTAAGTGACTTCCACAGGAGCTGCATGGATCATCTGAGCCATGTTAATTTAGTTTTAAAACACTCAATAGAGTTTATGAAAGAATTTAAAAAATTGAATACAGAAATGATGCAAAGAAACTGAGTCTACTTCAATATACTCCACTTGAAATTCTCAGTGCTTTTGAGTATGAAATTGGGAGTAATGGGAAATGAAATGAACCTCCTAACAAAAAGCAGCAATTCTTCAATCCAGTGATACTGAGGCAGTAGAAAGGAAGTACAATGCTCTGAGGATTTCAGTTCCACGCTTCCGTGTCCAGGTTAACCACTTTTATGGGGGCTTCTCGGTGGAGTAGTAATGAATTTCTACAGTTCACTTGTCTGCACAGAGGTCATGCTGTGCCTGGCAGTAATCTCCACTGCCCTTCTGAAATTCCATAAATGGGTGACCAAGAGCACCACAGAACCTGTCTCCAGCCTGTTCTCTTGGCGTAGGTTTGGTTATCCCAAGAAAGGTCCACTCCTGTAGCTTCACTCTCAGGACACCAAATGCTCATTAACCATTTTTGCTCTCTTTCTCTCATGAATGTTCAGTGGAGTATGCAGAGGCAAAAATGAGACTCCAACACTCTTCTGTTAAATCAGGTATTAAAGAGATTTGCAGAAATGTACAATAATGCCATTCTTCTATTTCCATTAAAAATGCACCATCTATGTTAACACACAGAGGGCTTATTTTTATTTATTTTAAAAATTATTTATTTATTTATTTTTAGCTGCGTTGGGTCTTCGTTGCTGCGTGCGGGCTTCTCGTTGCAGTGGCTTCTCTTGTTGTGGAGCACGGGCTCTAGGCGCGCGGGCTTCAGTAGCTGTGGCGCACAGGATCAGTGGTTGTGGTGCATGGGCTTAGTTGCTCTGTGGCATGTGGGATCTTCCCGGACCAGGGATTGAACCCGTGTCCCCTGCACTGGCAGGCAGATTCTTAACCACTGTGCTACCAGGGAAGTCCCTCAGAGGGCTTATTTTTATTTTTTAAAAATTTATTTATTTATATTTTTGTCTGTATTGGGTCTTCGTTGCCGCATGTGGGCTTTCTCTAGTTGCGAGAGCGAGCGGGGGCTACTCTTCGTTGTGGTACGCGGGCTTCCCATTGCAGTGGCTTCTCTTGTTGCAGAGCATGGGCTCTAGGCGTGTGGGCTTCAGTAGTTGTGGCACACAGGCTCAGTAGTTGTGGCTCGAGGGCTCGGAGCGCAGGCTCAATAGTTGTGGCACATGGGCTTAGTAGCTCCGTGGCATGTGGGATCTTCCTGGACCAGGGCTCCAACCCGTGTCCACTGCATTGGCAGGCAGATTCTTAACCACTGTGCCACCAGGTAAGTCCCTTTTTTTTTTTTTTTTTTGCGGTACACGGGCCTCTCACTGTTGTGGCCTCTCCCGTTGCGGAGCACAGGCTCCGGACACGCAGGCTCAACGGCCATGGCTCACGGGCCTAGCCGCTCCGCGGAATGTGGGATCTTCCCAGACCGGAGCACGAACCCATGTCCCCTGCATCGGCAGGCAGACTCTCAACCACTGCACCACCAGGGAAGCCCCACCTATTTTTTATTTTTATTTTTTTTCACATCTTTATTGGAGTATAATTGCTTTACAATGTTGTGTTAGTTTCTGCTGTACAACAAAGTGAATCAGCTATATGTATATCCCCTCCCTCTTGAGCCTCCCTCCCACCCTCCCTATCCCATCTCAGAGGGCTTATTTTTAAATGAACAAACTAGTATTTTAAAATTTTGGTTTAATTCCTAAGATGGTAAATATCAAATATGATTTTATAAGAATATATATACACACAAATACATAAAATATATTTATTAGTATAAATTTAAAGATACCCACATTGTGGTAGCCGGTCTCCAAAATGGCCTGCATTGACTATCCTCGACTCCTGATAGCATGCCCACATCCAACAGGGCTATGTACCAATAGAGTATTGAGGAAATAATAATGTGTGGCTTCTGAGGCTAGGTCATAAAAGATATTTCAATATCTGTACTGCTGTTTCTTAGATCACCTGATATGGGGGAAGCCAGCAGCCATGACATGAGGACACTCAAGTATGCCTGTGGAGAGGCTTGCGTGGAGAGGAATGGAGGCTTCCTGCTAAGAGCTGGCCCCAACTTACCCATCCTGTGATTGAGCCATCTGGCAAGCAGATCCTTCAGCCTTAGTCTAGCTTTCAGATGACTGCAACCTCACAAGAGATCCCAAGTCATAAAATTCCAGCCAAGCTGCTCCCAAATTGCAGGCCCGCAGAAACCCAGAGAAAATAAATGATTAGTGTTGTTTTAAGTCATTAAATTTTGGGTGATTTGTTACACAGCAATAAATAACAAATACACACATAAGCAAAAGCTGTTTGGCATTCTCCATTTTTTTTTTTTTTTTGCTGTACGCAGGCCTCTCGCTGTCATGGCCTCTCCCGTTGCGGAGCACAGGCTCCGGACGCGCAGGCTCAGTGGCCATGGCTCACGGGACCAGCCGCTCCGCGGCATATGGAATCTTCCCGGACCGGGGCACAAACCCGTGTCCCCTGCATCGGCAGGCGGACTCTCAACCACTGCGCCACCAGGGAAGCCCTAGCATTCTCCATTTTAAAAAATGGAAAAGGGCCTAAAACCAGAACCTACCTTATCCTCACTGACAAAATCACATATTACTCTCCTTTTCAAAAACTCCGAGCGGCTTTCCCAGTTTGCTCCTCAGACCAAACCTCTCTGAGTCTTGAACAAGCCTAGCTCGTTCCTGCTTTAGGGCCTTTGCACTAACAGTTCCATTTCCCAGATCTTCTCTTTCCTTTTAGGCATCGGATCAAATCTCATTTTTTTTCCTGCTAGGACTTCTGAGACCACACAACCTAAAAGTAGCGCCCCCATTCCTTGTCAGTTACACCATTTCGGTTTATTTTCTTCACAGCACTTACCACTATCAGAAAGTATCTAATTTGTTTTCTTGTTTGTGGTCTATATTGCCGCCCTAGAATGTAAGTCCATAGAACAAGGATCTTTTCTGTTTTACTCACTGCTATATCCCCTAAATAAAGAATTTGGTAGGTTCTTTGTTTTTAATTTTTAAAAAATTTTATTTATTTTATTTTTGGCTACATTGGGTCTTCTTTGCTGCGCGCGGGATATCTCTAGCTGCAGTGAGCAGGGGCTACTCCTTGCTGCGGTGCACAGGCTTCTCATTGCAGTGGCTTCTCTTGTTGCGGAGCACGGGCTCTAGGTGCACGGGCTTCAGTAGTTGTGGCACACGGACTCAGTAGTTGTGGCTCACGGGCTCTAGAGCACAGGCTCAGTAGTCGTGGCGCACGGGCTTAGTTGCTCCACGACATGTGGGATCTTCCCAGACCAGGGCTCGAACCCGTGTCCCCTGCATTGGCAGGCATATTCTTAACCACTGCGCCACCAGGGAAGCCCCAAGAATTTAGTAGGTTCCTTTTTTTTTTTTTTTTTTTGCGGTACTCAGGCCTCTCACTGTTGTGGCCTCTCCCATTGCAGAGCACAGACTCCGGACGCGGAGGCTATCGCTCACGGGCCGAGCCGCTCCGCGGCATGTGGGATCTTCCCGGACTGGGGCACGAACCCATATCCCCTGCATCGGCAGGCGGACTCTCAATCACTGCGCCACCAGGGAAGCCCAATTTAGTAGGTTCTTAATGAATATTTGTTGAATGAGTGAAAAAAAAATGAATCTCTCTGATCTTCAGTTTTTTCATTTGTAAAGTGAAGATAATATCTACCAGGAAGTGAGGCTTTAAAGATTAAAGATGTGTTTAGCACAAAGTCTGTGAACAGAAAAAGGGAGCATTTACCATTCGGCAAAAATATTTTGAGATAATAATTCAAGTTGTTCTCTCTCATTGTTTTTCTTGATTCCTGAGAGGAAGTGCTTAGAAAAAAAAATCAGCTTATATCATAGAACAAGGACTGATTTCCCAATATCTAAAAAACTTTAACAAATAGATCCAGAAAAGATCAACCACCGAATTGAAAATGGGTAAAGGCACATTCACAGAAAAGGAAATACAAAGAGCATTCAAATATGCTCAACCTCACTTAAAATAAGAGAAATGCAAATTACATCTATACTGAAATACCATTTTTCACTTAACAGCCTGGCAAAGATCAATTTTGCTAGATAGTGCCAAATTGCCTTACATTGGGGTTGCACCAGACTCCTATGTAAGGCAATTTGGCACTATCTAGCAAAATTACAAATGCACATATCTTTCCACCCAGCAATCCCATTTCTAGGAGTTATTCTACAGATACACTCAGACATATGGGATATGACTTATGTAATAAAGGTATCTACTGCAGCATTACAGTATCTAGCAGCTATATGGTGTTGGTCAGACAAATACCTATAAAATAGTGACACAGAAAAGGGCTGCACATATATATGTTTAATTATTTAATTTTACAAATACACATGGAGTGCTTACTATGATGTTCAAAGTGCTTTAAAAATAGTAATTAGGTTAAAAAGATAGTAATTAGTTTAATCCTCATAATAATCCTTTGAGATAGGTAGTAACTGCACCCATTTTATACATGGGAACACTGAGGTTAAAACCTGCTTGAGGTCACACAGCTAGAAGGTGTCAGTGCTGGGATTTGAACCCCAGCAGCCTGACTTCAGAGTCCATGCTCTTAACATTGCTCTCTGCTGCCTCTCAGTGTAGGGCAAAATGGAAAACTGATACAGTGATATTAAAATCTGACAGGATAGATTTCAAGAGATAAAGGATTATTAGGAATACAGGTGTCATTTCTTGACGATAAACAATTTGCCAGGGACGAAATAACCTGGTACTTATATGACTCTAACAACATCAAAATATTTAAGCCAGAAATACAAGGGAAGACTGTAAAAATCTACAAATATACTGGACATTTTAAGATACTTTTCTCCAAAAAACAGATGATAGATGAAACAAAAATAAAACGACATTAGCAACATATAAAAGATTCAATGATATAACTAACAAACATTAATATATAAATATTAGAAAAAATGTTCAAGTACACATGGAACATTATAAAAATTGACATACTATGCCACTAAAGTACCAACCGATACCAAAAAATCGACATCATACAGAACACATCCTATGACCACAATATGATGAAGTTAGAAATCAAAAACAAAAAGGTAAGTTTTTTGTTAAAGGATAAAACAAAATGCACTATTCTGGAATTTAAAAAACCACATTTCTAAATAATTCATGATAGGAGAATAAAACAATTACAGTGGAAATTGTAATATATCTAGAAGTGCAACAATGAAAAACGATATATCAAAAGCTGCGAGATTCCTTTTTAAAAGTTGTAAAATTCAGCTAAGTAACCAGAGAGAAATGTATGACCTTAAATGTATACGCTATATTAGAAAATAAGACAGACTGAAAATGAATCAGCTAAGTGTTCACCTTGAGAGGTCAGAAAATGAAGATTACAGATGGTCAGATGGTGTAATGAAGATTACACCCAAAGATTACAGACGGTCAGAAATAATAAAGGATAGAAATTAAGAAAAATTAATGAAATTAATGAAAAACTTAAGAAAAAAGAAAAAGTAGACTCCTACAAATTAGCATGGCAAAGACAAACAAATGATCCAATAGAAAAACCCACAAGGGATATAAACAGGCAATTCAAAGATGAGGAAATTTTTTTTTTTACTTTTTTCACTCAGAGTGTTTTTTATTTGCATTTCTTTTATGGCTAATGATGTTGAACACCTTGTTATGTGCTTATTTGCCACTTGTGTATCTTATTTGGTAAAATATCTTCATGTCTTTTGCTCATTTTCTTTTTTTTGTATCTTTATTGGAGTGTAACTGCTTTACAATGTTGTGTTAGTTTCTGCTGTACAACAATGTAAATCAGCTGGGACTTCCCTGGTGGTGCAGTGGTTAAGAATATGCCTGCCGATGCGGGGGACACGGGTTTGATCCCTGGTCCGGTAAGACCCCACATGCCGCGGAGCAACTAAGCCCATGTGCCACAACTACTGAGCTCGTGGGCCAAAACTACTGAAGCCTGAGCGCCTAGAGCCCGCAGTCCACAAGAGAAGCCACTGCAGTGAGAAGCCCGTGCACCGCAAGGAAGAGTAGCCCCCGCCCGCTGCAACTAGAGAAAGCCTGTGCGCAGCAATGAAGACCCAACACAGGCATAAATAAATAAATAAAAATTAACAAACAAAAAAACAAAGTAAATCAGCTATGTGTCTATATACATCCCTATATCCCCTCCCTCTTGAGCCTCCCTCCCACCTTCCCTATCCCACCCCTCTAGATTGTCACAAAGCATCAAGCTGATAAAAGATGAGGAAATTTTAATGGCTGATAAATGTATTAAAAGTGCTCAGACTCACTAGTAGTTAAATGCAAATTAAACTAGTAATGCAAGTTAAATTAGATGCTCTTTCACACCCCTTTGACTGGCAAAAATTAAAGTATATTAAAAGCAAGTTTTAGTAAAAATGTGAAGGCAAGGGTGGGAATGCAAACTGGGACAAGCCCTTGGGAGAGCAATATGGTGATATCCACAAGGTTTATGCCCTTCAACTCAGCAATTCTGTTTCTAGGTATATCCTGGTCTCCAAAGAGAGATGTGCACCCCTCAGACACAAGATAATCACAGAGGTGCCAAAAGGAAGCATTAGTATTTAAATATATTTTTTTATCCAAAAGAAAAACAAGTAAGTTTTACTAATCTTTAGGAAACAGACTGATGCTGGCGCCCTCCCTGTGCTCTTGTCAGAGATCCTGGGTTATGAAGTAAAGCAAGTGAGTTATATGGGTAAAGGGTAAGGGAGCTTCATATTTGGAGGGGTTGTCTGTGTTTTCTTTTCAGGGTTTGGAGACGTGTTTTTCACTGTTCTCCACAGTTTACAAATCCCCAGATAAATGGAATTACAGATTATGCTATTTGGATTTTCCTAGCCCCCAAAAGTGAACAAGAGGCTTAACAAGATTCCTCCAAAGAAGCAAGATTAAGATTACAAATAATCCTAATGACTCACACACAAGTGTGAGTACAAACTCTCAGGTTCAGTAAGAGAGTCAGCTGGTCAATGGGTGAGAAAATCACTGAAGTTCAAGAGAAACTCTTGCCAATAATGAATCCTTAACACTACTGAACTGTACATTTAAAAGTGGTTCAGATGGCAAATTTTGCCACAATTAAAATTTTAAATAAATAATAAGTGGGAAAGTAATGAAGCATATTTAGCCACATTATTTTCACTAAAGATTTTTTAAAAAAAATATTTATTTGGCTGCACTGGGTCTTAGTTGCGGCGTGCGGGATCTAGTTCCCTGACCAGGGATCAAACCCGGGCCCCCTGTATTGGGAGCGTGGAGCTTAGCCACTGGACCACCAGGGAAGTCCCTCACTAATGATTTTTGTACTACAAATAAATAAATATTTGTAATATATTATTCCCTTCTTTTTTCAATTGCCCTTTTTACAGTTATCTTTTTGTATATCTTATGATGGACATACTAATTTGGAATAGTGGTTCACATATGTATTTCATAAATAAATACATATTCATATTTTAGGGGTGCACAGCAAAAATATTTTTCCTGCTAAGAGGATGTGGCAAAAATATGTTTGATGCTTGCTGGCCTAGAGAAACTTTTCCACAGGTGGGCAAGGAGACATAAAAAGGAATGTGACTTGAAGCACTGTTTGAAGAACGGGGAAATAATCTAAATGTCCATCAGCAGAGAAATGGATCAGCTGGGCTATATTCAAGCACTGGACTACTATACCGTGCTTTAAATGAATGAATAAGAGCTACATGTATCAACATGGGTAAATATTTTCAAGATCTTAAGTGAAAAAAGCATACTGTAGAATGAAAAGTCTAACATGCAAAACAATGTGATATATTGTATATGGATGCACACACACATATGTTATAATATGTATTACATATGTAGTAATATGTACTATGTTTAAAAACATTCAAGAGGAGGACAAATACCAAATTCAGGAATAGAGGTTACCTCTTGGTAGGGAAGGAAGCAAAGGAGATTGGAGGCATTATTTCTTTAAAACAAAAAGATGGGGCTTCCCTGGTGGCGCAGTGGTTAAGAATCCGCCTGCCAATGCAGGGGACACAGGTTCAATCTCTGGTCCGGGAAGATCCCACATGCCGCGGAGCAGCTAAGCCCATGCGCCACAACGACTAAGCTTGCCCTCTAGAATCCGCGAGTCACAACTACTGAGCCCTCGTGCCACAACTACTGAAGCCCTCACGCCTGGAGCCCGTGCTCTGCAACAAGAGGAGCCACCGCAATGTGAAGCCCATGCACCACAATGAAGAGTAGTGCCCACTCGCCGCAACTAGAGAAAGCCCACATGCAGCAACAAAGACCCAATGCAGCCAAAAATAAAATAAATATTTTAAAAAGATGCAAGGTAAATTAATATAACAAATAGCTCATACTTTTAAAACAAGATGTTCTAAAACTAGTCTCCCTGAGTTCTCCTCCTCAGCGACGACCCTCTTCACATTCCCTTGTGTATCTTTCCAGAGATATTTTATGCACATGCCAGGTCAGATATGTGTGCGTATTTCTCCCCATCCCTCCAACTTTTTAAACACAAATGGTAGCAAACATTACATACTGTTCTGAGCCTCACTTTTTTCTTTAACAATGTATCTTGAATTTTGTTACATGTCACTACATAAAGAGCTTCTTCCACTTTCATGGCTGCACAACACTTCCTTCTGTGGCTTTTTTGAGTCAGTCTCCTATAGATAGAATGTAGACTATTCCTGTCTTTTCACTACAATTAACATCACTGCAACGAATATCCTTATAAATATGTCATTCTGCACACATGCATGTATTATAATAAATTCCCAGAAGGATAAATGCTGGGTCTTTTCAAATTGCCCTCCAACAAGATTGTACCGATTTACTTTCTGCAGAAACATTTTCCAGTGCCTGTTACCCAATGTCAGATCAACACAGTATTATCAGACTTTTAAATCTAAGAAGAAAACATGTTATCTCATTGCACGTTTAATTTGCATATTTTAAAAGTTATAAATGACTCTTTTTTTTCCAGTGTAAAAAGCCATCTTGATTTTTTTCTGTAAGCTTTCTGTCATTTGTCCAGTGGTATGAATTGGTTTTTTGAACTATGAGCTGTAACTTTTGTAATAAAATAGCCAATGAGGATTTTGTAAAATGCAAGGTCTGTAGAGCCTTCACTCAGTTTTGTAAGAAGTTTCTAGGATGTCTTCAAAAAGCCTTTGTGCGCTGTACCAATATCGATTTCCTGATTTTGATATTATACTATAGCTATGTAAGATGTTACCATTGGGGAAAACTGAGTGAAGATGCACAGGTCTCTAAGTACTACTTTTGCAACTCCCTGTGCGTCTGTAATTATTTCAAAGTGAAAACTTAAAAAGGAACAAAATTTTGTGCTCCTTTTTCTTTTTTTAATATTTATTTATTTGGTTGCACCTGGTCTTAGTTGCGGCACGTGGGCTCCTTAGTTGTGGCACGTGGGCTCCTTAGTTGCAGCATGCATGTGGGATCTAGTTCCCTGACCAGGGATCGAACCCCGGCCCCCTGCATTGGGAGTCTTAACCACCAGGGAAGTCCCCTGTGCTCCTTTTCTGATCGTGGGGGCTCTGACCTCAAACTATGATCCTTGAGTCATGATGGCTCCCAAGTCTGTTAACCAACAAACCCCACCTGCAAGACAGCCACTGGGTTAGAAAGTACATCTGAGGATCTGAAATAGGGGCAAGTCTTTGGGGGCTGACTCCGGCCTCTGACTCCATTATTGTCACATTCTAACTCAGGGAGCACACAGAAGCCATGGGGCTAATAGTCACAGTATCCTGTATTTCTACTGAGCTTTACAATGTTCCATGTTCATTCATTTACATTATCCCAACGATAATAAGGGTAGAGGATTCTCTCAGGAGGCGCTCTGCCAGGTATATAAGACCCTTCCTTTCCTTTTGTCATCCCTTGAAAATCTTCTATCTGAACTCTGCTGCTCAAGCCATCCATGATTCTCTGGAGGGCCCACACAGTGCCATGCATCTGGGTCTGCTCCCTTTCTCTTCTAGTCTTTCTGCCTAAAAAACTCTCACTTGTTCTTCAAAAAAGTGAAAGTATCGCCTCCACCAGAAGCCTTCCTAGATCTCCCATCTCCAGTTTCCAACTCCCATCCAACAGGCAATGTTAACCTAATCTTCTTCCAGGCAACCTACTGCAATCTCCATTAGATATTGAAACACTTATCTCACTGTACTGTCATGATTAAACATGTCTGTTTCCACTGAAGATCCTTTGAAGGGAGAGCTTTTGTGACATTTATCTTTATATATCAGTGCCTAGCAGCAATGCCAATAAATATTTAGTGAATGAAAAAGTCAGGCCAGTGACCTGCCAGCCCCCTCTGCAGTTCAGGGAAAGCTAACCCGGGTTCTCGGGTAGTTCATTTCAGCCCAGAGACAGGTGTTTTCAGAGCCATCTGAGGCTCTGCCTGCTATGCAGGCGCACTTGCCTCTGGTTGGGCTCCCTGTAACTGTGTGACTCTGTGTTTCATTTTCCTTACCTTTACTATGTGGACAATAAAAGCATCTCCTCACACGGTTGTTGGGAGGATTAAAGAGATAATGTACCAAAAGCTCTTAGATAATGCTTGACCATGGGTAAAGAAGGCTCCTCGGAGTTATTTCTGTGTAAGTGTTGACTGAGTGAATGAAAGAAATGACTCGAGGTTGCCTGTTCATTTATTGAGCATCCACCATGTGTCCGGTAGCGCGTTAAGCACAGCATGGTAAATGCAGAGAAGCAACCGCAGCACACTGGAGTGGTCTTAACACAGATTGCAGGGAATCAGGGAAGGTTTTCTGGAGCTTGAATTTTCATACGGGAGGAGCATGGAAAGGTGCAGGTGGTAGCAGTTGATAGAGACAGTGGGCATTCCGGACAGAGCCAGCTGTTTCCTCCTTGAAAGCTGTGTGGGAGTGGGTGGCTTAGCTTCCCACGAGTGGCGTGAAAGGGCGGCTTGGTGAGGCCGGTCGAGGCGCTAGAATCGAAGGTGAGTTCCAGTCCCGTTTAGTTATTAGCCGCGTGACTTTGGTCAAGTCACTGAACCCCTCCGAACTTCCCCAACTGTAAAAAAAGAGTCGGTTAAGACTACTCACCAGCCAGGATTCCTGAGAGAACACATGACCGTGCGTAAACCAAGACGCGCTCTACTTAGAAGGTACAAAACACCCGGCAGGTCACTACGGGTCGACGAGGTTCTACGCCCCGCGCGCCGGGGCGTGGATTTCGCTTCTGATCATGCGCAGTGAGCCCGTGGCGCGGCCCGTCAGGCGCTGCGGTAGGCGCCCTGGGGGCTGGCAGGACCCTGGCCCCAAGATGGCGGCGCCCAGCGCAGTGGCCGCTGCTGCCTCCGGCGAGAGCGATGGAGGGGGCAGCGGCTTTGAATCGTGGCTAGACGGACGGTTGGAGGCGCTGGGAGTGGACCGAGCCGTTTACGGTGCCTACATCCTGGGTGTCCTTCAGGAGGAGGAGGAAGAGGAGAAGCTGGACGCTCTGCAGGGTATCCTCTCTGCTTTCCTGGTGAGAAGCCCGGACACATTCCTTTAGCCTCTCTGCCGGCCCCTGTCAGTACTTCGTATCCCCTTTCCCCTACTTGGTGTCCCAGAGGATTAGTGGTCTCACCTGGGAGAGGAATACTCTTCTGAGCCCTGGGCCTCGGGGGAAGGGGGTTGCTCCCCATCCAGGGTTTTGGGAGCCGGAAGGTTGCAGGTGCATAGAGAGGAAAGGCTTTACCTTATTCTTGAGGACAAGGCCCTCTCAGATGCCTGTGGATGAGCTGGGTGAGTATTCTTCCAAAGGCGTTGAAATGTCTAAATGAGTTTTATCATAAACGTCTAACAACCAATTTCATTCCCATCCGCTGACAGTGTTCAGAGGGGGGAATTAAGTGCTCTGAGATGTCTGTGCCCTTTAAGAGGCAGTGCCCCTGACAAAAGCCTGCAGGAGGTACCCTCTCGGTTTCCTATTTTGGAGGTAGGAGTCCAAAAAAGGTCCGTTTAGGCGGTAGAGGTCTTTTCACGCCTAGGCAGAATGGAAACAAATTTTGTGCTTGATCCTTTACTGTATTTAGAAATGCAGTAATCATTGGGGGGAGTAGGTTGGGGAGTAAGAGAGATCAGAGTTTTAAAGAAGAGAGATAAACTTGATACTTAGCCTTTTAGAAGCAGATTCAAGAATCCAGAAATTGTGCTTTAAACTGTATTTAAGTGGTAAGTCACCAAGATGTCCACTTTTCCAACCTAATCATTTCTCCTGCCCTCATCTCTACCTACACTTACTTGGTGAAAGTGCAGTTCATTGACTGGTCACGTGGTTAAAACATAACACTAGTGCAGCTGTCCCAGGGCCTCCTGGCAAGGGCCCCCTTTTAGTTCCAGAGCCTGCTCTGGTGAGATTGACCTATAAATGGGAAAGCCTTAACACAGCTTGTGATGCAACTCGTAAGTTCAGTGGAAATACAACACAGTGGAAGAACTTCTTTCCTTGAACTATTACATTGCCGGTCATAGAGGGAAAGAGTAGGAGGCAAGCAATTTAAGTTACTTTTTAAAAAATTTCCCACTGGGAAGTTTCTAAAGACTCCATGAAAAAGAAGTTGAAGTAATTTGGGTACTCATTGGTACCAGCTCCTTAACCTGTTCTTTACATTGTATCATTACTTAGAACTGCATGTCTGCTGATGAAGGCAGGCATGAATTTGCCTTAGACTCTTAACAGTCTCTTGGTAGAAGAGTTATCTAGACCAGATTTGGTTCTTTGTGTCTCCCTCTTGTTTGCATAAACTGCAGAAGACAAACTCATTTTTAAGGTGGCTTCCCCCCCCTCTGCCCAATTCACACACCATGCTTAATTTTCTCACAGTTTCCCCAACCCCTTCTATGTAGAAAATGACTTTGGGAAGAATTGGCCAGGAATGATATGGGGAGGCAGGGGTCCTGTCCATGAAAACTGAGGAGCAACTTTACAGGGCAGCAAGGCCAATGAATATGGTATAGACCAAACACATCACTCATAGCACTGCTTGTTGTCTCTCAGTTGGGCTGCATATAAAAGCTCCCGACTATTGTACCAGATCCCATTCTAGGAAAAACAAAAGGCATAGCCAAATCAATTGCCATATTGGGCTAGATTCAATATTAGGAATTTAGAAGTTTGTCAGCAACAATTTGAGGTAAGATTCAAGAATAGTATATATAATTGGGAGCAAATGACAGTAAACAAAAACTTCTGCCATCCTTCCCTTTATTCCTTCTGATTGCACTGGCGCTGATTGATTTTTTTTTAAGTCTTTTATTGAATTTGTTACAATATTGCTTCTGTTTTATGTTTTGGTTTTTTGGCCGTGAGGCATGTGGGATTTTAGCTCCCCCACCAGGGATCTAACCCGCACCTCCTGCACTGGAAGACGAAGTCTTAACCACTGGACTGCCAGGGAAGTCCCGCGCTGATTGACTGATTAATCAAATTTTTATTGATGGATAAAAATATCCATCGGCCAGGCACTGCCCTAAGTGCTTGGGGTACTTTAGGGAACAACATAGACAGAAATCCCTGCCCTCAAAGGGTTATATTCCGGTAAGGGAAGACATAATCAGTAAATTATGTAGTATGTTAGAAAATGATTAGTGCTAGGAAAAAAGGAGCATTGTAAGAGGATCAGGAGTGGAATGGAGGGGTGAGCAGCTTTAAGTAGGATCATAGCATTAAGGAGGATGTTACATTTTTTTCTTCCAGTTGTATTGAGATATAACTGACTTACAGCACTACATAAGTTTAAGGTGTACAGTATACATCATGAAATGGTTATCACAATGAGTTTAGTAAACAGGATATTACATTTCGTCACAGCTGTTTATATACCGGCCTTCTAAACTGTAAGTGTTATGAGGCTAGTGACTGTTTCTCATTCGTCTCTTAGCACTCATCTTAGTGCCTTGAATATGGCAGGAACCATCTGGATGAATAAATGAACGAATGGAGGAATGAACTTCTTTGGTTTGGATGAGGAGATTGGGGGAAAAAACCACCTCGTCCTCCAAGAGTGCCCTTTCTCTTCTGCCTCTCCATTCCTTTTCCTACCCTTTTTTCTTTTCCTCTCCCTTCGCTTTTCCTGCTGGGGATCCTTGCAAGTCAGGAACTCTGGACCAAAGAAGTCCAGTATGTCTGGCATGCATGCTAAAAGTATGCAGGGTAGAGGATGGAATCCTTTGTTGGGTACAGAGTAAGGATATCCACAGTAAGTCTGTGTTCTGCCTCTCCTTACTTTTCTCTGAGAGATGGTGTAATATAACGGTTGAGAACGTGGGCTCAAAGCCAGAATGCTTGGGTTCAAATCCTGTTTAATCCCCTTATTACTTGTATCACCTTAGGCAAGTTACTTAACCTCTGTGCCTTGGTTTCCTCACCTCTAAATTGAGAGTGCTTCTTGAGACTGTTTTAAGAACTCTGAGAGTTCTTATGTATTTGAACGGTGCCTGACACATTAGGAAATGTGAACACTGACAACTCATCCTGAGGGCTAGAAGGTGAAGGTGGTGAAGGCAGCCATAATGAAGATGGAGGGAAAGACCTATATTTGTTGAAATGTCTGTTCTTTGCCCAGTGGTGTAGGCCTTTTTTTTTTTTTTTGGCGGTGCACAGCACGTGGGATCTTAGTTCCCTGACCAGGGATTGAATCCTGGCCCACGGCAGTGAAAGCACAGAGTCCTAACCGCTGGACCACCAGCGGTTAGGACTGTAGGCTCTTTATACACATTCGTCCTCTCTCAAATCCTGGGAAGATGTGAAGCTTGGAAAAGTTAAGAAACTTGCGCATAGATCTGGGATTTGAATTTAAGTAAGTCTGACACCAAAGCCAACATCCTTTTTGTCATACCATGCTAAGGAGGAAGATTGGTTGGTGTGGAGAATATGTCTGCTTATGAAAAATGGACAGAGGGATGGTTGTATAGGAGACCATCTACTCACTTAACTTCTCTTTATTATGGATCAGCAAGCTCGTGGATATGTTCCAGCAAGAAAGTTGATAAACTTTGGAGAGTGTTCTGAGTTGAGTAAATTGGCCAAGGAAGATTTCATAGAGTTTTGACTCAAGCAACAGGTTTTTGCCCCAAAAGGAGAAGGACTGCCCTGAGTTGGTGAGAATCCTTTCCTTTGGAGCTTGACAGGATGGGGTGGGTGCTCTTGACCTAGCAGGTGTGGCTTCTGGGACTCACACATAGGAGATTACCTCTGTGTTTGGAGCCTCAGAAGAGAAACATCATCTCTATTCTGTGGCTCCCAAACCCTCCCTGTGATTTCTTCTCATCACCAGCAGGGGGAGCTCTGCCCTCTGCATAGACTTTGTTCAGGTTGAGGGCTCTCCGGAAATTAATTGGTCTACTTTTCCAACCAGGAAGAAGATTCCCTTCTTAACATCTGCAAGGAGATTGTGGAACGATGGTCGGAAACTCAGAATGTTGTCACCAAAGTGAAAAAAGAAGGTAGAGTTGGAGTTTTTACGTCTAATCTCTACAGCTGTTAGAGAAAGAGTTTTTAGTTTTCTCCAGTGGATGCTCATTTGCCCTAAAATAAGTTAAACTGGCAAACACAGAGCAGCTTACTTTCACTTTTTTTTTTTTTTTTTTTTTTGCGGTACACGGGCCTCTCACTGTTGTGGCCTCTCCCGTTGCGGAGCACAGGCTCCGGAGCATGAACCCGTGTCCCCTGCATCAGCAGGCGGACTCTCAACCACTGCGCCACCAGGGGAGTCCTACTTTAACTTTTTAACTGAACATTGGTTTTCTTTTTTCCTTTTACACTTTTCCGCTTCAGCTGACCATGGCTCTCTTCATTGTGGTTTTTTCCTTTTTCGTTTTCATTCCTCTTCCCACTCCCCCTTGTAGATTTGCTCTGCAGGTATAGGGTCAACTATATTTTCCCATCTTTTTCATATTCTCATTTCATAACACAAATTATGATTGGTCTTTTACTTTATTCAGCTAAACCCTCCACCCTTTAAAATGAAAGAGATGTTACCATTAGGATGACAAATCAGCTGCAGAAAGCTCAAATCATAAATCCAAACTTGAACAGAATCTGTTCTAAGCCATCCGCATGTGGGTTCTCAGTCGTGGCTGTACACTAGAATTGCTTGCTGTACGTTTAATAGTGCCAATGCCAAGACTTCCCTGGTGGCACAGTAGTTAAGAATCCACCTGCCAATGCAGGGGACACGGGTTCAATCCCTGGTCCGGGAAGATCCCACATGCCGCGGAGCAACTAAGCCCATGCGCCACAACTACTGAGCCTGCACTCTAGAGCCCGCAAGCCACAACTACTGAGCCTGCATGCCAGAGTTACTGAGCCCATGTGCCCAGAGTCCGTGCTCTGCAACAAGAGAAGCCACTGCAATGAGAAGCCCACGCACCACAGTGAAGAGTAGCCCCCTCTCGCCACAACTAGAGAAAGCTCACGTGCAGCAATGAAGCCCCAACACAGCCAAAAATAAAATAAAATAAATAAATTTTAAAAATAAATAAATAAAAGTGCCTGTGCCTGGGCTGCACCAAGGACCAATTACATAAACATCTTTGGGGTGGGGACCCAGGCATTGCTCTTTTTTAAAGCTCCCCCAGATGATTCTGATATGCAGCCAGGCATGAGAATCACTGCTTTACACCATTGCCTCCTTTCTTTGAGAGTGGAGAAGTTAACAGATGATTTTATTTTAAAATAGTATAAGAATTTCACCTAGCATAATTATCAACATGAAATAGGCCAGCTTAAGTTGGTGCTAGATTCCCTCTTTGGCTTCTGAGCTGAGAGGAGAGAAAGTTTCATGTTTGGAGGCTTCATTGTCTATGGTTCTCATGCAGTGCTTTTTAACCTTTTTTTTTTTTTAAAGCAGCAGAACTTCAATATATAAAACAAGTAAAAGCAGGGCTGCTCTGATTGAAGACGGATATGAGACCTAAAGCCTGGCCTTCACGGCCTCTCCTTGCCTTTCTCATTGGCCCCCGAGGCACGTCCTTTGCACCCCAGAGCTCTAAGGAGTCAGCAGATGCCCTTGCCTTTACTCCAAGCACTGCCAGGGTGGTGGACTAGTGGTTCGGTGAGCGTGTTTCCTCTCACATACAACCTTGTTGTCCCTCCCTTCCCTCCCACCACCTCCCAGATGAGGTCCAGGCCATTGCCACCCTCATTGAGAAGCAGGCGCAGATTGTGGTGAAGCCCAGGATGGTGTCAGAAGAGGAGAAGCAGAGGAAAGCTGCGCTCCTGGCGCAGTATGCTGACGTGACAGACGAAGAGGAATATCCTTTCTGGAGTCTCAGCGCCATTCCCTGAGGCTTGAGCCAAAAGCCTTTGCTGGTTTACAGTGAGCTCTGGGAAGCTGCCAATCCCCCTCTATAGCTTAATTTTCTCCTTTGAAATGGCAGTGATCTGTAGCCCTCGGTGGGCGTGAGAAATGATGTTGGAATGGTTGATACTGGACTTACATTTTTTAAGACACAATCTATATGTTCCTGAAAACTTCAGTGTGAAACAAATAATGCCTGAATGGACCACTGTTATTATGTTTTCAGAAAATATGCTCTAGCTGTGATTCTTTATAGCTGATTTCCACTTACGATTCTTTACATTTGTATGATACCTTTCTGTGAAGTACAGTGTTACATGTATAATCCATCTTTATATTTTTTCACAGTTGATAAGGAAACTGAGGCACTAAGCGATGAATGGGTGATCAGAGACATTCAAAGAATTAATAGCAAAACCAGGACTAGAACCTGGATTTGAATTTGGATTCCCAAATTTGGAGCAATTTCATTTGAATCTTTTTTTTTTTTAATATTCCAGTGACCACATAATTAATAAAAGTGAGACTGAACCCCCCAAAGCAACACCAGAATAAACCTGGAATTTGAGCGGGGACTGTGTGAAAAGCAAGTGTTGCTGGTGGGGGCAGATCTGGTTCCCTGTGAATTTGAAGTCTGTTTAGGGAATGCCTAGCTTACTGAGCCAGCTTGAATGGAGTGGACATCATACCAGAAACGTCACTAGGTTAGGAAAGAATTCTCAGGCTCTTTGGGGCCAACTCCTCTTCTAGTTTTCCCTCATGATTTTTCTTGCCAGGTTTGGCAGAGCTGAGGTTCCAACTACAAAATCTCATTTCTTGGGCTAGAAAAGAATGTTTTAAGCAGTGGTTCTCCTGGAGGATTGCTGGGCCTTATGCCCCACAGTTTTAGATTTAGTAGATCCAGAGTGGGGCCCAGGAATGTGTGTTTCTCACAAGTTCTGGGAACCACACGTTGAGAACCACTGTTTTTGAGGTTATCTTGCCATCCCCTGGCTCCCAGGTAATGTGGCAGTCCACCTTGACCAGCTTCAGTTTCTTTTCAGCCTCTGACAGATAAGGATTTTACAGAAGCTCTGAGCAGTCTTCCCCAAGTTGAGACTTCCCAAGATGACTCTCCTGGGTCTACCGTCATATCCCTGACAGAGTCCTTCCATTCAGCGCGCTTTTCCTACCCATCACCTTAGTCACTATTTTCTGATGTTGGGTTGGGATGTGCTAACCTTTGTTTTCCATCTGACTTTCCTTAACGTCACTCACTGAAGCAGATGGGAAGGATGATTCAGGTGCCACCATGATGAGCACTGGTTCTGAGAAATGTATCCTTCTCTGTGTCCACCCCCATGTGTTTCTCCATAGAATATTCTTGTGGGTCAGTTTTTATTTTACTGTCCTTGCTGGGGGCTCCATTTACCTCCAATGACACAGGTCAGGCCAGCATTGTGAGCCTCAGTCCTAGGACAGTACTAAATAGTCAATTTAGCAAGAATTTTCCCCAAAGAAAATACGTTAACATGAACTGTGAAGGGGTTAGAGAAAGGATTTCTAAGGGAAAATGAGAATCTATATTCCTTGCATATGGCGCTGGGTTTCCGAGCAATGTGGAAGCAAATAGAACAATACTGCAGTTTTGGTCTTTGTCCTCAAAGATCTTATAATTCAGTGGAAAGAGACTACAAACACTGAAGACTTTAAGTTAAAATACGGACAGATTGAAACATACGTGCTGAGGAAAATCCCTACCAACAGAATCACTTATGAGCAGCTTCCTAGAGAACGTGGATTTAGAAATCCGCCTTAAAGGTGAGGAGTATGGTGGATTATCTGAGAAGGGGGATTATTTCAGTGAGACTTACTCATTTTAAAGCACTAAAGCAGAAAAAAATTATGTTTTAAGTGTAAAGAGGAGCTTGTCTGGTAGTAACAGGTTATGTTTTAAAGTTGTAAGAAATGAAGAGTAAAGTTTTTGGCTAGGTGTTTTCTAACTGGTTAAACTTATTTCCTTAGAACACGATTTTCACTTAAGCTTTAGCGGTCTAGGGTCAAAAGCAACCTGATAAAGTTTAGTACGGTTAAACAACTTAACTCTTTTCAAGCACTTTAATAATGCCAAGTACATAAAAATTTTGCCAGTTAGTTTAATACTGTAGTTACTAAAACTAGCCTGGATACTATACAATATTGCATCAGTGAATAAGTACTTATTGAAATAGTAATTTTAATTTCATTGAAATTATGAAATTTCATTTTCATGAAATATTTAACACTCAGATAAGTCTGAATGAGATTTTTATTCTAATTTTTTACTAATGGTAGTTTTAGGATTTCCCATTAGACCAAAGATAAACGTAAGGGTTTTTTTTTAAGACTAGGGATAGGTAGAGAGTATTGAAGACTTGGCATGTAGAGAGACGACAGCAAGAATGAGGAGAGAGCAGTAGTTGAGACCTGTGTGACCTGGACCCTCATCCCTTAACTCACCTGTAGCCCTGTTTCGAAACACCAACGTGGAAGATGTCCTTAATGCCCGAAAATTGGAGCGAGACTCTCTTCGGGATGAGTCCCAAAGGAAGAAGGAACAGGACAAGCTGCAGAGGGAGAGGGACAAGCTAGCCAAGCAGGAGCGCAAGGAAAAGGAAAAGAAAAGGACTCAAAGAGGAGAGCGAAAGCGATAACCTTGGTCCACTCTATTCTTTCTCCTCATGAACTTGGTCAAAGGGAGAACTGGTTGTGCACTTGTGTATTTAAGAGAAATGAGAAAACATTGCAAAAGTGGTTTCCCAAGGCATTTCCCCTTTTGTTTACATGGTCAAAAGGAAAATCACAAACACTTCTAATTACAAAATGTGCCATGTCTCTGTGATGTGGGTAAGCAGATTATTGTAGTTGATGTCTGTACCAAAGATCTGGAATGGGGGCAACCTTTATATTTTAATACTGAAGTCCTGTACTCCTTTTGGCCACTTTAAAAAGTCTTCCCTCACCTGGGATAAAGAGCAGGAATATTCAGAAAGCTGACAGTTTTTGTCCTGAAGGAGCAGAATCATGGCCACTCTTTCCCTGAGATGAAATGTAGGAGTGTCAATTGCTTCAGAAGTAGTATTCACCCCTAAATGTATTGTTTTATGGCTGAAATAGGAAGCTGATGAAGAGCCCCACCTGGATCCAGACTTTATGTTACATGGCAACAAACTAGGAAAATGAGAAGTTATTTGGTGGATGTTCTACATTTGAGATTTTTTAAAAGTTTCAGCCTATGGTAGGAAACAAAGTGTCTTTTAATAAGAGATAGTTATATATTTTTCCCTATCTGGGCTGTGATTTTTATTTTTATTTTTTTTGCGGTACGCGGGCCTCTCACTGTTGTGGCCTCTCCCCTTGCGGAGCACAGGCTCCGGACGCGCAGGCTCAGCGGCCATGGCTCATGGGCCAAGCCGCTCCGCAGCATGTGGGATCTTCCTGGCCCGGGGCACGAACCCGTGTCCCCTGCATCGGCAGGCGGACTCTCAACCGCTGCGCCACCAGGGAAGCCCTGGGCTGTGATTTTAAGAAGGATGTGTCAGTATTGAGTGCAAGGATATCATTGTTAGCTAGATTCATTTTTTATAATCATGAATCCTCTTGAGTGCTTGTAGAGATTTTAATCCTGATCTGCCCTAAAACATATAAGGACCTGATAATTACAAGTTTAAAGAAACCCTTTTAAGGAAGAAACACTGGAAATCTCTGCTAACACAAAGATATTTAAGAGTGTACATAGTAGGTGCAACAAATTTATTGAATGAGTGAGTGAATGGAAAAACTGCTTGGGAGAGTCAAAAGTGAGTAGGAACTCTCCTCTATGTCTACTTTTGTCACAAGCCACATTCGGTTGTAAATAGGCCTTTCCCTACTTCAGGCAGTAGACTGTCAAGAAGCCTGAAGACAGCAATTCCTCTGTCAAGACAGAAAGTAGATTTTATACCAGGGGTGGGCAAACAACTGCCAGCAAGCAAATTTTGCCCAGTCTGGTTCTGTGTGGTGCAAGCTAACAACGGATTTTACATCTTCAAAGGGCTGTAAAAGAATATGTGACAGAGACCTTATGTGACCTTTAAAGCCTAAAATATTTACTACCTGGCCCTTCGGAGAAAATGTTTGCTGACCTCTGTTTTATACCATTAACTATGAGATTAACAAATTTTTTTACCTTTCTGTGGAAGGTAAAACGCATGGTTAAGGAAATGATGTGTCACCTCTATACACTCCTATAACCGTGGCATTGCAAAATTTTTTTTAAATAACCACCTTTTAAAAAAATAAACTATTTAAATCACTGTCTTCTGATTTATTCTGATTCCTTCCACCTGGAAGTGAGTTCTGTGTGGATAGTCACTTAGGAATGGGTTTGAATTTTACTTATGTTTTGATTAGCCCAGTTATCTTTTCTGCTAGTAGAACCTCTTCCTGGAATCCATAAATTCTCTGCCTCAGTTTTCCTTTCTATGAGTTGGATATTAAGAGATCAGAAAGATTACCTTCTCTTTTGGACAGTCAGTAGATTGGCTTTGAAGTCTCTGAAGTACTGTTGGAGTCTTAGTTTCATATGTGGCTGTGGCTACAGATAGCATATGAGAGAGCCTATTTTAATTTAATAACCCATATTTTGGACTTTTGGTTGGTTCTCACCTTGATTTTGGTCTCTGAAGCAGAGTCAAGTTATATCCATAGACCCTTGAAGGGTTCTAGTTTCAATCTGTTATAACAGTAGGCAATTCTTTCTTCTGGGACTCTATTACATAGGTTATAGTTAGTGTACACTTGAACTAATGCTTAAACAGAAAAAGAGGATCAGCTCATTAGTCTTTGAGTAAGGTTATCCAGTTAACTCAGGTGCCAGTAAATCCTTTATGTCTAAAATATTCAATACGGCAAAAGGCAAATTTTAAACAACCATATTTTCTGTGGTACGATTGACATTTTAGGCCAAATTTGGAATTTCGGTCATAACATTAATTCCCAACCCTCTAAAATGTTATAGTACCAGATTATTCATAGGTTGTAATTCAGAAGTACAATGCTTAAGAACCATCCATTAGAGGGTATACAATAGAAAGGAACAACCTACTAACTTGAGTTATCCAAAGCGTGACTTGATTAACAGAATTTCAAAGAATTTTTGTGTTTGTATTTTGTTAATGGACTAGTGTTTAATTTCTGACCACTGTCATGTAAAAGTTTCCCCAGAATTTTTATTCTGGTTTGCCAGGATTAGCACAAAGGCAGAACAAAAATTTATTTGAAGGAGGTCCGGTTAGATCTAAGGATATCTGAATGGCATTGGTTTATTATCTACTAACACTATTATTTATGTGTTAATAATGAAATTTAAAACTTACCACCAGTTCTTATCAGTTAAATGAAATTTAATTGGTTTTCTGGCATGAGTGACTCTTAATGTTAGAAACTAATACAGGGACTTCCTTGGTGGTCCAGTGGTAAAGAATCCGACTTGCAATGAAGGGGATGCCGGTTTGATCCCTGGTCGGGGAACTAAGATCCCACATGCCGCAGGGCAACTAAGCCGGCTCCCACAACTACTGAGCTCACGCGCCTCAACGAGAGAGCCCGTGTGCTGCAAACTACAGAGCCCACGCGCCCTGGACAGCCTGTGTGCCACAACTAGAGAGTAAAACTCACAAGCCACAACTAGAGAGAAGCCCACACACCGCAACAAAGAGCTGGCGCGCTACAAGGGAAGATCCCGCGTGCTGCAACTAAGACCCAACGCAGCCAAAAAAGAATAAAAGAAAATAAATAAATATTTTAAAAAAACTAATACAAACATGTAAAAAAACGAAACTAAATATTTTCAACAAAGTAATTTATTTATTTTTCCTGAGAGACTAAATTCAGTTCAATATTTGTTTTCATAACACCCAACATGTCTTACATCAAACTTAACCACTTTCTATGCAGTGACTGTGGTGGGATGATCTATTTTATTTGACTACCCTCAATGTAATTCATTTGGGTAGTTCTAAGGCATTTCAGTGATCAAAGTGTTTCTCCCTACAGTTAATCCTGCATTCTCAATCAGTTTCTTCTGAATATCATCTAAAGAAAATTTATGTGGTGTGATTACACTTTTTTTTTTTTTTTAATACCAGGATTTCTAAAACTAGGAAAAACACCAACATTTGAAACATTAGTGTTTCTAGTCAAGGATAGTTCAATTAAATTTCATCAATACATTATATTATAGTTTAACTCATGCTAGAAATGTTAAAACCCAAGATCTTCTGAGTCACATAATACCAACATTTCATATTAATGAATTACTCAGGTTCCATACAAAGATATTAAGTGATGAGAAACAGAAAAAGCCAAGCTTTCAAGAACGCTTTTAAAAAAATACAGAAGCAAACTAATGAACAGAACTACACAAAATATACACTAACCAATTGCAAACTAAACTAGTTAAAGATTAACCTTAAAATACATTTTAGAACTTCGTGATACCCTCATAAAAGGCAGCAAACTAAGGATATTAAAACAATACTCATTATTTTAGTTACTGTGCATCAAGTCTAAAAGATCCAGATAAAGGAAATGTTTTGTTTTTGATTCAATTAAAATACTTTAAAACTGGAAATATTTAATAATTGATAGTATAATTAAATTTTAAAGAATATACACAAATGATTTGAACAGGCTTTATATTCAGTAACTTGCATGGTCTTTTCACTGGCACTTTTATCCCTGCTTTAGGAGAATCAGATGCATTTTCCTCCATATACTTAGGTAGTAAGATTTCAAATTTATAAATATGGTAGTATTTTAAATATTAAATTTTTACATGAATATTGGGTTCATCCTTGTTTTCCTTCGTTCCCTAGGTATTATCCAGTTTTGTAAGGAAAACACTTTTATATCACAATCAAAACTATGTCTTGGTTACTAGACTGTAGCCATAATTGGGTTACAGTCACTTAGATTCATTATTTGGAATTATACTTATTAAGGCAGACCTAAATGAAACATCTTCTAGAAGAATTTCACATTTGCATTTACCTGCACTGCAGAATGGGTTTCAGCAATATTTTAGCTGTTAGGAAATATTTAATTTACTTAAACTTGTTATCTTTGACTACCCAGGAACCCCTAGGGTAGTCAACTTTAGCTTTGAGTTCACTTTAAACTACATCTGATTCATTCCAAATAGAAGATTTTTAAATAGAAGTTAGACTTCATTAAGGTATTACCTTTAAATCTGAAAGAAAATTAATGTAATGAAATTTTCAAGTTTGACAAGTTCATTAACATTTTTTAGCATGTTTTGATACATTTACTTATCAGCTTTTTATTCTTCTTTCTGCTGGCATTTCCTTAATGTTTGTTTGCTTCACCTCTCTGGTTCATTGGATTGCTACTATTTAGGCTTTCATGGACTTTATCTTCACAGTTTACTATATCTTGTGAAGCCTTTTCCACATCTGTTTGGCCGGCTGTACTGGCAGTTTTTGGCAAGGTCATCTGCAGTGCACACCACAGGGTAGTGCGTGCTTTCCGAGTAGCCACACACATCTCTTTAATTGCTGAAGCAAGGGCAAAAACATCTGTAAAAGAAATATTTGGGGTCAGTTCATATCAGATGCCATTTAAGTAACCCTTAACTCATAAAACCCCGTGCTGTGCTACTAAATGATCAAACATTATTTTTATAAAAGAAGGATAGCTATTGACTGAGCTAACCAAAGTACTTGACTTAATATTTAAAAGTGCTGATACTTGTATTTATTTCTGACTTGTATAACCATGACTATGCTTTAGGTAGAACACAGACTTTAACAGAGTTATTATAATTAAATGGGTAATATTAGCAAAATAGATCAAAGTACTTCTGGAGTAAATTATGTGGGCACCATTTAACAATTTATTCTTTAGATAAGTATAAATGTTAGAAATTCAACCTTTTAACTTTAGAGTCTGATTTTATTAACATTCAAATTATCTCAGTGCCTTATCAAAAGAATATGCATTAATGTTTGTACCTCTGTCATCTTGGCATCTAGGAACACCTTGCCTTTGCCGATTTGAAGCATTAACAATTTCGTCCTTTCTACGTGACTGTACAATGTGAATGGACTCCAAGTGTCTATCAAGAGCTGTAGAGATACTGGCATGAAGGGGAGAGCTTCGAAGCCGTTCCATTTTGCCCAGTAAAGTCACAACCTGAGGGAAACATTTTAAATTTTGATGAGGCATGTAACCACATTGCCCTGTCAGCAACTTAAAACAAATCTTCAATGAAGCAGAATAGAGATGAGAGCAGTAATAATCAATAAATAAGTGAATGCTTACTATGTCCTGACACCATGCTGGGGGAAACAAAGATGGAAAGTCAGTCTTTTGTACCTATTTGTGTATGTTAATTCTAAAAGGTTTAAGGGTAGTCAGTTACTGGGAATAAGCAACAATGAAAAAGTCAAACATTCAAATATTTCCGTGTTATTAACAGTAAGTGCAAATATAAGATATGACATTCTTTTTGGCAAATAAGAGAATAGCCTGCAAATAGAGCATTATTAGGAGTTACTGTAATTAAAAGGGAAAAAAACTGAGCTAAAAAGGAGAAATCCTAGATTGATTAATCTTGACTTCAGCAATTCCTTTCTGGGCCTCCAAAGTTCTCCTTTTGGAAATCAGAAATAATACTGGCTAGCGGTAGTTTTAAGGAATCCATAATCCACAAAATACCAATTTAAACTTATGCTGAACTAATACAGAATAAATCCTATAACTGTCAAAACTGCTAAGGAAGATCAGGAAGTCTCAATCTTCTGGTTAATTAAGCTTAAAGAAGAGCACTGTATATCAGTAAGGGTAGTACGTTTCATAGTTGTATATGCCTAACTTGTTTCAAATTCTAAACTTGGAAGGTGTAAGGAAAGAGCAGTTTTTGAGTAAGTAGGATTTGGACATCAAATAAATACAATAATTGCCTTTGGGAGCTAAATGATTTAAAATTCACATTAAGAACTTGGTGTTCAGTGATTGGAGAGAGTAGAAAAATACCTCTCAATTAATAAGCACCTGAATGATGCCTCTAACCTCACACTCCTATCAAGTTTCTTTGGAATAAGTCTATCCCAGTTTAAGCTCATGGAGAAAACACAAGTGTACAGGTATAAAATATTTTCTTCCCAACTGTACAACCAGCCAGATTCTTGAGGGGAAAATAAGACAACAAAAGAAAATACCATAGAAAAAACTCCAGTGAACTACAAATTATGTATTTTTAAAATAAGACAATCATTTTGAATAAATGATAAGTGTAAAGAAAGAAATTTACACAGGTGATTTTTAATAAACTTTTTTTTTTTTTTTTTTGTGGTATGCAGGCCTCTCACTGCTGTGGCCTCTCCCGTTGTGGAGTACAGGCTCCGGACGCGCAGGCTCAGCGGCCATGGCTCACAGGCCTATCCGCTCCGCGGCACGTGGGATCTTCCCGGACCAGGGCACGAACCCTTGTCCCCTGCATCGGCAGGCGGACTGTCAATCACTGCGCCACCAGGGAAGCCCTTAATAAACTTTTAAAAGATTTTTTTCAGAATTCCACAAAACCAGCAAACTAGAAAGTGGTACACATAAAAATATTTTTGCCCTTTGTGTATTACTGATCTAATGTTGCTAAATATAGATAAACAAAATTATTATAACAGCTATAAACATAACCTTCTAAATTAGGGTGAAGCCTAAGTAAGGCTAGAAAAAGTATATTTCTTAATATCCACAGTTAGCAATCCTTTGATTTATTGCCTAGAAATGTATTACTGAGAAAAAGAAAATTTAACTTGGAACAGTTTTAAGAAAAAAACAGAAGAACTAAGTTTTTATAACGTTTGGCTATAACCCATGTCAGTATCTGACTATACCACTGATAAATTCCATTGTACAAATTTACAAATTTGATTAAAAATTACAACTGAATGAGGCTGAAAGCTAGGTAAAATCAATCTTTTTCCATTGAAGTAGTTCATATCTGTATTTTAAAGACAGCATGGTACAAGTAAGAAACTAATGTTCAATAAAATAAGACTCTGTGGGCTTCCCTGGTGGCACAGTGGTTAAGAATCCGCCTGCCAATTCAGGGGACACAGGTTCAAGCCCTGGTCTGGGAAGATCCAACATGCCGCAGAGCAACTAAGCCCGTCTGCCACAACTACTGAGCCTGCACTCTAGAGTCCGTGGGCCACAACTACTGAAGCCCATGCTCCTAGAGCCTGTGCTCCACAACAAGAGAAGCCACCGCAATGGGAAGCCCATGCACTGCAACAAAGAGTAGCCCCCACTGGCCACAACTGCAACAAAGAGTAGCCCCCACTGGCCACAACTGGAGAAAGCCCATGCATAGCAACGAAGACCCAACGCAGCCAAAAATAAAGTTAAGAGTACAGAGTTAAGAAAATGAAATATGGTAATTTCCTGTTAATTTACTATCTTGTATAATGCAAGCAGTTTGCTCATGAAGCTAGGAAACAAATGTTTGTGACTAAGAAATGGGACTTTCCCTGTAAAAGGCAAAATGATTTTTGCTTAAAAAATTTTTTCTTTCTGTTGAGGATTAGTTCCATTGCTAATTTGGGTTTCTTGAAGAGGAACCACTTAGACTATTAAACCTACTATTTCAATGACTGAGTGGGGCTATTTTCCCTTTCCTAAATAACTAATAGTTCTAGGTCCAAACATGGAAAAGAATACATTTCAGAGAGTTACACATAAATGTGATTTTAAAATCCTTCAGAATTCTAACTTGCTGAAGCATTTTAAAATTTTATCAGTTTAAAAAATCTGCTATTGGATATTTTCACAGCTTACTCTGGCTTGTTCTCGAAGTTCATCCACAATTAAGCGATCAACTCTAGATGGGTTGGAGGTTAGCCTTGGAATTGGAGTATTATTAGTACTCGATACCTTTTTCGCTGGATAATTTTTGGCAAGGGCCAATTCAGTCTGTAAAAAAATTATATAACTTTTAGATGCTAAATTTTCTAAATATGATTCAATCATGAATAATATTTCTCATAGGCCTAAGAAGTAAATTGAAAATTACTCCTTTAGATAAAAATTGTTTTGGTATCAAAAGGCAACAAATACAAACCACAGTACCACAGTACTTTTCTGTCACACTTAATGCATAAAATACCTAAACACTCCAATAGTTTAATACTTAGAAAATTCAAAGAAATAAACTTTTAACCCATTAAGGAAAAAGTCTACCTAATAGGCAAAATAAACTTTAAAATAACAAATTTTTTTAAACCCCAAGCATTTTTAGTCTCTAAATTACCTAATTAATTCTCTATAGTCATGAACTTAACAAATACTACACATTATAGAAGAATGCAACTTAAAAATAAGGCAAGTACTCTTTCTTAAGCTACACTAAGGTAAATAAAATGAAGACAGGCAAAGGGGATATAGTAAGTTACACCTAAATGGATAGTTTTGTGTTACCGTTTTTCTCTCCTTTTCTAATGCTCTCCATTGTTCATAGCACTCTTCTAGACGAATATGAAGTTCACTGGCTGGTCCACTACGGGTTTTAATTGGTCTTTGAAATCCAAAAGTTGGCACAAAACCAGAAAAGGAATTATCACCATACATCATATCATTGAAATACGGGTTTAAATGGCTTAAGTCATCGTAAGAAAACAAATCATAGGAATCCAGCAGTGGAACAACTGAATGGCCAAGTGGGTGTGTGGATCTTAGGGGAAACCCATTTGAACCAAGTTGTTGAAAACTCTGATTATGCCTTAAATCTCCCATCATATAATTATTAGAAAAGCATGACACCTGTGTGCGATTCACACGGCTATTAATATTGTTCTCTCCACTTCCCTGTCTGTGGCTATTAAAAGGACCCTGTGACTCCAGCAGATCTTGATATGTATTTTGAGATAAGCTATCTAAATGCTTTGGCCCTTCCTCAGGGTCATAATGGCCACTCTGGGGCATAGCTTGAAAATAATGTTTGTTTACATTTTCAATGATCCCATACTGCTGAGCTGAATAGTTATCATAAAATCCATTTGGCTGCTTTATTTTTTTATCGGTAACAGATTCAAAGAGATTTTCTTCTCCAGTCTTTGTCAGTCCTTTCATGTGACTGACAGATTGAATTCTTTCTGCACCATTATAACCAAAATCACAACTAGAAAATGCTGAAGGGTTTTCTTGGCAATACTTCTGAAATAAATTGCTATTTGCTGTTAAATTTGTAGATGGTAGTTGCAGGAAATCTGAAGAATGGTTAGAACCTTTTGAAGCTGCACTTAAATGAGTATTTAATTTCATCAAGTTACCTTGATTTCGATAAGGAATAAGAGTGTTATTTTTTGTTTGGACATTCATCCAAGTTGGTCTGTTTAAGTTGATACTGCCTGAAGATGCTGCTGAGTTTGCTAGTAAATTCACTGACCTAAAATACTCAGAATTTGGGGGGTCAGGTTTAGTAAACTGTTGCTTTTCTGTGACATTGACAAAATCATTATTAGCTGGACAAGCTGTGTGAGGTTTTAGTCCACATTCTGATTTTAAGCCAAAATCAGCAGTAAATGCTTCCTTTGCAAACTGTTTTTCTGTCAGATGTGGTATAGTTTTTGGAAATGTGAAATTCTGCTGGTCAGGTATTGTCGCCTCCATTTTTTTCTGATTTGCTGGTTTAACCTGAAATAACTTTGTGTGGGTGTCTGCTTCTACAGTTGGTGTTTCAGGTGTGCTGCTGGCTAATTTTTTACTATCTTGGACACTAAAATTTGAACACTTATTCAGCTTAGCCTTATTAGGATAAGCATATTCTGGGTATCTACAATAATCTGCATTTTCATTGTATCTATTAAATTGGGAAAGAAACATCTCTGCCCTCTTTTGCTGTAATGGTGCTTCAAGACCTTTAGCACATATTTTTTCTCTTCCATAAGAGTAGGTATCAACTCCTGATTCTTTCATGATGTCAGACAGACCAATGTGGGGTGTAAAACAGTTTTTGATAGATAGATATTCTTGAAATGTCGTCTTAGCTGTATCATTTGTCTGAATACTGTAACAGTTAGAATGATCACTTCGTGAGGGGTACATCCATTGTTCTTCAAGGTCTAAACCAGTAAATCCATGATAAAGTTCATCTATTTTTTGTTGTGGTATCAGATTACTATTATGCAGGTACTGCTTTTCCACTGCTGACACAGATTCACCAGTATAAAAAGCTTGCTGAGAGATGGCTGTATCTATTGGCCTTTTGGTTTCTGTTAAGAGGTCATGGTGATCTGCAAATCTGCTTGTGTTCACAGGCCAAACTGACTTTAAATTGGAGGAGCAGGTCCTAGAACAAGTAAATACATTTAATTACAATTTAGGTTTTAAAAGTCTTTATTTTCTTAGTGGAGAAGGTAGGAAAGGCTTTCAAAAACATTTATATTGCCCCACCTCACCAACCTCTAATCCTTTCCAACTTTGTCTTATAAGCTGCCATTACATCCAAATAACTATAACTTGAAATGTGCTATATGCTATATAAATATGCATTTTAATCTTAATATGTCTTCACTGTACTTTCCCAAGAGACATATACTAAGGCCTGAGGCTGGTGACTACATGGTCTTACATGAATTGTTTTGTTTTTTAATTTATTTTTCTTTCTTTCTTTTTTATCTGTGTCGGGTCTTAGTTGCGGCACGTGGGATCTTTGTTGAGGCACGCAGGCTCTTTTATGTTGCGGCCCGCGGGCTTCTCTCTAGCTGTGGCGTGTGAGTTTTCTCTCTCTAGTTGTGGGGTGCACGGGCTCCAGAGCGCATGGGCTCTGTAGTTTGTGGCATGCGGGCTCTCTCATTGAGGCGCATAAGCTCAGCTGCCCGCAGCATGGGGGATCTTAGTTCCCCGACCAGGGATCGAACCTGTGTTCCCTGAATTGGAAGGCAGATTCTTTACCACTGGACCACCAGGGAAGTCCCCACTTGAATTGTTTATATATAGTAAGTAGAAACCAAAATAAGTTTTTCTTTTAATTAAGTTATTATATAATACAAAAGTGTTGTTGACCTCAATTTTTTTTAAATAAAAAAGATGTGCTGGGATTTCCCTGGTGGTCCAGTGGCTAAGACTCCGTGCTCCCAATGCAGAGGGCCCAGGTTCAATCCCTGGTCAGAGAACTAGATCCCACATGCCACAAC